>NC_133412.1:93078636-93381666 GCF_049350105.2 Macaca mulatta
TGACTACCCTCCCCTCCATCTCACACTTATAAAATAACTGATGATTTTCAAAACATGTTCACAAACACTACTTCATCGATTTCTACAAAATCACTGAGTTTTTCCAGGTTTGTATAAGTATTTTTATCTAGCAATTTAAAGAAGTTAATAATGAAGTTCAAGAGATTTTCCTAAAATCACACAGGCAGTGTTATTTGCATTTTTTTTTTTTTTTTTTTTTTTTTTTTTTTTTTTTTTTTGAGACGGAGTCTGGCTCTGTCACCCAGGCTGGAGTGCAGTGGTCAGATCTCAGCTCACTGCAAGCTCTGCCTCCCGGGTTTACGCCATTCTCCTGCCTCAGCCTCCCGAGTAGCTGGGTAGCTGGGATTACAGGCGCCCGCCAACTCGCCCGGCTAGTTTTTTTTGCATTTTTTAGTAGAGACGGGGTTTCACTGTGTTAGCCAGGATTGTCTCGATCTCCTGACCTTGTGATCTGCCTGTCTCGGCCTCCCAAAGTGCTGGGATTACAGGCTTGAGCCACCGCGCCCGGCCTATTTGTATATTTTTAAGCAATATACCACTATGCTTATATAGATAGAATATCTCTGGAAGAAAACAATAAAATGGAGTAGTTACTCCAGTAAGGGAAGTAGAGGTCAGGGGTGAAAAGGAAGCTTTTTCTCTGTATAGTTTTTAATAACTTTTCGATTTTACACCATTGTACATATAACTTCCTGAAATAACCGAAAAAGAAAGTTACAATTAGGGAGCAGAAAACTGTAATCCAGTTCTCTTTCCCACCGTACAGCACCATCTCCTATGGGGGGTAAGGAGTAAGAACGGTTTGCTTTTTCCCGTATCTTCCCACATATGCCCCATTCCATCACCTCCCTATCCACACAGACGTGTAAAATTTTCTATGAGAACTCTCCCATTGTTGCCTGCTCTATGCAAACCTGCCAGGAGCCAAGAGTGTGCTGAGAAAATCAACCAAGTCCTAGGAAAATTTAGAAGGTGACTCTGACTTCTACAGAGACTAATCTAACAACACAATTTTCATTTTGAAATTAAAAATAGCATCTTCGTCCAAATATCTTCTGAGAATAGATAAATAAACTAACACTTCAGCATAAAAGATCAAGATTAGAAAGAATGAAGTCAACAAACCTGCCAGTACGAGGCACTGTGGTTCCCCAGTACTCAACAGGCTGACAGGTCGCTGACAGATGACCTGTCCTAGATATCATTAAAGGAGATTATTGGCTTGATGGAGAGACAGGCTCCCACAAAAAGAAAAATGAGAGGATGTCATGGGAATATATTACAAACAGTTTAGAGGAGCAAATTTGAAAATGTAAATGAAATGGATAAATTACTATAAAAATACAAAATATTGGCCAGGCGCGGTGGCTCAAGCCTGTAATCCCAGCACTTCGGGAGGTCGAGACGGGTGGATCACGAGCTCAGGAGATTGAGACCATCCTGGCTAACACGGTGAAACCCCGTTTCTACTAAAAAAAAAATACAAAAAGCTAGCCGGGCGAGGTGGCGGGTGCCTGTAATCCCAGCTACTCGGGAGGCTGAGGCAGGAGAATGGCATAAACCCGGGAGGTGGAGCTTGCAGTGAGCTGAGATCCGGCCAGTGCACTCCAGCCTGGGTGACAGAGTGAGATTCCGTCTCAAAAAAAAAAAAAAAAAAAATATTAAAATTGACTCGAGAAAAAATTGAATAATTCAAATCAATAAACATCAAAGAATTTAAATCAGTAGTTAACCTTTCTATTTAAAAAATGTGCAGTACTGATGACTTTACAGGTAAATTCTACCAAAAAAAAAGAAACCAATTTTATATAAACTCTTCAAATAATCACACAGAGGAAACACTCTTTACTCATTGTATGAGGTGAGCTTAAATTTGATACCAAAACCAAAGTAGAATACACTAAGCAATAAAAACTAAAGTCACTTGTCACCCACAGACACATAAACCTGATTAAATGAATACAGCAATGTATAAGAATATATATGTCCTAGGCCGAGTGCAGTGGCTCACACCTGTAATTCCAGCACTTTGGGCAGCTGAGGTGGGTGAATCACTTGTGGTCAAGAGTTCAAGACCAGCCTGGGCAACATGGTGTGAAACCCTATCTCTAATAAAATAAAAAAATTAGCCAGGCATGGTGGTGCATGCCTGTAATCCCAGCTACTTGAGAGACTGAGGCAGGAAAATAAGTCACTTGAACCTGGGAGGTGGAGGTTGCAGAGAGACAAAATTGTGCCACTGCATTCCAGCCTGCAACAGAGAGAGATCCTGTCTCAGAAAAAAAAAAAAAAAGAATAAATATATCTTGACCAAGTAAGGTTGATAACAAGAACACAAATTTGATTTATTGATTGAAAGTTGAGTACTCTAATTCACTGCATCGACAGGTTAAAGAACAGAAAACAATTATTTGCCATTTCAATAAATACGAAAAAGCATTAGTAAAAAAAGATAAATTAGAAAAAATTTAAAATTTTTGATAAAAGCTCATAACAAACTTAGTGTCTAAGAGCAATTGTATGTAAAGCCACATAACAAACATCTTATTTGACAAGAAAATGTTGAAAGTATTTTCTTTAAGTACAGAAACAAGACAAAGATGCTTGCTATCACCATTTCTATTCAGCATACTAGAGGTCCTAATTAGTACAGGGAAAAAAAAACTAAACAAAAGCTAAAAGGATTGCAGAAGACCCCAAGTGGTCATTATTTATATACAGAAAATCCAAATGAATCATCAAATTATTAGAATTAAAGAGTTCTAAAAAGGCTGTAGCTACAAAAAAAATAAAATACTAACTATGTTTCTATTCTGAAGCACAGTTAGAAAATTTAATTCTTAAAAATGATACTACTACAAAGGACACAAACTCATCCTTTTGTATGGCTGCATAGTATTCCATGGTGTATATGTGCCACATTTTCTTAATCCAGTCTGTCACTGATGGACATTTGGGTTGATTCCAAGTCTTTGCTATTGTGAATAGTGCCACAATGAACATACGTGTGCATGTGTCTTTATAGCAGCATGATTTACAATCCTTTGGGTATATACCCAGTAATGGGATGGCTGGGTCATATGGTACTTCTAGTTCTAGATCCTTGAGGAATCACCATAATGTTTTCCATAATGGTTGAACTAGTTTACAATCCCACCAACAGTGTAAAAGTGTTCCTATTTCTCCACATCCTCTCCAGCACCTGTTGTTTCCTGCTGGAAACCATCATTCTCAGCAAACTATCACAAGAACAGAAAACCAAACACTGCATGTTCTCACTCATAGGTGGGAACCGAACAATGAGATCACTTGGACTCGGGAAGGGGAACATCACACACCGGGGCCTATTATGGGGAGGGGGGGCGGAGGGATTGCATTGGGAGTTATACCTGATGTAAATGATGAGTTGATGGGTGCTGAGAAGTTGATGGGTGCAGCACACCAACATGGCACAAGTATACATATGTAACAAACCTGCACGTTATGCACATGTACCCTAGAACTTAAAGTATAATAATAATTTTTAAAAATGATACTACTTACAGTAGTAGCAAAAACTATAAAGTGGCTAGGAATAAATCTAATAAAAGCCAAAACAAACTTTCTGGAGAAAGTATACAATTATATCAAAAGACTAAACCAGAAAGAAATAGAAATCCTGAACATATCAATAAAAAGTAGTAAAATTGAATCAGTAATAAAAAGCCTCCCAAGCACAACTAAAAATCCCAGGACTAGATGAATTCACAGCTGAATTCTATGTAATGTACAAAGAATGACTGGTACCACTCCTACTGAAACTGCTCCAAAATATCAAGGAGAAAATCTTCCCTAATTCTTTCTATGGAGTCAGTATCTCCTTGATACTAAAGCCAGGTAAGGACACAAATAAAAAAGAAAACTACAGACCAATATCTCTGATGAACATAGATGCAAAAATCCTCAGCAAAATACTAGCAAACCAAATCCAACAGTACATCAAAAAGATGATACATCATGATCAAGTGAGTTCTACTGCAGAGATGCAAGGATGGTTCAGCATATGTAAATCAATAAATGTGATTCATCACATAGACAGAATTTAAAAACAAAAACCCTATGATCATCTCAACAAATGCGGAAAATAATTTGATAAAATTCAGCCTCCCTTCATGATAAAAACCCTCAACACACTAGACATAGAAGAAACATACCTCAAAATAATAAAGGACATTTTTACCAAACCACAGCCAACATCATACTGAATGGGGAAAAGCTGAAAGCAATTCACCCAAGAACTTAAATAAGACAAGGATGCCAACTTCCACCACTTTTATTTAACACAGTATTAGACATCATAGCCAGAGCAACCAGGCAAAAGAATGAAATAAAAGGCATCTGTGTTAGGTTGTTCTTACATTGCTATAAATAAATACCTGAGACTAGGTAATTTATAAACAAAAGAGGTTTACTTGGCTCAGAGGTCTGCAGAGTGCCCCAGCATGGCTCCAGCATCTGCTTCTGGTGAAAGCCTCAGAAACTTTACAATCATGGCAGAATGTAAAGCAGAAGCAGACATGTGATTGGTGAGAGTGAGAGTAAGAAAGAAAGAGAAGTGTCACACTCTTTTAAACAACTGGATTTCATGAGAACTCATTATCTCAATGAAAGCACCAAGTTATTCATGAAAGATCTGCCCTCATGACCCAAACACATCCCACCAGGCCCTACCTACAACACTGGCAATGAAATTTCAACATGAGATGTGAGTGGGACAAATATCAAAGCTGTATCTTTCCACCCCTGGCCCCTTAAATCTAATATCCTTCTCACATTCAAAATATAATCATCTGCTCCCAATAGTGCCCGAAAGTCTTAACTCACTCCAGTATCAAACCCAAAGTTCTAAATCTCACCTGAGACTCATCTCCTTCCACCTATGACCCTATAAAATCAAAGCAAGTTATTTAATCCCAAGATACAATGGTAGTACAGGCATTGGGTAAACATTACCATTCCAAAAGGGAGAAATTGGCCAAAAGAAAGGGGTAATAGGTCCCACACAAGTCTGAAACCCAGCAGAGGAGTCATCAAATCTTAAAGCTCCAAAATAATCTCCTTTGATACCAAGTCCCATATCCAGGGCATATATATGCAAAAGGTTGGCTCCCAAGGTCTTGGGTAGCTCTGCCCCTGTGGCTTTGCAAGGTACAGCCCTCACGGCTGCTCCCACAGGTTGCCGTTGAGGGTCTGTGACTTTTCCAGAAGCAGGGTGCAAGCTGCTGATGGATCTATCATTTTGGTATCTGGAGGGCAGTGCCCTGGTGGGGACTCTGTGTAGGGGTTCCAACCCTACATTTACCCTCCTCACTACCCTAGTAGAGGTTCTCCATGAGGGCTCCACCTCTGCAGCAGGCTTCTGCCTAGGCACCCAGACTTTCTCATATATCCTCTGAAATCTAGGGGGAAGCTGCCAAGTCACCTTCACTCTTGCAATCCATATGCCCACAGACTTAACACCACATGGAAGCCACCAAGGCTTATGGCAGCTTGCTCTCTCCAGAGCAGCAGCATGAGCAGTATTTAAGGTCCTTTGAGCCAAGGCTGGAGCCGGAGCGGCCAGGAAGCAGGGAGCAGTGTCACAAAGCTGCACAGGGCAGCAGTATTTTGGGACTGGCCCACAAAACCATTCTTTCTTCCTAGGCCTCTGGACCTGTGTAGGAGAGGCTGCCTCAGAGATTTCTGAAATGCCTGCAAGGCCTTTTTCCCCATTGTTTTGGATATTAGCACTTGACTCCCTTTTATTCATGCTGATCTCTCTAGCAAGGGCTTGCTCCACAACCTGCTTGGATTCTTTCTCTGCCATATGGCCAGGCTGCAAATTTTTCAAACTTTTACACTCTGCTTCCCCTTTAAATATAAGTTCCAACTTTAAGTAATTTTGCTCCCACATCTGATCATAGGCTGTTAAAAGCAGCCAGGCCATATATTGAATAATTGTTGCTTAGAAATTCCATTCACTGCATACCCTAAGTTATCACTCTTAATTTCAAACTTCCACAGATCCCTATGACATGAACATAATACAGCCAAGTTCTTTGCTAGGGTGTAACATGGGTGACCTTTATTCCAGTTCCCAATAAATTCTTTATTTCCATCTGAGACTGATATGGTTTGGCTGTCTTCACCCAAATCTCATCTTGAATTGTAGTTCCCATAATCCCTACATATTGTGGGAGGGACTACGTGGAGATAATTAAATCACAGAGGTGGTTTTCCCCATTCTGTTCTCATGACAGTAAGTTTTACAAGATCTGATGGTTTTAATAGGGGCTTCCCCTTTGCTGGATTCTCATTCTCCTTCCTGCTGCCATGTGAAGAAAGACATGTTTGCTTCCCCTTCTGCCATAATTATAAGTTTCCTGAGGCCTCCCTTGCCATACAGAACTGTGAGTCAATTAAACCCCCTTCCTTTATAAATTATCTAATCTCAGATATGTCTTTATTAGCAGCATGAGAACAGACTAATACAGTAAATTGGTACCTGAGAGAGTGGGACACTGCTGTAAAGATACTCAAAAGTGTGGAAGCAACTTTGGAACTGGGTAACAGGCAGAAGTTGGGACAGTTTGGAGGGTTCAGAAGAAGACAGGAAGATGTGGGAAGTTTGGAGCTGCCCAGAGGCTTGTTGAATGGCTTTGATCAAAATGCTATAGTGATATGGACAATGAAGTCCAGGCTGAAGTGGTCTCAGATAGAGATGAGGAACTTGTTGGGAACTGGAGCAAAAGTGACTCTTGCTATGTTTTAGAAAAGAGACGGGCAGCATTTTGCCCCTGCCCTAGAGATCTGTGGAACTTTGAACTTAAGAGAGATGATTTAGGATATTTAATGGAAGAAATTTCCAAGAAGCAAAGCATTCAAAAGGTAACTCGGGTGCTATTAAAAGCATTCAGTTTTATGTATTCATGAAGATATGGTTTGGAATTGGAACTTATGTTTAAAAGGGAAGCAGAGCATAAAAGTTTAGAAAATTTGCAGCCTGATAATGCATAGAAAAGAAAAACCCAATTTCTGAGGAGAAATTCAAGCTGGCTACAGAAATTTGCGTAAGTAACGAGGAGCCAAATGTTAATCACCAAGGCAACGGGGAAAATGTCTCCAGGGCATGTAAGAGGTCTTCATTGCAGGCCCTCCCATCACAGGCTCAGAGGACTAGAAGAAAAAAATGGTTTTGTGGGCCAGGCCCAGGACCTTGATGCTATGTGCAAATCTAGGGACTTGGTGCCCTGCTTCTTGGCCATGGCTACAAGGGGCTAATGTGGAGCTGGTGAGAGCTTCAGAGGGTGCAAGCCCCACACCTTGGTGGCATACATGTGGTGTTGGGCCTGTGGGTACACAGAAATCAAGAATAGAAGTTTGGGAACCTCCACCTAGATTTCAGAAGATGTGTGGAAATGCCTGGACATCCAGGCAGAAGTTTGCTGTAGGGGTGGAGTCCTCAGGGACAACCTCTGCTAGGGCAGTGCAGAAGGGAAATGTGGGGCCAGAGACCCCACACAGAGTCCCCCCTGGGGCACTGCTTAATGAAGCTGTATGAAGAGGGCCACAGACCTCCAGACCCCAGAATGGTAGATACACCAACAGCTTGCACACTCAATGCCAGCCCACGAAAGCAGCCAGAAGAGGGGATTTACTCTGCAAAACCACAGGGGCAGACCTTCCCCAGGCTGTGGGAGCCCACTTCTTGCATCACCATGACCTGAATGTGAGACATGAAGTCAAAGGAGATTATTTTGGAACTTTAAGTTTTAACAACTGCCCTATTGGATTTCAGACTTGCATGGGGCCTGTAACCCCTTTGTTTTGGCCAATTTCTCCCACTTGGAATGGGTGTATTTACTCAATACCTGTACCCACATTGTATCTAGAAAGTAACTAACTTGCTTTTGATTTTACAGGCTCATAGGCAAAAGGGACTTGCCTTGTCTCTTTGGACTTGGACTTTTGAGTTAAATCTGGAATGGGTTAAGGCTTTGGGGGACTATTGGAAGGGCATGAATGTGTTCTGAAATGTGAAGACATGAGATTTAGGAGGGGCCGGGGTGGAACAATATGGTTTGACTATGTCCTCACCCAACTCTCATCTTGAAGTTTAGTTCCCATATGTCATGGTAGGAACCTGGAGATAAATGAATCATGGGGGCAGTTTCTCCCATCCTGTTCTCATAATAGTGAGTGAGTTCTCACAAGGTCTCATGGTTATATAAGGAGCTTCCCCCTTTGCTGAATTCTCATTCTCCTTCCTGCCACCATGTGAAGAAAGATGTGTTTGTTTCCCCTTCCACCATGATTGTAAGTTTCTGAGGCCTCCCCTGCCATGCTGAACTGTGAGTCAATTAAACCTCTTTTTTTTTTTTTTTTTAACAAATTACCCAGTCTTGATTACCAGTATTTTGGTCACAACCATTGAACTAGTCTCTGAGAAGTTCCAAACTTTCCCTTATCTTCCTGTCTTCTGAGCCCTCTAAACTCTTCCAACCTCTGCCCATTATCCAGTTGAAAGTTGCTACCACATTTTCAGATATCTTTATAGCAATGTCCCACTCCTGATACCAGTTTTCTGTTAGGCCATTCTTGCATTGCTACAGAGAAATACCTGAAACTGGGTAATTTATAAAGAAAAGAGGTATAATTGACTTAGAGTTCTGAAGGCTGTACCAGCATGGCTCCAGCATCTACTTCTGGCGAAGCCTTCAGAAACCTTAGAATCATGGCAGAAAGTGAAGCAAGAGCAGTCACATCACATGGCAAAAGCAGGAATAGAGAATGGTGGGGAGGTGCCACACACTTTCAAAAAGTCAGATTTCACGGCCGGGCGCAGTGGCTCAAGCCTGTAATCCCAGCACTTTGGGAGGCCGAGACGGGCGGATCACGAGGTCAGGAGATCGAGACCATCCTGGCTAACACCGTGAAACCCCATCTCTACTAAGAAATACAAAAAAATAGCCGGACGAGGTGGTAGGCGCCTGTAGTCCCAGCTACTCCGGAGGCTGAGGCAGGAGAATGGCATAAACCCGGGAGGCAGTGCTTGCAGTGAGCTGAGATCCGGCCACTGCACTCCAGCCTGGGTGACAGAGCGAGACTCTGCCTCAAAAAAAAAAAAAAAAAGTCAGATTTCACAAAACCTCACTATCTCAAGGACAGCACCAAGCCATTCAGAAGGGATCCACTCCCATCACAAAAGCACCTCCCACCAGGCCCCACCTCTAACATTGAGGATGACATTTCAATATGAGACTTGGAAGGAACAAACATCCAAACTATATCAGCATCCAAATTGGAAAACAAGAAGTCAAACTATTGGGTTGGTGAAAAGTAATTGTGGTTCTTGCCATTTGCCACAATTACTTTTGCACCAACCCAATATCTCTGTCCACTGATGATATAATCTTATACCTACAAAACTCTAAATACTTTTATTTAAAAACTCTTAGATTTGATAAACTAATACAGCAAAGTTTCAGGATACAAAATCAATATACAAAAATCAGTACCATTTGTATACACCAATAACAATCAAGCTGAGAATCAAACTAAAAAAGCAATCCCATTTACAATAGCTACAAAGAAATAAAATATCTGCATCCTGGCTAACATGGTGAAACCCCATCTCTGCTAAAAATACAAAAAATTAGCTGGGCTTGGTGGCGCGTGCCTGTAGTACCAGCTACTTGGGAGGCTGAGACAGGAGAATGGTGTGAATCTGGGAGGTGGAACTTGCAGTGAGCCAAGATCACGCCACTGCTCTCCAGCCTGGGAGATGAGCAAGACTCCATCTCAAAAAAAAAAAAAAAAGAAAAAAGAAATAAAATATCTAGGGATATATTTAACCAAGGAGGCGAAAGATCTTTACTACAAAACACTGATGAAAGAAACTGTAGATGACACAAATGGGAAAATATCCCATGCTCAGGGAGCAGAAGAATGAATAACATCAGAATGAGCACATTGCCCAAAGCAATGTACAGATTCAATGCAATTCCTATCAAATTACCAATGTCATTTTCATAGAACCAGAAAAAACAATCCTAAAATTCATATAGAACCAAAAAAAAAAAAAAAAAGAGCTTGAATAGCCAAAGCAACCCTAAGCAAAGAGAACAAAGCAGGAGGCATTGCATTACCTGACCTCAAATCATATTATAAAGCTATAGTAACCAAAACAGCATGGTACTAGTATGAAAATAGACACATAGATCAATGACATAGAAAAGAGAACCCAGAAATAAAGCCACATGTCTACAGCCAACTGATCTTTGACAAAGTTGACAAAAATATACATGGAAAAAAAAAGGACACCCATTTTAATAAATAGTACTGGCAAAATTGGATTGCTGTACGCAGAAGAATGAAACTGGATCTCTATCTCTCACTAAACACAAAAATCAACTCAGGATGAATTGAAGACTTAAATGTAAGATCTGAAAATCTAAAAATGCTAGAAGAAAATCCAGGGAAAACTATTCTGGACATTGGTCTCAAGAATTCATAACCAAGACCTCAAAAGCACGAGCAACAAAAATAAAAATAGACAAATGGGACTTAATTAAACTAAAAAGCTCCTAAACAACAAAAGAAATAATCAACAGAGTGAACAGACAATCTGCAGAATGGGGGAAAATATTTGTAAACTATGATCCAACAGGGGACCAATATCCAGAATTTACAAGAAACTCAAACAATTCAATAACAGAAATCAAAAATATAATTAAAAACTGGGCAAGGGAAGTGAGTGGACATTTTTCAGAAAAGACATACAAATGGCCAACGAGCACATGAAAAAATGCCCAACTTCACAAATTATCAGAGAAATGCAAATTAAAACCATAATGGGATATCATCTTATACCAGTCAGAATGGCTATTATTAAAAAATAAATAAATAACATGTTGGAGAAGATACAGAGAAAAGGCAACTCCTACATACTGTTGGTGGGAATGGAAATTAGTACAACCTCTATGGAAAACAGTATGGAGATTTCTCAAAGAACTAAAAATAGACCTACCATTCAACGCAACAACCCCACTACTGGGTAACTACCCGAAGGAACAGAAATCATGATATCAAAAAGACACCTGCACTCATGTCTCTCATAGCACTATTTACAATAGCAAAGACATGTAATCAACCTAAATATCTATCAATGGATGACCAGATAAAGAAAATGTGGGATGTGTGTTTATGTACATATGTATATATGTATCCAGATAGATAGATAGAAAGATAATGGAATACTGTTTGGCCATAGAAAAGAATGAAATCATATCTTTCGCAGCAACACAGATGGTACTGGAGACCATTATCCTAAATGAAACAACTCAGAAAGTAAAAAACAGCATGTTCTCACTTATATGTGGGAGTTAAATAATGTGTACCCACAAGGATACAGAGTGTGGAATAATAGTCACTGGAGACTTGGAAGGGTGGGAAGGTAGGAGGGGGGTGAAGAATGAGAAATTACTTAATGGGTACAATGTTCCCAATTGTGTGATGTTTACACTGAAAGCCCAGGCTTCATTGCTAAGCAATACATCCATATAACAAAACTGCACTTGTACTCCTCACATTTATACAAATGTTAAAAATAGGAAACAAAAGCAAACTGGGTGGAGAAAAAAATGCAGATCATTCCGTTGTATTTAGGAAAATCAAGGAATTCAAATATATTTAACAATATCCAAATTCATTTTGACAAACAAAAATATGCAATGTTTTCATAGTTTGTTTGTTCCGCTAACAAAATACCTGACAGTGGATAATTTATTAAAAAAGAAAAAAAAAAAGAACTTATTTCTGACAGTTCTGCAGGCTGAGAAGTCCAAGATGAAGGTGGTAGATTCAGTGTCTGGTGTCTTGCTGCATCCTCACTTGGCAGAAGGCAGAAGGGCAAAAAAAGGTATGAATTTTAAAAGGACACTACTCTCATCCCTGACAGCTCTGTCTTCATAACTTAATCACCTCCTGAAGGTCCCACCTCTTATCACATGGGTAATTAAATTTTAACATATGAAATTTGGTGGACACATTTGGACCACAGCAAATGCCAACTAATCATTTTTAATTTTTAAAATAATTTGAAATAATTTCAAATGTATGGATATTTATCCTTTACCCAGATTCCTCAACTGTTAAACTCTTTACCTCATTTGCTTTATAACTTTTTGCTTTATATATTATGGCATTTTATTCATTTTTTTCTGAAATATGAAAGGGGCAGGCATGGTGTCCACTCCTAAATTTGCCATTGTGGTTTTCCCCAAGGCAAAATTTTCTCTACACAATCATGCTACCATTTAAGTCAAAAACCAATGTCAAAACATGGCTGCCCCAGCCACAAATGCCCTTCAAAGGTTCCCTCATATGTGATAGTGTCTTGTTTTCCTTTCTGCTACAGGATCCCCACCCTGGAACATGTGTTGCATTCGGAGGTCATACCATTTTCTTCTTCTCCAATCTCAAACTGCTCTTCATCATTCCTTGCACTTCTCACTCTCAATATCCTATAAATGAAATTGAATGATCCTCTACTGGGTCTTTCTGATGATTCCTCATGACCAGATTCAGCGATGTTCCCTTAGCAGGAAGAATACAGAAATGGTGCTGTGCCCTTAGTGCCTCCCACCAGGGATCACAGTTGCTATCCCTCCCACCCCAGTGATGTAACCATTAATGACCTGGTCTGGTTGGCATCTGCCATCCCTATGCAGCTTTAATTTACACTTTTTACTTTATATTGAATAGTATTTTGTGAAGAGATATTCTAAGGAAATGTCAGTAAGCTGTTCCTCATCACATTTCCACTAACCAGCTTTTTTATATAACTCCTATCTGAACCATCTAACACTATGATAATTGCCTAATGGCAGCTCTAGACATCCTATAGTTGACATCTACTCTAAGAAGGAGGATTCCCTTCTCCTCCATTTATCTATTTTTAAATTTATCTTCGTATCAAAAATACTCCTCATTTAGTACATTATCCAGTGGGCTCCATTTTGTTACAATCACTTATTTTCATGCTTATGTGCCAGATTTGGCCAGTGGGAGACCTCTAAAGCTCGTATTTTTACACAAGAAGTCCTAGGCTCAGCTTAGACAACTCCAGATGCCATGCTGATATTGGCAATTTCATCAAGGAATATGATTCCCTCTCATGGAACATGTTATGCAGACACCAAGAGTGTTCATACTTTATACCTTATGTGTTTCAAAATCCAACCTCATAACCACACCGCCAATGTTCCCTGCCTCTATCTCACATTCTCCTAATGCCTCCATGTCCTCAGATGCTAGCTGGCTGGCTAGCTGCCAACGTGCCTCCATGTGACTACTTCCCCACTTGCTATTTGAATCCTTAGGTGCTGGCTAATACACCACTAACACACATCTTCTCTGTTCACCTTTTCCCTCACTGCACTGCCTTCTAGGCTGTTCTAACCCTACTACTAAGGTAACCCAGCAACCAAGGCCAACTTCTGTGGCCAAAAGCAGATGGAAGGAAATCATAGGAAGAGAGAAAAGAAAGAGCAAGGGAAAGATACACATTTTCACTGCAAACAAAATTCTGGGCGGACCATTTTTTTCTTTCCTGTTGTACCCTAAGATTGTACAACTCAAGGGGAAGAATCGGGATTTTAAAAATTGATGGGTCTGATTGCAGTTAGTAAATGTAGAAATTAGAACGAAATTAGAATACCACTATTTGGCAACTACTACAGAAATAGTAAAATCACATAGTCACAAAAAAAAGAGACAATGAAGACTTACTTACATAAAGAAAATGGTAAGAAGACTCAATATTATGAAGGATGCCTATTCTTCCTAAACTGATCTATAAATTCAATGCAATCCCAACTAAAGTCCCCAGGAATTTTTCACGAAAAGTTACAAGCTGATTTTAAAGTGTAAATGGGACACTTGTGAAGAACATAAAAAAACTTGTCTGATTAGATACTAACTTTTTTTTTTCTTTTTTTGAGACAGAGTTTCACTCTTTGTTGCCCACGCTGGAGTGCAATGGTGTGATCTCGGCTCACTGCAACCTCCGCCTCCTGGGTTCAAGCAATTCTCCTACCTCAGCCTCCTGAGTAGCTGGGATTACAGGCATGCACCGCCACACCAGGCTAATTTTGTGTTTTTAGTAGAGACGGGGTTTCTCCATGTTGGTCAGGCTGCTCTCAAACTTCCGACCTCAGGTGATCCACCTACCTCGGCCTCCCAAAGATACTGACTTCTTATAAAACGATAAGGCAATATAGTACTTGCATAAAAATAAACAGAGCAGAACAGATCAGAATAGAGGCCCAGGCATGGTGGTTCATGCCTGTAATCCCAACACTGTGGGAGGCTGAGGCTGGAAGCTCAGCTGAGTTCAGGAGTTCCAGACTAGCCTGAGCAACATGGTGAGATCCTATCTCTACAAAAAATATCTTTTAAAAAAATTAGCCAGGGATAGTGGCACATGCCTGTAGTCCCAACAACTTGGGAGGCTGAGGTGAGAGGATTGCTTGAGCCTGGGAGGTCGAGGCGCAGTGAGCTATGATTGCGCCACTGCACTCCAGCCTGGGTGACAGTGAGACTCTGTCTCAAAAAAAAAAAAAAGAATAGAGAACTCAAGAAAGTTGGTTAAGACAGGTTGGGCTTTAAAGATCAGTGTTTGTGGGTAGGTGGAAGGATGGATGGATGGATGGATGGATGGATGGATGGATGGATGGATGGATGGACAGAAAGACAGGTAGGGAGAGAGAGAAAGAGAGAGATAGAAAGTTGGTTTAAGACAGACTGGGCCTTAAAGATCATTAGGGAAAGGATTGATTCTCTAATAAAAAGTGCTGGGCTATTTAATTACTCATTATGAAAAAAATTATATCCGTACATCATAACATAAAGTCATACTGTAAGAAAAGGACAAAATGATATAACTTCATAAAACAATAGAGGGAAAATGTCCTTATGACTTTAGGAGAGCTAAGAACCTCTTAAAACACAAAACGTATTACCATAAAAGATGAATAAATTCAATGACATTGAAATTAAGAACTTCTGTTCAGCAAAAGACCCAATAGAATAAAAAACAAGATAAAACTGTATACAGCACATAAAATGACAAAAGATTAGTACAGGGAATATATAAATCAATTTGACATCCAATACAGAAGTGTGCAAAGACACAAATAGGCATTATACCAAGAGAAAATATTAGTGGCTTGTAAATATATGAAAAGATGCTCAAGCTCATTAATAATCAGAGAAATGCAAATGAAGGCCACAAGGAAATAATACTCAAATCTCCTCTATTTGCAATACCTAAAACATAAGATAATACCAAGCACAGAAGAGGATGGGGAGCATTGGGGTGACTCATCTATTGATAGTAGAGACATAAACTAATATAAACACTTTGGAATTGCTTAGTGCTTCTCAAAAAAGCTGAACATGTATATACTCTATGATCCAGCAATTCCATTCTATGTCAATACTCTTGAACAGTGGTTCTCAAATTTTCGTGTGCATCAGAATCACCTGGAGGGTTCGCTAAATACAGATTGCTGGGCTCTTCCCCCAGAGTTTTGAATTCAGTAAGTCTGGGTAGGGGGCTTGAGAATTTGCATTTCAAAGAAGTCCCAAGGGATGCTGACGCTGCTGTTCTGGGAACCACTCTTCAAGAACCATTGCTGTAGAAGAAACTGTTGCACTTACATATCAAGACATCTACAAGAATATTAATAATGTAGTGCTTTGATAGTAAAAAATGAAAAACTGGAAACCCAAATATCCTTTAACAATAGGATGAACAAATTATGGTATAATCATACAATGAGATATTATATAGCTATGAAGACAAATGAGATCACGGAGAGGTACACAAGGGCTTCTAAGTTATCGATGATGTTCTAGTTTTTAAGGCAGGTGGATATTTTATGGGTATTCTAATTATTCCTGAAACCATATGTACAAATTTTGCATACTTACTTGTTTGTATGCACTGATTCTCTCTGGCTACCACTTACTGGCCATTTTTCTACTCTCTAGCCCTACACAGAACATGTCAACTCATCTCAGAACTTGAGTAAAACGGGAACAGTACTTGGGTCCCACATCTCTACTGCCTCAAATGCTTACACACACTACTATCCCCATCTTCCCTAGTTGCTTTCAGTCATTTCTCAAGATATTTTTATGCCCCACAAGCTCCTAATCACTCTTCTATGACTGTAGGCCTCAAAATGACACCCAAAACTAAATTAACACTCCATATGTGGTATAACAGACAGTACTTGTAATAAAAACTGTCTCTTGCTACAAGTTTTTTTGGTGCAGTTCAGTGTTTTTACAAACTATATCAGACTGGTTACTCATACTGACTTTAGCTTATCTACTAAAATTCTTAGTATACTATTTTCATACATGATGTTGAAGCTATACCTGAGAAAGTTAGCCTTTTTGAACCAAAAGAATGGACTGAAAATTTTATCTCATTAGACTCAGCCTTTATGACTTCTCAGATAGATAGATAGATAGATAGATAGATAGATAGATAGATAGATAAACTTTTCTCATCAATAGGTTACTATCATCCATTCTCTGAGGAGGCCTCTGCATTCTTTATAAATTTAATGAGTCATCAATGATATTCAAGGTACTGATAAAGAACTGAACAGTACTGGACCAAGAACAAAGATCTGAGTCATTTCACTAGAAGTCTTCTGAATTCATCTGTATACATTTATGTATTATAGCCATTCAGTTATTTATTGTTGTTGTTTGAGACGGAGTCTTGCTCTGTCACCCAGGCTGGGGTGCAGTGGCGTGATCTTGGCTCACTGCAACCTCCACCTCCCAGGTTCAAGCAATTCTCTGCCCCAGCCTCCCCAGTAGCTGTGATTACAGATGCCTGCCACTACGCCGGCTAATTTTTGTATTTTTAGTAGAGACAGAGTTTCACCATCTTGGCCAGGCTGGTCTTGAACTCCTGACCTCGTGATCCACCCACCTCGGACTCCCAAAGTGCTGGGATTACAGGCGTGAGCCACCGTACCCGGCTAATTCAATTGGTTATTAATCCTCACTCACATTTCTCCATTTTACCACAAGGATATTACGATAAACTGTTATAAAACATGTCACTAGACTCTAAAGAAACTGAATATCCATCTAACTCTCTCTGATCCTTCAGCCTAGTAACACTATTAGAACAGTATTGTTCTGTCATCTTGGACCACAGTGAAGACCACCCCTAGGGAATGACAGAATGGGAAAATGGAAGAAAGCTGGTCTCTAGCAACTTTGTGGAGTTGCCATTCCTGCCCTGGGCTGTCTATTGTCAGAATTCTTTTAACTGGGAGAGAAATAAACTACTTTGTATAAAGAAAAAAACGGGATTATTACTCCCATAAATTGAAGTGATCCTAAAACCAAGAATACAAGCCTAGGGAGAATAAAGCAGGCCAAACTACGTGGTATTTTTTTCTTCCAAACAAATTTATTCTGTTCCAGCCCCAAAGAAGAGGAAGGACCTAAATTTTTAAAATAACAATAAAAATTGCTAAAAACAAAGCCATTATAAAATGAAGCCCCCTCCTTTAGCAATAAATACTGAACTGATATATACATATGAGGCTTAGGAAGGAGGCAACAACAGGAACCTTGGGGACTGTGTCCCATGGCAAGATCCCAAGCCTTCTACCAATTCCATGCTCTTTGCTTAAAACATAGAGAGCAGTGGAAGAGACAGCAGAGATATGCCAGAAGAGTATGTGGCCCTGGAGAGAGCTGGAACATGATGAGGACAGAGGAGAGAGAAGAGATACGAAGTGTAATACAGGCAGGGAAAAGGAAAGTTCATTTAAAACATTCCTCCCATTCCTGCTGAATCACTGGATGTGGCTGGACCAACTGCACAGGGCCTTGTCCCCTCTCCTCCAGTCCCTGTTGAGCACACAAGTCAAAGAAGGTCATTCACACTGTGGTCGCGATGCCACTGTAGCAACAGCCTGGCTGCTGGATCCCTGAGGCTTCCCATTCACCACCAGCAGGAGGGGCGTCTCCACTCGAACACTGGAAAAGGAATAGTCCTAGAAAAGACAGACAAAGGTTCATTACAGATTCCAAGATGGAAAAAGCTCTAGCATGGGGATACACCACTTGCAATTTTCTGCACCACCTCCCCCATTGCATACCCCCTCTACTTTCATCTCACATCAGACAAAACCGAGCTAACAAAGGGGACGAAATTTTCCCAAAGTTTTCAGTCTTCAGAAGGAAAACATGGAGCATGTAAGGTCATGCAGTGCCACTACAAGAATAAGACAGCTCTTTGATTCAAAAAAGGCAAGTTCCTGGCATTGCCTAACAAAGAATGCAACCAGCTCGCACAGAATCTGCCTTTTCCCACGGTGTTTCCTGATAATTAACTAGATACACACAGCAGCCAGCCAGAGCCAGTGGGAATCCTGAGAAAATCTCAGTCCAAATTGTTTATAAGGTCCTAATTTAATCCACCAAATACAAATTAAAGTTACTTCTCTTTTTTATATCAAGAGGAGGAAACAGAATATGTAACAGAATGTAGCCGTTTTCCTAATCACAAAAAGAATATCAGCTCACTTTATCAGTTCAAGTGTATTTTAAGTTGTAAAACATGTTAAATATGGCAATGAGAGGCAGGCTCTTTTAAGTCCAAGTAAATTTAAAAGTTCTCATAAACCAATTTTTTTAAGTCTTCACAGAAATATCGGTAAGTGACACCAAAAAATGACAATTTAAACAAGAAATACAAATTAAAATAATATTCATGCTATATTTTTCATGTAAAATTAGGAAACAACTTTTCAAAGGTTTCCAACCAGAGTTGAGAAAAAAACTAGAGAAACACTTATTTACATCCCTGTTGGTAGTGACAACTAACTAGTACAATTTTCCAAAGAAATATTTGGCAATATGTATCAAAAGCATCTGAATTCTGCATACCCTTTGGACCCAGGACTCTGCATTAGAAATTCATTTAAGGAAATAATCACAGATACAAGCAAAGATATAAAAATCTTCACTGTGTTTCTAATTTTTTTTCTATTATAAAAGTACTAATCTAGATCTGAGGTCATCAAAGTCTTTCTGTAAAGGGCCAGAGAGTAAATATTTTAGGCTTTGTAGGTCAAATGGTCTCTGTTACGGAACAAGTCACCTCTGACAACACAGTGCAAAAACAGCCACAGACAATAGTAAGCAAATGAGTGTGGCTGTGTTCCAATAAAGCTTTATTTGTGGACACTGAAATCTGAATTTCCTGTAATTTTCACACATCACAAAATATTATGCTTCTGTCAGTTTTTTCATTTAAGAACACAGAAACCATTCTCTTTTTCTTTTTCTTTTTTTTTTTTTTTTTTTTGAGGCAAAGACTTTCTCTATCACCCAGGCTGGCATGCAATGAGACAATGATGGCTTACTGTAGCCTCAAACTCCTGGGATAAAGTGGTTCTCTCACTTCAACCTCCTCAGTAGCTGGGACTACAGGCATGTGCTGCAATACCTGGCTAAGTTTTTAAACATCTTTTTGTAGACACAGGGTCTCACTATGTGTTGCCCAGGTTGGTCTTAAACTCCTGGGCTCAAGTGATCCTCCCACCTTGGCCTTCCAAAAGTGCTGGGATTTTAGGCATAAGCCACCATGCCCAGCCTAAAAACCATTCTTAATAAAAACAAGCAGTGAGCCAGATTTGGTCCATGGGCTTTGCCAACCCCTGATCTAAATGGTTAAACAGTGGTTAAATATCTACATTCATAAGGTTTTTGTAAGAATTGAATGGGACAAGGCAGGCAATAAAAACTCTTAGCACAGTGTCTGGCACTCAATTAAGTGTTAAATAAATGTTAACTATCATTACCATCTTCATCATCCCCTGTCTACTCAATGTGTGAAATATGTAAAAACATGGGAAACATTCACAAACATTTGCATATAATATCCCACTCATGATTTAAAATATAGATATAAATATACGTGTATATATTTATGAAAAGAAAAAAGACTTCAGGTATATACACCAAACTGTTAACAGTAACAGTTAAAAAGTAGTAACATCTGAGTGATAACACCTGAGTGATAATATTTCACTCCATTTTTTTATTTTTTTGCTTACCAGCTTACCTTTTTAGTAAAAAACTATATATAAAACATACACACAAATATATATACACATAACCTACACACATACTCACATATAATTATTTCTATATCTTTTATAAAAGATATAGAAATAATTGGTTCTACTTTTAGAGCCTATGAGTTGGAAGAGAATCCTCGCCATCACTCACCTTTCCCTTGTGCTGAATTTGGTGAAGACGCAGGTTAGGCTCAGGGATGGCTACAGAGTCTCCAATGAGCACTCCCCAGCTCTGCACTATATTGTACACCATCACTGCATAGCAAGGTCCATCTGAATCTACCAGGCCAAATGTACTGCCAGGTAAAGATAGATTAGGAGAGAGGACAACAAAAAGGTATGCAGGTAGGAAAGAAGAGCAGAAAGAGTAGTTTAAAAATACTAGCAAAATACTGGACTTAAAGTCAGTGACAGGTAATTAAAATAAAATATAAAATTTAATTTAATTAAAGTTTAAAAATAAAATACTAACAAAATAAACAAATGCTTTTTCTCAGTTACTCAGAAAACCTATGAGAGGTACCATCCTCCACTTTGTACATCTGAGTCTTCATTTTTCTGAAACTCATCAATCTGTCACTTTGCTAAGAACTTAGGACAAAGCACACTGAAGCCATTCAACAAATATTAATGAAGAACTAGACCAAAATGTTACAATTGTAACATTATTCCTGATCTATCAATTTAACTATCATACTCTTTTTTGGTTTTTTGTTTATTTGTTTGTTTTGAGATGGAGTCTTGCTCAGTCGCCCAGGCTGGAGTGCAGTGGCGCGATCTCGGCTCACTGCAAGCTCCGCCTCCCGGGTTCATGCCATTCTCCTGCCTCAGCCTCCCCAGTAGCTGGGACTATAGGCGCCCGCCACTACGCCCAGCTAGTTTTGTTTTGTTTTTTGTTTTTTGTTTTTTTTTGTATTTTTAGTAGAGACGGGGTTTCACTGTGTTAGCCAGGATGGTCTCAATCTCCTGACCTCATGATCCGCCCATCTCGGCCTGCCAAAGTGCTGGGATTACAGGCGTGAGCCACCGCGCCCAGCCAACTATCATGCTCTTAACCAAAGCCTCTAACCATCACTGTCTGTGTAGTTTAATTCCACAAACTTTCACCACACATTACATATGTGCCAAGCATTGTGTTTAGCAGTAAGATACCAATCCAGCTATGAATGACCTATAGTCTAGCAGGAGTCAAACAATGAAGTCATCACTTACAGTAAAGTGTGATGAGTGCTAGAATCGCTTTTCCCTTGTGCTGAATTCAGTGAAGCCACAGATTGGACTGTGGGAGCCCAGAGGAGAACTATCTAAATCAAAATTGGAAAGCAGGAAAGATTTCCTGGAAGAGGTGATGCTCGAAGTGAATCTTAAAGGGTAAAAAACCAGCTGGGTTAAAATAGAAAAATTAATCCTCAGTAAAAATTTTAAAAACCTCTGAGGGGACAGGAACAGAGATTGCCTTGGAGGGAACATGAGGGAACTTCCCAGAATGGTGGTAATGATCTCTGTTTGGGTTATACAGATATTTTCCATTTGTTAAAAGCTATGAAATGTACACTTAAAATTGCACCTTTCATTGTATGTAAATTTTACATAAAAAGAAAAAATTGAAATACTGAACTCAGTTAATGACTGCATGCTAAAGTATGTAAAGTATATTGATCTCTGCAATTTACTCTGACAGCAGGATAAACAGACCGATACGTAATAAGCTAAGTAAAATAAAATGTTAATGGAAGAATATAAGTGATTGAGAACACAAATGTTCAATGTAAAATTCTTTCAACTTAGCTGTATGTTTGAAAATTTTTGAAACAAAATGTTAGAGGCAGAAGAGGATGTTAGCCATGTCAAGAAGAAGCTAGAGATTATCCAGGCAGAGTAACTGTATGCAAGACACAGAGGCATGAAAACAGCTGTTCTAAAACCAACAAAATTGTTCCGTGGTTGAAACAAAAGGCACAGGTGGGAAAGAGACAGAAGATAATGGACAGAGAAGTAGGAAGCAAATCATGAAGGACTTTGTATGCTAAGCTAAGTAGTTCACACTTTATCCCAAAAGCTACATATAGTACCAGCAAGGAATCTTAAATAAGAAGTAGCAATGGTCAGATTTACATCTAAGAAACATTTCTCTGGCAGCACTGTGGAACACTGGAGGAAACCAGACAATTAGGGAGATCTATTTGGAGAAGTGATAAAGGGGTGAATTAAGGTGGTAAACACAGAGAAGTCAAGTCTATAGGACAAAAAAGGCAAATCTTTTTGGAGAATGGAGAAGCCTATTCTTCCAAAAGTCTTAATCAAGTGACTGAGAGGTAATACCATTCATTCACAAGGAATCCAGGGAGGAGAAACAGATTTACAGAGAAAGATTTAGGTGAGTAATACTGAAATACTGAGTTAGAGATTTCTTATTGGAACCCAAAGGCAGTTGGTTATAGGGATCCAACACTTGGAAATGAAGCTTGGGCTGGAGATACATCTGTGACATATAGGAGGCTGCCAAAGCCTTGGGTTTATACGACATCACAAGGCAAGATGATCTATAGACAGGATGGAGAAGAATCACACTCATGCCATCACGTGACACACCTGAATTCACAGGAAACATTGCAATCAAGCAAAGCACTCTCCTGATGAATCCAGTCAAAGCCTCGGAATCCTTCTACATAGTATGTCAGGCAACCACTGACAAGTGATCAAAGTTGGCAACTATAGGCCATCCTGGTATAAAGAGAAAAAAGGAAAAAAACAAAAATAGAGTCCTGAGAATCTAAGATTTAAAAGCTGGGCAGAAAAAGAGAAACCAAGGAGTGGCAAAATATCTATTTGTTCTCAAGGTCTTCTAAAACCTACCTTTGTCTATATCCCTTTCTAATTCTTCTCAGCTCTAGGATTTGCTCTAGTTAACTAAACTGTTCTCAGCTACCTTTTTGCCCTTCAACTCATCAAACACACAAACCCCTAGAAAACGCCATGGAGAAAGCTGGGCCATATAATGGGAATTGTGAATATTTCCGTTTAGATGGAACAGAAGGCAACTGTGAAAGGCAATAGTTACAGATAAGTCAGAATGTTTTGGAACCACGCAATAGAAGTTGCTGAATCCAGTGCCTAGAAAGACAATGGTGATCCTAGGAAAATAATAATTTCAGTAGAAAAGAGAAAGGGGAAACCAGTCAACCAGGGATTAGGAAGTGAGTGAAGGACCAAGGAGTGGTGGCACTCACTAAACCCTAACTTTTCAAGATCCAAAAATTTTCTAAATAAATATTCTTAATTCATTTCCTCCGCTGCTAGCAGCACCTGCACCTGGGTCCTTGACATTTCTTTTTTTTTTTTTTTTTTTGAGACAGAGTCTCGCTCAGTCGCCCAGGCTGGAGTGCAGTGGCCAGATCTCAGCTCACTGCAAGCTCCGCCTCCCGGGTTCACGCCATTCTCCGGCCTCAGCCTCCCGAGTAGCTGGGACTATAGGCGCCCGCCACCTCGCCCGGCTAGTTGTCTTTTTTAGTAGAGACTGGGTTTCACCGTGTTAGCCAGGATGGTCTTGATCTCCTGACCTCGTGATCCGCCTGTCTCGGCCTCCCAAAGTGCTGGGATTACAGGCTTGAGCCACCGCGCCCGGCCTGACATTTCTTTTTTCTCACTCCCTATTACACATATACTACACACTCAACAAATATTTGTTGAATGACATCTAAGACAATCTCCCAACCAGACTTTAAATTATAACTCAAAGCTCACTTTTCAGAACTGCCTAAGTATACCTAAGTACAAACAGGACTAAGAATTTGTCCTCCTTCAACTTCTATGATCATGAAAATGCAAAGGGACAGAAGAATTTTGAGGTTTCTGTCTTATAAAAAAAAAGTCCTGCCAAATTTCAACTATGGATATAGGAACCCACATAGCACCAAACTCAAGGATAAAAAACGGGCAGTGACAGAATCTACAAAAGCCTCTGATCAAAAGATTGTTAAACATCACCTAGGCAATATCTGCCCATGGGACAGTCACAGAAGGAAATTAGAAGTCACAAATCTGTGACCACTGACAATCTCCTCAACTGCCAGGGAAAGAACAGGAAGTGACAGCAATTAGTTCAAAAGGGTAAAACGGGGGAAATCCAAGAGAAACTCACAAGGGGACTTTCTCTTCTGTGGTAAGGCTAAACACCACCTTTCCCAGGATGACGGCACCACTGTTCACCCCAGGCTGAAGCGTACTCAGTGGCTTGAGCTCCAGGGTCACTTTCTGCCCAGAGGCTGACTGGTAGTGCCCATCACCGCAAGGGCCTAGATGGGCTGGGCGCAAGCTTCCCAGCATGCTCTGCAGCTTTTTGGTCTTCACCTTTCCCTACAAAGAAGAGGAAATAGGTAAGAAGCTGGAAACTAGTTGCCTTCCTTGAGACTCTAATCCTTCCCTCCCACCCACTTCTATAGGGTCACGACCTCCTAAACCTATTTATTCTTATTTTATTGACCCACAGCAAAAAAAAAAAAAAAAAGTAGAATTCAGCCCTTTAGACATGTTTACCTTACTCTCAAGGAGGCTGGTTAATCTATCCAGGAATTCCAGAAGTTGTTGCTCTCGTTGCCGGGGCTCTGGCCAGGCAGGGTCCAGGGCAGCAGCCCGAGAGAAGCCCTCCAGGGCCTCCCCATAGCTCTCTTCGTATTTATGCAACTGTACAAGAAGTATATCCCAATTAGAAGTATATCTAAACAAACTATCCCGAGGGAATAATGGCACCATGGACTAGGAATCTAGAGAAATAAACTGTTTTCCTTCCTGGTTATTTTCCTGTACTATAATAAACAGCCTCAAGAGCTGGTAACACCTTATATCCTTCTTCCTAGCCAAGATGATCACAATCCCAAAGATGGAATCATTTTAAAGAAGCTAATTTCCAAACTCTAAAATAGTTAAGTTGTATACCTTGGGTCACTTGACCTTTATATTTACTTAACATTTCAGAAGTCTTCTGAAAGATGCCCCCATTGTCTACATATTCTTCTACCTCCTCAGCCCCTTCTCCTTTCCCTCCAGTGACTACAACAGATACTGAAGCCAAACCGAGCTAGCTGTTTATAGAACAGCACGGCTTTCCTCTCGCAGTCTGTACCCAGTCTGTGTCCCTATGCACACTCCGTTATCCTCACAAGCTAAGACCTAGGTGTCTTATTTATTTGACCCTCAGATGACTATACCCCAAAGGTCTTACCGTCGCCCTGTTCAAATGAAGGTCAGGATTGCTAGAAGCTTTTCTGTCAACCTTCTCCTATAATGGGATAAAAAGATTATCAGGGGATCCTGTCTCAATGTTAAGGACTAACATGCCCAACATGTCCTACACCTCCTCTTCCTAGAGAAATGGAAGTTTCTTCCTTGCCAAAATGTAATCTATACCACAGAAGCAGTTACTGTATAACAAGTGTGGGTATCTTAGTCCCTAAAACCTTAGGGATATAAGTGTTTTTGTATGTGTAAGACTTTAAAATATTATTGTAATTTATCCATGTAGCATTGCAAAGATAGAATAAATCTTTATATAAATGAAATATGTGGCCCGGGCACAGTGGCTCACGCCTGTAATCCCAGCACTTTGGAAAGCCGAGGCGGGTAGATCACGAGGTCAAGAGATTGAGACCATCCTGGCCAACATGGTGAAACCTTGTCTCTACTAAAAATACAAAAATTAGCTGGGCATGGTGGCGCACGCCTGTAATACCAGCTACTCAAGAGGCTGAGGCAGGAGAATCACTTGAACCTGGGAGACAGAGGTTGCAGTGAGCCAAGATCGTGCCACTGCACTCCAGCCTGGGTGGCAGAGTGAGACTCCTTCTCAACAACAACAAAAAAAGATTAAAAAGCGACTATTTAGCAGAAGCCAAATATAAAATGTTGAAGGAATACACCATACTACTCTTTAAAATGTAAACATTCACCGAATTAAGAAATCAGAGTAAAATATAATTGCTCTAAAAGTTCCATGATTGAAAAAAGGCAGTTTAAAGTTAGAGTTGCGGGGAGAGTGGCAGGAGTGGGAGAAAAACAAATTTAAAAGGGCAGTCCCTGAATTGCAAACATGAACATACAGTAGCTGTGTTCTTTATTCTACCACATGGAGCAGAGTAAGTAATGATAAGTTAAAAAGCAATTCTCTGTATCAAGAGAAGCAAAAGAAGAAAGGTAAATATGAGAGCTAAATAAAAAGTGCTCAGAGGACCAATGTGAAGTCAGAAGCCAATTCTAATAATGAGAAAAAAGGCACTCAAAGTCTGAGGGAAAGCCCTATGCAAATGCCTATCAATACAAAAATGCTTGAAAACCTAAACAAATTTCTTGAAAACCTAAATAATCTAATTCACTTAATTCCTAGGAAATGACACAGAACAAGCTACACATTGTTTTCTCTTTCAGCCCATGGGAAATCCAGAGCCATATTATCTAACGGTTAATTTGGGAATAGCACTTAATTTACACTGAAGTATAAGTTTTTCATTGTTCTTTAAAATGAATGTGACCAGGCGCGGTGGCTCAAGCCTGTAATCCCAGCACTTTGGGAGGCCGAGACGGGCGGATCACGAGGTCAGGAGATCGAGACCATCCTGGCTAACACGGTGAAACCCCGTCTCTACTAAAAAATACAAAAAAACTAGCCGGGTGAGGTGGCGGGCGCCTGTAGTCCCAGCTACTCAGGAGGCTGAGGCAGGAGAATGGCGTGAACCTGGGAGGCGGAGCTTGCAGTGAGCTGAGATCCGGCCACTGCACTCCAGCCTGGGCGACAGAGTGAGACTCCGTCTCAAAAAAAAAAGAACGTACAAAAATATTAATAAGCATTATTTTAATAACTTTCTTCTCATTAAGAAAGATGAACACGTTGAGGCAGCTCTGTGATTTGGTTATGTATGTGTGTAAGAAACCCAGACAGGTTAAGGAGCTATCCAGCATCAACGCACCACAATGCAAGTGGTTCCTCACACTCACGTTATAAGAAGTCAGTCATCTCTGCAGACACATCTTTGGAAAATCACACAAATGAGATGCCAGCAAACACTGCCACTGCCTGTGATGCTTGCTAAAAGGGCCACAGAGAAGACTGAACAACGCTTTTGCTTCTGTTGTTGCCTATTCATCTGGCCTGGTGACCATAAGTACTTACTGCTTGGGCATAGGCACTGAGGGCTTGCTGGGAGATCTTTGGGTTCTGGCCAGTAGAGAAGTAAAGGGAAAGATATGAATTTCCAAGGATATCTGAAAGAGAAACACAGTGACGAATCATCTCAGAGTCCAAGTTCAAGATATGACTTATTTTGATCATTCTTGAAAGTATATTTGAGAGGTCCCACATGAAACCCAAATCAAGAACGACACGATACTTAGTATACCCAAAATTCCCCTACAATAGAGCAACAAGGTCCCCAAACTGAAATTTGAACAGACCGTACAAAAGCCCTGCCTTGCTTATGTGAAAACTAGGATCAAAAGGTCGAAGAGTTCCTAGAAAAGCAGTTCACCAAAATGTCTTTCGTGTGTCTTCAAAACAAAGATGCCCTGGCTTAAACCTCAGAGGCAGACTCAAAAGATGGACTGCAAATGTTGCTCTGATTGAAAACATCTGCTCTAGAACCCTGTTGGATATCTTTTGAGAGCACTCACACCAGGAGCGGCCATCATGGACATCCATCTGAACAGCCAGCTTAGCCTGTCGGACACTGTCCATGACATGGTGAGAATGTTCATCTTCAGTGCCAGTCCGCAGCTGGCGAAGCACCATTGACAGGTTTTGCAAGGAGACTTTGTTCCTGCACTGCAAATAGAAAAGGCACATACTCAATCTTCCCGATTCTACCTCCCCTTCCCAGATGTATTCTGAATTCAATCTTCTAAATCTAATTTTTTACTTTTTCAAATTTTTTGTTTTGGTTTGGTTTGGTTTGGTTTGGTTTGAGGTGGAGTCTTGCTCTGTCGCCCAGGCTGAAGTGCAATGGCACAATCTCAGCTCACTGCAACCTTTGCCTCCCGAGTTCAAGTCATTCTCCTGCCTCAGCTTCCCAAGTAGCTGGGACTACAGGTATTTACCACCATGCCCGGCTAATTTTGGTATTTTTAGTAGAGACAGGGTTTCACCATGTTGGCCAGGCTGGTCTCGAACTCCTGACCCCAAGTGATCTGCCCACCTCAGCCTCCCAAAGTGCTGAGATTACGGGCGGGGGTAAGCCACCGCACCTGGCCATATTTTTCTTTTTGAGACAGGGTCTCACTCTGTCACCCAGGATGGAGTGCAGTGGCACGATCTTGGCTCACAGCAACCTCCACCTCCTGGGTTCAAGTGATTCCTGTGCCTCAGCCTCCTGAGTAACTGGGATTACAGGCACGTGCAACCATGCCCAGGTAATTTTTGTGTATTTGGTAGAGGTGGCGTTTCATTATGTTGGCCAGGCTGGTCTCAAACTCGTGACCTCAAACGATCTGCCCACCTCGGCCTCCCAAAGTGCTGGGATTACAGGCATGAGTCACCACATCTGGCATATATATATATATTTATTTATTTATTTATTTTATTATTACTATTATTATTATATTTTTTAGAGATAAGGTCTCACCATGTTGCCTAGGCTGGTCTCAAAATCCTGAGCGCCAGTGATCCTCCTGCCTCAGCCTCTCAAAGTGCTAGGATTACAAGTATAAGCTACCATACCCAGGCTTAATTTTTTCATCTAAATTCTTGCTGCCATCTGTATCTTCAACCCCCATCTACAAGGATCAGCTTAGTTGCTAACTTTTCTTCACTTCCTTTCTCCCCCTGAACCTGATCCCATCATCATCTTCCTTTCCCAGGACCCTGCCTCTATTTTCCTCATTCAGGTCTGCTTTCCGACCTTTCCTCCCTCCTGATTCCGTCCTAGTTCAATTTCAGTTCTACTCTGGTATTCATGTCCTAGGAAAACTCACAGAACCAAAGAAATTCATCCTTCCCATCTGTGCTTTCCAAAAGGATAGGCGGCAGCTCACATGGGTAAGGGCTCCTGAGAAGCAGGTGTGGGCAGCTGCAACATCCCCTTTTTTCCAGTACACCTCACCCAGCTGGTTCCAGGCTTCCACCAGCTTGGGCTCCAGCTTCACAGCCTTTGACAGAAGCTCCTCAGCCTTAGGGCTATAGTCAGGAGTCACATTTAGTGCTTTCCCAGTTAGCATCAGAACTTGCGCCTTGCCCTGGACAGAACCTAAGAGGAAGAAAAAAAGATAAAGTGGGAAAAAAACAAGCAATCTTACAGTTAAAGACCAGGGCACTTTCTCTCAAAAAATAACTCCATGTCAGTTTTAGGAATAAAAAGAGTTGAGGAAAATATTTATCAACAAACCATTTATTGAAAGCTCACCATAAGCAGAGTGCTATAGTAGCTAATTGGGCAACAAAGAAAGCACTATTTCTAGAGCTTCTGCCATCTGTTTTTTGGGCCCCTATCTACAAGGATCAGCTCGGTTGCTAATTTTCCTAGAGGGATTTACAATCTAGGTGAAGACAAAGCATAAACATGGAAAATTAAAACCACGAAAAAGAGCATACAGCATTAGCCCAGTGAATGGGCTTTAACAAGTCAAGAGGAGTCAGGACAAATAGCTATCATTAAAACAAAAGACAGAGAGAAAGAAAAGACCCTCCAGATTAGAAAATGACATAAACAAAGACACAGAATCAAAAGTACATGTGGCCATGTTCAAGGGAGAATAAATGGTTCAACCTGGATGAAACAGAAAGTTCCTCTACAAGTAATTAGTCAGCGATAAGGTTAGAAAACAGAGTAAAACAATGGACACTTAAATACCAGGTTAAGGGGTTTAGACTTCAGCGAGTCAAAAGGCAGACAAGAGGATCAGGTTAAATGCATGAAGTAATGATTTAGGAAGATGACCATGGCCATCGTGTTATATAAGTGGATTTGAAAGTAAAAGAAATTAGAGGCAGAAAGTCAAATTACTGCAATAGTTCCAGTAAGTATGCTCTTTCATTTCATGCCATTTGCTATAATCAAATTTTAGAAAAAGTAGCTTAGGGAATGAAAGGTTGCACAGGGGCCCTGAGAAGTAATATTACATTGTACTACCCTATAGCAGTAACAGATAGGATACCAAAGAGTCTACGAGGAAGGAGTAAAGGTCGATCACATTTCACTGAAGGATGGGGGGTTGCACAGTCTCTAGGGCTCATACCCACTACTTCTTCCATCTGCTGTAGGGTCTTCTCCATCTCCTTCCGCACATCCTGTTGCTTCCTCCCAGCATCCTCAACACTATGTGTCTCAAAATAGCAGTCTCGAAATGAATAGAGCTGATCCACTAGTTCCTAAAAAGTATGACAATGGAACCATTAAGTGGAGAGAGCACTGGACAGGGAAACTTGAAATTGGCTAGCCATACCGTCTCTTGGTCTAGAAAGACCAATTCTCTTATCTCACCTAGGAATGGCACAATAGGCAAGTGGACAGGTTTACTAAAATGCCACAAATCATGAGGAAAAGCAGCCAGTACCCCAGGCCAGCTCTCATGGTCCCATGTTGTCCCATGCCAGTGTCTGTACTGTGATGACCGTTTTCTCTCCCTGCCCCAGCAGGGCTTCTAATATGACTAAACACTTCACATACCACAGTCATGAGGAGGGAAACACTGCAACTTAAGATAAACCAAAAGTTAGTAAGATCATTCTATATGGTCCTGGTCCTCAAAGAATAACACTTTGAAATTTACCCTTAAAGTTGGACTTCTCAACTAAAACCATTTTATTGCTGATTTTTCATATGCTGATATCTGAAAATACAATACAACCTTTGTGAATATAATAAACATGTTAGAGAGTCATTGTTTTCTACCACAAACATACCAATTTGAACTTGGTAACTTTGGTATTTTTGCAGCATTTTGTTATTTTTAAATGCTTATTGTGGTTTTGTTTAGTTCAATTTTTTGTCAAGTCATCTTCTAGGTGTCTTGGATTTTTTACAAGTAAATATTCTCTTTCCTCTTAAATGCCTCTGAGTCTTCCTGTCAGATAAGGCAAAGCTTTTCCACTACAGGTCAAGCATCCCTAATCCAAAAATCTGAAATCCTCCAAAATCCGAAACTTTTGAAATGCTGACACCACAAGTAGAATATTCCACACCTGACACACAGTCAAAATGCAGTCAAAGCATTGTTTCAGGCACAAAATTACTAAAAATATTGTATCAAACTACTTTCAGCCTATGTGTATAAAGTGTAAATGAAACAATTTTTTTTTTCTTTTTTAAAAGACAGGGTCACCAGGCACGGTGGTTCATGCCTGTAATCCCAGCACTTTGGTAGGCCCAGCCGGACGGATCACGAAGAGATCGAAACCATCCTGGTCAACATGGTGAAACCCAGTCTCTACTAAAAATGCAAAAATTAGCCAGGCATGGTGGTGCACACCTGTAGTCCCACCTACTTGGGAGGCTAAGGCAGGAGAATTGCTTGAATCTGGGAGACAGAGGCTGCAGTGAGCCGAGATCGCGCCACTGCACTCCAGCCTGGCAACAGAGTCTCAAAAAAAAAAAAAAAAAAAAAAAGGAAAGACAGCCTCATAGGCTACCCAGGCTGGTCTCAAACTCCTGATTTCAAGCAATCCCCCCACCTCAGCCTTCCAAAATGCTAGAACTACAGGCATAAGTCACCAAGTTTCATATTTAGATTTGGGTCCCATCCCCAAGTTATCTCATTATGTATATGCAGATATTCCAAAATGCAAAAAGATCTGAAATCCAAAAAACTTCTAGTCCTAAGTATTTTGGACAAGAGATACCCTATTCTTTCCTGAAACTGAACAGATAGCAGCAGAAATATATAATCACTTCCCATCGAGTCTAATCAACGGTCTTCACAACATATCCTGAATTCACCCACCTGACTCCGTCCCACTATGACCACTCCTGGATTACATCAGCTTCATTACTTGCCCAGAATGCAAGAGCTTCTTAACCAGTCATCTTGTTTCTGTTCTCATTCTCCTCACTGTAGTGGGAGTAATCTTATAAAAAATGTACATCATATCACAAACCTTCAAATAGTTTCCCATTGCAGACAGAATAAAATCCAAGTCCTTATCATGGCCTAGAAGACTGTATGAGCTGAACTACCACCACCCATCCTGACACAAACTTCACTTCTCAGCACTCTCTCTCCTACGATACTCAAGCCAGAGTGGCCTTCATGCAGTTTCTCAAACCCATCAAGCTCAGCCCACCCGGAAGCCCTTACACATGCTTTTCCTTATGCCTGGACACTTTCTCCAGATCTCTGCATAACTTATTCCTCATCATCATTTAGATCTTAGATCAAATATCAATTCCAGAGAGGTTTTCCCTAATTACTCAAACCAAATGAATATCTTCCTTCTCTCGTCTACTGTTAAATCATACTCTTATTTTCTTCATACTTATTTAAAATCATGTGGCCTATCATTAATTGTCTATTGTCTGCCTCCATCACTGAAATGTAACCTCCAGGATGGAAAGGACTTTATTCTGTTTTGTTTCGAGCTACACCTGAGCACCAGAACAGGACTTGGGATATAATAGGCTCTCATTCACTATACTTGATTGAATTAACTAACTAACTACCCCTGTTCTAACAAATACATATGTGCTATACTTAATTTAAAATCCTATCCAGAATGAAGAGAACAGACTAGCACCCTCTGCAGTAATGCTTTTCAAATTTTATTGTATTATATCCAAGACCCAGCCTGCAGAGACTCTGATTTTAACAGTTTAGCAGAACTCAAAATTCTACATTTTTAACAGGCACCCCAGATGATTGTAATGAAACTGTAAAACACACTTTGAGAAATATCCTTTTATACATTCCTTTTACACTAAAATGTCTATAACAATGAAATCAAAGTTTACCACCATCTCCATGAACAGCAACACCATTATCTAATCCTTTTCCTCTTCTCTACTTCACTCCTTTATTCCATTCCTGCACCGACCCCACCCCAACATAACTGAAGTATCCTCTCCCAAGCTGTTTAGGACATTTACCACAAATGAACCTAGGAAAAGACAATTCTCATAAAAAATTACAACCAATTTCCTTTTGTCCTGAAATCAACATGGCTGCAAATTAAGAGTTTTAGAGGGGGGCTTAATGATTGGTTTTAGTTGTTAAAGCAAACATTCAAGAACTTGTTTGGTTTTATTGTTTGGTTTTGTTTTCCTCTGGACTGAACGTTTTTAGAAACTTATTTTCTCATGGCAAAATCAATACATGTAAGTTGTTAAAATTCAAATGGATACATGTAAAAAACAGAAAGTAAAAAATTCCCCCAAACAACCTCAGTGATAACCACTGATTTGTATACCTTTTCAGATTCTTTTCTGTACATATACAAACGTATATACACCAATAATGTTTCTAATATAGAACCAGAATTGATTCTCTGATTTCAGTCAGTCACAATTAGGGAATAAAATGAAGTTAATCCAAATCAGTTGGAACACTAAAAAGTGTTAGTTACTATTTTAATCTACTCAAGAACAAAGAAATTTCACCAATATTTAAATTTGTGCGTTAAACACCTTTAGGCGAGTTACAAGCCTGTCATAGTTCTAATATTTAAGTTACAGGCTGTCTTAGAACGAAGAACTGAGTTCCTGAGGTTTAAGGAAAATCGTGGGTCCTTAAAGGCAAAGAGCCAAGCAATTAGTTAACGCCTCCCTACCAAGCCCAAAAGCCTAGTCTTACTCAGAAGCAGAGTCATCTGTCGACTACGTGGAGTCTGGACCCCTCTGCATCAGACCCCAAAGTGGAACTACACATGTTGAAAGAAATCAAAACTGAAATCCTAAGGGGAGTAACCAGGACACTTGCAGTGCAGGTCATCAGTGTGATTGTTGCCAAATTCAAAGCAGAAAGATGTTAAATGGCTTTTGTAGGGATCAAAACAACATGTGATAATAGTTTATGCAGATCTGCCATACACATGTATATGCTATTCGTTATGGATGAATCGAGAAAACAACGTCCTCTCTAAAAATGTACATGAATAGTTAGGAGCAACAAATCCTCTTCCATACAGGACTGAAATTAACCGCAGTCAGGTAGACAGCAGGAGGTTCCAACACACTGGGAGGCTCCCTCGCTGGCTGCGGCTGCACCCTCGAGGGTTGTTATAGTAACCGCACAGACGCAAGCAGCTTCGCGTGTGTGCCGGGGAATTCGCGGGCACTACATAAACTGGACTCCCTGCTTCATTCGGAGTAACAAAAACACATACAGATTTTAATCTAAGGCCCCACCTGCAATTTCTGCAAGATCGGCTTGACTTCTTCCTCTTCATCAGCCATCATCTCCCGGCCACTCCACCCCCAACTTTATAACCACAGAGACGCACGCCCTCTCTCATCGCGGAACCACAGCGACACCTGGCGCTCTGGAGGCTTTTCTGCCCACGAAGGGCTTTGCTTCAAACCAACTTAACTATTTCCTACAGCACATAGATGCTCTGCAATCACTTTTGAGTTCATAAACTTGTTTCTTTCCCAGATCCTGGAAACAAAATGTCCTCAGCTTAATTTCTATATTCTTGTTTCATATCTTCCTACTTATTTATACTAAGATTATAATACTCCATGAAGAAGAGAGTTTAAGAAGTGCACACCTGTGTTGTTTGAAATTTTTAAAGGCATGTAGTACAATGGCTACTTTACTCAATCTTTTCCAAACTTTGCAATAACTTTCTATGTGTGATTAATTTTATCATTTTAATGCACTATCCTAATAAATACTACACTTGGGATGGCTCATAAAAACCACCATGCTGTACACTAATAATGCCTCCATATTTATAGACAACATCCAGAAGGATATATAAGAAACAATGTCTGCAGAGGGAAACAGAAACTGGGGAGCTGTGGGTAAGCGAAGAAAATTTTCACTGCCTGCGCTTTTGAATTTTCTTGCCATCTATATGTATCACCTATTCAAATATAAACATAATTTTTAAATAAAAAATTATTTGCTTCTACATAGTCTCTGGAAAGACACAAGACACTGGCAACACTATTGCTTACAAAGAGCAGAAGTGAGCGGCTGGAGCAAAAATGAGTGACTAGGGATAGACTTTTCACTCTATACCTTTTTTGTAACTTTCAAGTTTGTACCTTGTGAATATATTAAACTTGTGAATAAATCTTTTAAAGTGTCATGTAATATTCCTGACAGTTTTGCTTTACTTTTTTAGTTTTAATTACAGCTTCAAGTTGATTCTGTGAACCTAACAAAGAAGCAAAACGTTCAAGGCAGAAATCATGAATATACATAAAATCATTTCCTCAAATCATTTTCCAACATAAAGGAAATAGTTTGTATTGTAACCTATAAAATCTATGTCATTAGCTATAAAATAGGGAGGGATGTTTTAAAACTTTTTTTTTGAGACACAGTGAGAAAAAAGTCTCACTGTGTAGCCCAGGCTGGAGGGCAATGGCACGATCTCGGTTCACTGCAACCTCTGCCTCCGAGTTCAAGCGATTCTCCTGCCTCAGCCTCCAGAGTAGCTGGGACTACAGTGGGACTACAGGCACATGCCACCACGCCTGGCTAATTTTTTGTGTGTATTTTTAGTAGAGATGGGGTTTCACCGTGTTAGCCAGGATGGTCTCGATCTCCTGATCAAGTGATCCACCAGCCTCGGCCTCCCGAAGTGCTAGGATTACAGGCGTGAGCCACCACACCCAGCCCTAAAACTGTAAAATTTTTCATCCTCTTTCTCAGACATTTTAACTTTGGTGCACATGGGGCTGGGCTCAGTGGCTCACACCTGTAATCCCAGCACTTTGGGAGGCCAAGGCGGGCGGATCACTTGAGGTCAGGAGTTCAAGACCAGGCTGGCCAATGTGGTGAAACCCTGTCTCTACTAAAGATACAAAAATTAGCCAGGTGTGGTGGCGTGCACCTGCAATTCCAGCTATTTGGAAGGCCAAGGCAGAGCCACTTGAACCCAGGAGGTGGAGGTTGCAGTGGGCCAAGATGCTGCCACTGCACTCCAGCCTGGGCGACACAGCAAGACTCCATCTCAAAAAAACAGTAATAAATAACTTTGGTGCACACTAAGAATAATTTTTAAGAGATTTTATACTCTACATTCCTAGTGAGGGAAACACTACTTGCTCTTCAATTATGTAAAGCAGGGGTATTTAATTGCCTTTCTACAATGACTAAACATAAACTATCTTCAAATGATTTCAGTATAATTTTTATTACCTAAAAAACAATGGGATTTGGCATTTAGGGTAATTCCACTGTTAACAAATCCTAAACCATTAAGAATCAATCCTAAAATTTAAGAGTTAGAAAAGGCTGTAAGGATAACTTAATTCAATCCTTCATTCTACAGATACAAAGTCCAAGAAAGTTTAAACTAAGTAGAAACCAGAATCCAGATCTTCTGCCTCCCCAGCCAGTATGCTTTCAAGTCTTTCCTCTAGTAAGACATAAAGTTACTGAGAAGTCCTTCAAATTTCTATCATGGCTATACATTTTAAATAAATATATGCGTAATTAAACAGAATTTAATTTCCATAATAATAGTCAGAAATGCTCACTAAATAAAGGAAAACAATGAATAAATCTTGTAAATTATTTTAATACAGTCTCTTGAGATCAATAACACATTGGTAAACTTTCTGCAGAAGTGCATTCCTAAATAAATAAACCCAAGGCAACAGCTGACAAAAAGGTAAAGTAGTAGCTTTATTTTAAAATACAGTCTTCCTTTGGTATCTTTGGGGGATTGGTTCCAGGAACCCTCATGGATACCAAAATCCTTGGATGCTCATGTCACTTTTATAAAATGGCATGGTATTTGCATATAACCTACAGATTCTCCTAAATACTTCAAATCACCTCTAAATGATTTATAATACCTACAATGTAAATGCTATCCAAATAGTTATTATACAGTATTTTTAATTTGTATTTTTTATTGTTATATCATTAATTTTTTCTCAAATATTTTTGATATATGGTTTGCTGAATCTGCAGAAGCAGAACCTGTGGATACAGAGGGCCAACTGTAAACACCAAAAAAATTAACTTTAAAAAATAACTATCAATGTGAGTTATTTTAAATACAAATAGGGACTGAACATACATGCATCAAATTGTACTCTCGTTCACTGACATAAGCACACCTCCAAACAAGTTAATATGAAGGTAAATACATAAATATATACAAATAAATACACATACCCAAATAACAAGCCACACATCACCCACCATTTTCCAAGACCAAAATTTTCACATAAAACATACAAATACAGCAAAATATCAGTGTACATTAACATACTTACATATACAGATATGCATAAATACCAGAATTCAAAGCGACATGTAGCATATAACACAGGTACTTAAGGCATAAACAACACAGCTCAGTCAGAAACAGCCCAGGGAGAAACAGTTATCTATTGAAACAAATACTATTGTGACCTTCCCACCAGGGATGAAAATTCAGCAGTTCACAATGGAATTTAGATTAATAAAATGCTTATGCTTTAAATAATAGAAACAAAGAAACCAGACTCTAAACCACTCCCCACTGCCAATGAGTTTGTTATGTCGATAATGTGAAGACAACTTCAGAGATTTAAAAGCACAGGGAAGCTGAGGAGTCCTAACTAGGAAAAAGATTTGCTAAATGAAATCACTAAAGAGGAACATAGAAACATTCTGCAAAGTTAGCTAAATTATCTTTATTTTTTTAGAAACAAGGTCTCACTTTGTTGCCCAAGCTGGAGTGCAGTGGCATGATCTTAGATCACTATAGCCTCAGACTCCTGGGCTCAAGGGATCCTTCCAGCCTCAACCTCCTAAGTAGCTGGGATCACAGGTGTGTGACACCATGCGTGGCTCAAATTCTTTTTACTTTGAAGGCCCTGCTAGAAACTTGCTGCTGCTCTAATTCACGACTTGGAGAGGCAAAACTAAAAAAGCTGTTGCTGGGTTCAGGTGCTGTGGGAGAACCCACAAAAAATGGTTTGAACTGAAAATCTCCATCTCCATCGCCCCGATTTCGAACAGGTGTATTATCCAAAGGAAACCTGGAGTTGTTACCTAGTGGGGAAAAAAAGGGAAAAACATAATTTTATTCATTTGTTATCTACATAATCTACTTCAGAGGAATCATCAAATATATATATATATGAATATATTTTTTTCCTCCAGTATTTGTTTTAGAAAAAAACAGACATATAAAATCTTTTGCCCTAGGTTAAGAATAATCTTTTTAAAAAACATTGCAATAAACGTTCTAGAAAAAATATAACGATGAAATATTGGCATATACCATGACCCAATATCAATTAGCATGGGATTAAGACAAAGCAGATAATAGATCTGATTAAATGAACATTTAACTACTTCCACTGAACCCTTCCTTGGCTTTTACAGGTTTTAAAGGATCAAATAACTAAAGGAAAATGCTGACTATATATCCTTCAAGCTAACAGTGGTAGCAGGAGATAAAGAGGTTAACTGTGTACAAAAAAAAGAATGGGAAAGAACTGGTGAATATGAAAAAAATAAGACAAGTGGACAGTGACAAGAAAAAAATATCTATAATGCCATTTACAGTAACTCTGACTAAATTACATTATGTAAGTAAAACTGAAAGTTAAGCAGATATTTAGGTTTTTATTCTTATATCTGATATTCCTCATCTCATCATCTCATACCTGCTCCCCACCTTTTTTTTGTAGAGACAGGGTCTCACTATATTGCCCAGGCTGGTCTCAAACTCCTGGGCTCAAGTGATTCTCCCACCTCAACCTCCCAAAGTGCTGGGCCGCACCTGACCACCTCACAATTTTTCTAAGACATCATCTCCTCCCCTATTAAATCTTCTTCCTCAGCCTATAGTAAATATCCAAAAATTAGTATTAGGAAAGTCCAGCACAAGAAGCTTCACTTTTTTGTATGCCAAAAACAATTTCCATTAATAGCATAGCAAAAACCTATTGGATTTTGTTGCATAAAGAGTAGTATAAAGGAGAGAGCGCAGGAAGATATGAGATTAATTTCATCTGCAAGGCACCTAACAAGCAGACAAGAGATGGAATCATGCTAGATTGTGATTTCTAGAAAGAAAGAATCCTATTTGGATAATCTTTATATCTTCATTAGTTAGGATCATACCTAACAACCTGGTACATAAAACATACTAGATAAATATTTGATAAATGGAAAAATGATTAAACAAAAGAACAAAACAACCAAACTGACAACTTAAGAATTGTACAATCAGTATTGGCAGGTGAAAAAAATAGAAACATGGCCTTCTTGGAGGATAACAAATGGTTAAAAGTATAGGCTCTGAAAACAGGTTAGTGATATTGACCAAATTACTTAACTTTCTGTGCCTCAGCTTTCTCATCTGTATAAAAGGATAATAATACTTCATAAAGTTTTGTAAATTATATGAATTTATGTAAAACACTTAAAACAGTGCCTAGCACTTAGGAATCAATAAATGACAGTTAATATTATTATTACTACAACTACATATCTTTTAATTTAATGCAGCAATTTGCAAACTTTCATTTTGCAGAGATTAACTCTGCTCAAATTAAAGATTTAATTTAAATGTAAGTAAATACAATAGATAAAAGCAATGATGTACAGGTTGAAACATGGGTGAAGAATTCATAGCCTACCACAACTCAAGACCCTTATCATCTCCACTGAATGCTTGGAAGTGGGCAGAGCAGTATAAAAAATCATTGATTTAAAGAATAGACACTGGATATCACATGTCCTTTCTTACCTAAGGGGAAGCCAAGAACACCAGACTGTGCAATCATGGATGGTTCAAGGGTGCCTTCATGGTTAGCAATAGTGATGTTTCGTAACCTAAGGCTATCATAGAGGCCTTGGAGCTTTTGATACTGACGATTGCGCTCCATAAGTTTCTCAGAGATGTCACTGAACTTTTTCTTGTATTCTTCTAGTACTTTCTTCATGGAGGTGACCTCCCCTTTCATAGAGGTCAATTCTACATCCTTGCTTTGTATTTGCTGAGTATATATCTTCTCCATCTGTTTCAGATGGCCCTCAGCCTTGCTGAAATTGTATTCTTGATAAAGACGTTCCTGATGTACCTGGTTCCAAAAGAAAAAAGATTTTTAAGGTATGGGGTACAAAGTTATACATTGTAAAATATTATACAAACACAAAAGGAAAAGAAAGATGCTTATATAGGGATGTTATTTTAACATTTAGAACCCAGTTTAAGAAGCAATCAGGATACACAATGAGGCACAGAAAACAGTAAGTTATGTTATTAAATGCATAGAAAAAAAGTCTGGAAGAATACTCTCAAACCACTAACTTTATACCACCAAAAGAACTGAGTATTTGTCTTACTTTAACAAGTGACATGTTTTCCAAAGGTTTTTAAGAAATATAATCCCATTTTTCAAGTCATCCAGAGCATGAAGAACAGACTCTAAGACAACCCCAAATTATCATTGTCTCCTGGTACATACACCCTTGTGTAACTCCCTATCCCCTTGCATGTGGGCAGGACCTGTGACTACAATACTACATAAAATGTGACAGGTTGTCACTTCGTAAGTATATTACCTAAGACTATAAGGTCTGTCTTACTACGAGACACACTCCCTTGCTGGCTTTGAGGAGGCAAGCAGCCATGTCAGGAAGGCCCAAGAGGCAAGTAACTAAGAGTCTCTGGTGAATAGCCAGAAAAAAATTGAGGACCCAATGAATCTAGACAGATCTTACGCTTTTTGCAAAAATAAACTCAAAATGGTTTACAGACTTAAATGTAAAATGCAAAACTATAAAACTCCCAGAAGATAACATAGGATAAAATCTAGATTATCTTGGATTTGGCAGTGACTTTTAAAATATACCAAAGGTATAATCCATGAAAGAGAAAATTGATAAGCAGGACTTCATTCAAGTTAAAAATCTCTGCTCTGTGAAAGACCCTGTAAGAGAATGAAATGACAAGTCACGGATCAGGAGAGTATATTTGCAAAAGATAGCTCTGAGAAAGGATCAAAGAATACTTCAAACGCAGTAAGGATACAAAGAACACTTAAAACTCAACAATTAAAAAAATTTAAAAATAGACCAAAAACTTCATATACACCTCACCAAAAAAAAAAGGCAAAAAAGCATATGAAAAGATGCTCCACATCGTATGTCATCAGAGACATGGAAATTAAAATGAGATACCACTATACACCTATTAAAATGGCCAAGATCCAGAACATGGACAATACCAACTTCTGGCAAAGATGTGGAGCAACAGGTTCTCACTCATTGCTGCTGGCAATATAAAACGGTACAGCCACTTTGGAAGACAATTTGGCAGTTGCTTACAAAAATAAACATACTCTTACCACATAAGCCAGCAAAAACACTATTTGGTATTTAACCAAAGGAGTTGAAAAATACAGGAGCATGTAAGAGAAACAACTTACCCAGAAAAATATAATAAAAAGTTACTTAACAGATGACAAACATCCTTAATAAGTATAAGAGTATATGTAAGATATAACAATACATTCAAGGACATGCTTAAAGTTATCCACAGGGAGGTCTTTCAAAGGAAATACTAAAGTAGAAATCATAAAGGGAAGAAGTTAAGGATGTGTTATTTGATAAGAATGCTTATCATAGTATTTTAATAACTTGGAAATAAATTATGCTAAAAACAATATAACCATTAAAATATGATTATAGAATAGTTAACTAAAAAATATTTAACAAGATATTCACACCCAGTGGAGCATAGGCTACTCAGGAGGCTGAGGCAGAAGAATGGCTTGAACCCAGGAGTTAGAGACTAGCCTGGGCAACACAAGAAAACCCCATCTCAAAAGAAAGAAAAATACATACCAGATATATGTTGTCAACTCTGACAATAAAACAGTGTGTTATTATCTTACTTTTATACAGAAGACAGAGTGTGTGTGTGTGTGTGCGCGCGCATGTGTGTGTACCCAAAATATCAACAATGGTTATATCTGAGTGATGGAATTATGAGTGCTTTAATTTTCTTCCTTTTGATTTTCAACAATAAACATTATTGAAAACAAAACAAGCTAATAAGACAGTTTCTCATATACTCATAAAAAATAAATATAAAATAATGAAGAAAAGACACTAGAAGCTCCCACAAATGCCTGAAATTATATGTTCAAGAGAAACTAGACTAAGCACTAACCTGATATGTCCAGAAGGCCAGTGCTCGGGAGCTAATGTCCAACACGATCTCTGGTCGCAGTCCTGCCAATACCATAGCTTTATATTCCTCTGATGGACTGAGTTCTGTGCGGACAATATCTAGCTTTCCAGAAAGGGTACTGTTGCAGGCAGGACAGATAGCTGGTGAGCGACTAAACTCACCACTGCCATGCTGATCACAGAAGATGTGAGAGCAGGCAGTGACCCATGCATAGCCAGAGAGTTTGATGCGACACTTTCGATAATTACAAAGCAGCATGTCTTCACACAAAGACATAATAGGATAGTGAGGTCTCCAGAAGCTGAAGAGAGTCCTAATAAGGGGTAAATAAAAAGGCCAAGTAAGTTAAATTGCAATAAAAATAAAATAAATAAGTAAAAAATAAATATAACATGCATGTTTTTATTATAAAATACTGCACATTTTATTATATTCCTTGTATTTAGTATAATTGATATATTGATTTCAGTTACTCAATAATATTAATTGTGCTCCTTGTTTGTCCGGTTTTCTAAAAACACTTTAAGGATAAAGGTAAAGACAAAGGTGGTTACAGATCTTGCTAAAGTCAAAAATAATATATATGTGGGCCATGGGCAGTGGCTCACGCCTGTAATCCCAGCACTTTGGGAGGCCAAGGCAGGCAGGTCAGGAGTTCGAGACCAGCCTGGCCAACATGGGGAAACCCAGTCTCTATTAAAAATACAAAAATTAGCCAGGCGTGGTGGCTCAAGCCTGTAGTCGCAGCTACTAGGGAGGCCGAGGCAGGAGAATCACTTGAATCCGGGAGGCAGAGGTCGCAGTGAACAGAGATCGCGCCACTGCACTCCAGCCTGGGCGACAGAGCAAGAATCTGTCTCAAAACCAATATATAGGCCGGGCGCAGTGGCTCACCCCTGTATAATCCCAGCACTGTGGGAGGCCGAGGCAGACGGATCACGAGGTCAAGAGTTCAACACCAGCCTGACTAACATGGTGAAACCCCGTCTCTACCAAAAATACAAAAATTTAGCCTGGCGTGGTGGCGTGCGCCTATAGTCCCAACTATTTAGGAGGCTAAGGCAGGAGAATCGTTTGAACCCGGGAGGCGGAGGTTGCAGTGAGCCGAGATCGCGCCATTGCACTCCAGCCGGCGACAGAGCGAGACTCCACCTCAGAGAAAAAAAAAAAAAAAAAAAAAAGGTGCCTTGGCCCTCCGGGTCGACAGAAAGGAACACTTGGACACCTTTATCCCAGTAGCCCCGCTCAGTGAGTTTCCTCAGGTATGTCACCTGGCAGCCACGTTAAGAGGCCTATTTTACGTCCGGGGCAGAGGCGAAGCAGAGGAGCTGGGAAGCTTTAAAGCTGAGCCCTCGCTCAGGCAAGAGAGGCGCAGCTAATTCGAATCTTCCACCAGTTGGGAGTAAGCGCCTATCTAATGGCTGTACAAGCTGCGTGAGGGCCAAGTTTTAGAGAAACAGCCCCACAGAAATTACAGTCTGGAATTTTCAGTCAGCTTTCCGCGCTCAGTAGAGAAAATAATAATAACAAATGATACTTAATCTGAGGCTGAAAGAAAAAGCGCGGAAAAACTCCGTTGCCTCCACAGCTCCACAAGCGAAGATTCCAGGATTCTCTGCGCGAGTGCTCCAGGGAACTACACCAGAGCGCGCGTGCGTAGGGTTGCCCCGAAGCATCCTGGGACCTGCCAGGCCCTGTGGAGGTGCGGCGGGCAGCTCCGGCTTTCTAAGAATCAGGAGAAATTCCCAGAAACGGTGTGACAGCTGTAATTGGACAGCTGGCACCTCCAAGTTGGGGTAATCCACCATTTTATTTTTTATCCACCTTGGACTAGACATCTTTCCAGCTCTCACACATCTTCTATACACATTTAAGGAAGTTATAATTTTCTTTGAGTCTGCATTGCAAACATGCATTACAGGGCTTTACATTAAGCGATAGTGGGCTGGGCGCGGTGGCTCACGCCTGTAATCCCAACACTTTGGCAGGCTGAGGTGAGCGGATCACCTGAGGTCTGGAGTTCAAGACCAGTGTGGCCAACATGATGAAACCCCGTCTCTACTAAAATACAAAAATTAGCTGGGCGTGGTGGCGGACACCTGTAATCCCAGCTACTCCGGAGGCTGAGGCAGGAGAATCACTTGAACCCGGGAGGCAAAGGTTGCAGTAAGCCGAGATCGCACCATTGCACTCCAGCCAGGGCAACAAGAGCCACACTCCATTAAAAAAAAAAAAAAAATTAAGCGGTAGTATTGAGGGTCACAACTTTGAGGTGACCTACCTGCGCGTTCTCCTGGAACTGCTGGCAGTTCCAGGCATTACCTATAGGCATTACCTATAGCAGCTGCTGTAGGTAATTATTTTCTGCTTAATCTATATGGATGTTAGAATTCAGATTAAAAATTAACCTGAAGAGGAAAGCTAGAAGGGTCCTCAGAATATAAACCTTAATGAAGCTTTTTTTTCTTTTCCAGATAGGGTCTCACTCTGTCGCCCAGGCTGGAGTGCTGTGATATGATCTCGGCTTACTTCAACCTCCGCCTTCCAGGTTCAAGCGATTCTCCTGCCTCAGCCTCCCGAGTAGCTGGGATTACAGGCGCCTGCCACCACACCCAGCAAATTTTTGTATTTTTAGTAGACACAGGGTCTTGCCATGTTGGCCAAGCTGGTTTCAAACTCTTGACCTCAAGTGATCCACCCACCTCGGCCTCCCAACGTGCTGGGATTACAGGCGTGCACCACCATGCCCAGCCTTATACCGTCTTTTGTAGCCATCCTTCCAGATGTTGTGACCCTATTATGAATTAGTAACAGATGCAATTAGCCACACAGTGGACATCAAACCCTGCAAACCCCTTTCTGAGTAATGCCAAAACCATAATATCAAATCTTTTTCCTTCAAACAAAAAACTGTCAAAAACTGTGCAGCTTCCTACAAGGTTTGTCAACTGGTTCAGAGTAATTAAGCCTTTGTACATTTCCTAAAATATATTCTGATAACTTTAAAGTGATAACTTAATTCTAGTATAAACCAGTTTCAAAAAAATGAAATCTTCATGTGTGAACCATGTACTCCCTAACATCTGTTTTTGGCTGTTCGAGGCTTTTGTGTGAATTCTGGTTTTAACTATGCCAAATGTAGAAATATTAATACAAAAAAAAGTACAACTCATTTAAAGTTGAAAAATGCAAAATATTCTAATTTGACTAGTACCTAACTTTGTGATCCTAGCCTTTGTACTGCACCATGATCACTTCCTGGAGATGTATCTAAGTTAATACATACTTAACATTAATTCATTTTAACACCATGTACTGCAAATATGCTACAATTTATCCATTCTTCTAATAGACATTGATTGCGGGTTTTTACAATTAAAAACAATACTGCAATGAACATTCTGTACATGTCTCCTTGAGTACACATGCCAAAAATTCCTCTAGAATACAACACCCAGAGGCTGGGTTAGTATATAAGCAACTTCAAATCAACTAAATGTTGCCAAACCACTCTCCAAAGTAAAGGCATAAATTTCACTGCCACCAGCAAAGTATACAAGAGCCCAATGCTATAAATTCAGCAACATGCAGACATGTCAAGTTGTTTTATTTTATTTCATTGTTGTCTATCTGATGACAGTGAAATGGCATCTCAGTGTTGTTTTAATGTACAACTCTTTCATTACTGTACAACTCTTTCATTACTCGTAAGAGTGAGCATTTTTTCATCTGAATGACTACTCAGGGATCCTCATCTGTGATTTGCCTGTTCACATCCTTTGATGATTTTCTTGATTTATATGGATTCATTTAACAGTAATATGCCATGCAAACATAAGTTTGAATTTTAGTGTACACAAATGTATCAACTTTCCCTTTTTGTACTTATGTCTACTCCAATATCATCCTCTTGCTTTTCAATAGTTTTAAAGTTTTGCTTTTCATATATACAACTTAATTCATTCTTCCCAATATAAAGAGTCTGAAAAACTCACAATAAGAGTTGTGAAGGCCAGAGTGACCACAACATTCAAGAAAGCAAACATTCCAACAACTTCACTATTTGATGGAGTGGTAGTCTAGTCTATAACATTCCTAGGTTATCTTTACCATGCAAGGGATACAATATGCATCAAAATATTAGGAATGTTGTATTTCACTGCTTTTAGAATGATATTTAATCATATTTATTGACTATACAAAACAAGGCAACCAACCACAAAGACAAAACTACTAAGAATAACAAAATCATATTCCAGCTCTTTGGGAGGCCAAGGCAGGTGGCTCATCTGAGGTCAGGAGTTTGAGTCCAGCCTGGCTAATATGATCAAACCCCATCTCTACAAAAAACACAAAAATTAGCTGGGTGTGGTGGTGGGCACCTGTAATCCCAGCTACTCGAGAAGTTGAGGCAGGAGAATAGCCTGAACCCGGGAGGCGGAGGTTGCGGTGAGCCGAGATTGCACCACTGCACTCCAGTCTAGGCAACAAAGTCAGACTCCATCTCAAACAAAAAAAAAAAATTATAGATATGAAATACTTTCCATGAGAATCAGGCCAGGCGCAATGGCTCACACCTATAATCCCAGCACTTTGGGAGGCCAAGATGGGCAGATCACCTGAGGTTGGGAGTTCGAGACCAGCCTGACCAACGTGGAGAAACCCCGTCTCTACTAAAAATACAAAAATTAGCTGGGCGTGGTGGTGCATGCCTGTCCCAACTACTCAGGAGGCTGAGGCAGGAAAATAGCTTGAACCTGGAAGGTGGAGGTTGCGGTGAGCCGAGATCACGCCATTGCACTCCAGCCTGGGCAACAAGAGCAAAACTCCGTCTCAAAAAAAAAGAAAAGAAATACTTTCCATGAGAATCTATATAGAGAAAAGCCGTCTGAAGATATTATAATGAAGGAGAAAAGGCATTGAGTTTCAAGCAGTAGTTGTGCTATATTTAAACACATAGAAGTAACTTCCTGTTTGTTTTGATACCTTGTTTTTATAGCCAAAAGTTGAGATTTGCAACAGACAGAAAAGTCTGACAACCTGAAGACCTATTTCTTGTAATTTATGAAATGGTTTAACTCATTTGTTTACTATTTTTAGACAAACTACTGAATATTCATGAACTGTATATTATTGATAAAGCAATTTCAAGAATCTTAATCTAAATAGGTTTCATATTCTGGCCAACACAAGTTATTACAGTTGCATACCATTTGTGAGATTCTGGTATAAGCATGAGTATTAAATCTCATTACAAAAACAGTGAAGTATACCAGACTTTCAATATTTGGATTTTTATTTTGTACCACTTGTATTTAAATATACCATTATGGATGTAAACACAGCATATAGGACAGTATACTTTAGCCAAAACAATTGAGAATATTTCAACATGAAGCAGAAATGAGTTTTTAACCATACCTGAGTGGTATGTGCAATTTAAGTCAATGATAAATATCAAGTAAGATTGTAAACAAAATATTAACAATAAAAGATTTTTAAATACCAGTAAGCTTTTATATATCTATTCCTCACATAAATAGATTGGTTTTGGCAGTCATTCTTATAATAGGCATTGATTCCAGGTTTTACAATTAAAAACAATACCACAGTGAACGTTCTATACATGTCTCCTTGAGTACACATGCCAAGAATTCCTTTTGGAAACCGCCGTGTTTTGTCAATCAGGGCTTCCCCCACCTTTCCCCCCGCCCCACCCTGAACCCTCTATGGCTCCCACACCCAGAGACTAGGTTAGTATATAAGCAAATTTTTTTTGGTATCTCTTCTGGGCCAGGTCTTAGGGGAAAAGAAGGTATCCTGCTTTCATGGAGTTTACAATCTACCAAACGATCTAAGAATGACAGAAGAAAATGAAAATATTATTTTATTCTTTCCTTTGCCACCTCTTACATTTTTGCAAATTGATTCCATAAAGCCATTTCTGGTGAGAAAAGTCCATCTTTAACTTGAAGAATTATCTATCTTCATACTGCAAAGAAAAGTTATATGTATAATTTTTTTTTTTTTTTGAGATGGAGTATCTCACTCTATCACCCAGGTTGGAGTGCAGTGGCACAATCTTGGCTTACTGCAATCTCCACCTCCCAGGTTCAAGCGATTCTCTTGCCTCAGCTTCCCAAGTAGCTGGGACTACAGGTGCGCACCACTATGCCCGGCTAATTTTTGTATTTTTAGTAGAGACAGGGTTTCACCATGTTGGCCAGGCTGGTCTTGAACTCCTGACCTCAGGTGATCCGCCCACGTCAGCTTCCTAAAGTGCTGGTATTACAGGTGTGACCCACCGCACCCAACCAAAAAGTGTATTTTTAAAACTGCCCTGACTTGTGTGAGCAACCACTCTAGAAAACCAAGTAAACCATTTAAAATTTGAACATGAATGACTTTATAGTATAATGTTTCAGTAACTCCCAGAACCAACTGGCTTTCTTTCATAGCGCTAGATGAGAGCTATCTAATTACTATATGCTCATGTTTTGAAACTAGGCTGCTGCTTTTATTTTTTTAATCACAGGTATATTTTCTTAATCTAGAATCACCACCCGTTTAGTAATTGTTTGACTCCGCAAAAATCAGAAGGCACTAACGGACAGCCAGCCCATCCTCATGGTGCCCTGAGTGAAGATAAGCCATTTTTGATATATGATGGATCAAAATCCCACTGCCTAAGGCTCCAAGCAGTGAGAGGAACAGCCATCAAAGTGTACCTCCAACCACATTAATTTAAGAAACGTTTATAAAAAATAAAGACATCCCAACCTGGGCAACATGGCAAAACCCCATCTCTACAAAAAATACAAAAAATTAGCCAGGCATGGTGGCCTGTGGTCCCAGCTACTTGGGAGCCTGACATGAGAGAATCACCTGAGGCTGGGAAGCTGGGGCTTCAGTGAGCCCTGATTGTGCCACTGCAGTCCAGCCTGGGCAATGAAGTGAGTCCCTGTCTCAAAAAAAAATAAGACATCAAGAGACTCTTATAAGATAGGAATCATTACATCTAAGTAACTAGAACTAAGAACTAGAAGAGATCATTAAGGATCAATTGATTCGGCAAGGCAAAATGAGGAACTAGATAAAAAGTTAGTACCAAAATCAAGATTAATCAACTAAAGAAAATGTTATTCCAACAATTATATAAAGATACACACTATAGTGCCTGTGACTAATTCTAGAACTTAATTAAGTTTTGAGGGGCAGGGTGAAGGTAATGAGGGGTAGTCTAATTAACAGAAAGATATATAAGCAATAAAAACAAAGAATTTCCTTGTTTTTTTTTTTTTTTTTTGGAGATGAAGTCTAGCTCTGTCACCTAGGCTAGGGTGCAGTGGTACGATCTCAGCTCACTGCAACCTCTGCCTCCCAAGTTCAAGCGATTCTCCTGCCTCAGCCTCCCGAGTAGCTGGGATTACAGGTGCACACCACCACACCCAGCTAATTTTTGTATTTTAGGTAGAAACAAGGTTTCACCATGTTAGCCAGGCTGGTCTTGAACTCCTGACCTCAGGTGATATGCCCACTTCGCCTCCCAAAGTGCTAGGATTACAGGCGTGAGCCATCACGTCAGGCCAAAACAAAGAATTTTCGTCAATCTATTATGCAGATGTCAAAAATTGCCAGGGAGTACAGAATCTAAGAGAAATATAAACATGGATTCTGAAGACAAAATAGTTAACATCAAACTAAGCATTTATCATATGCTTTACCCACACCCTTACTAATTTAATCTTCAAAATAACCACCCTGAGTCAAATACTATTACCATTCTCTAAAATATAAATATAAAATATAAAACTAAGACACAGATAATTAGGAAACTTGCTAATACTGCATAACTGGTGAAGTGATAGAGAGCATGGGTTTGAACCCAGTCTGACTCCAGAACCCATATATATACTATACTATGCTACTTCTCAACATCTTTAATTGACTTTTTTGTTTTTGTTTTTGTTTTTTTGGAGATGGAATCTCGCTGTCACCCAGGCTGGAGTACAGTTGCACTATCTCTGCTCACTGCAACTTCTGCCTCCTGGGTGCAAGCAATTATCCTGCCTCAGCCTCCTGAGTAGCTGGGACTACAGGCGCACACCACCACGCCCAGCTAATTTTTTGTATTTTTTTAGTAGAGATGGGGTTTGCCATGTTGGCCAGTCTGGTCTCAAACTCCTGTGCTCAGACAATCCATCCACCTTGGCCACCCAAAGTGCTAGGATTACGGGCATGAGCCACCACACCTGGCCTCAACTGACTTTTAAAAAATGAAACTTATAGCACCTTAGCAGCTGGCCATGAAGTCACAAACCTGAATTTTCAAAGACTCATATATATGTCAAAGCTTCTCAATATCAACGTAAGCCTTACCATAAAAGAAAAATGTAGTAATCATCTACTGTATATCCAGGATTTACAGCACCAAAGAGGTCCAGACTGGAACAGTGAGACTCAGATCTGGTTTCAGTCTCTCGAAATTTTACTTCTGCAAAAGACAACAAAAGCTAAAAAATTATTTCAACTCCTGATATTACTTTGAGTTGTTTGTATTTCCCGTATTTCACCCTTCTTTCTACCTAATTCTCTGCTGAAAATGCAGGCATGGGTAAAGAATATAAGCTTGTCCTAAGTTACTTAAAATAACTTTTAAAATATTACAATACATGAATACAATAAAATTAGAAAATAGGTTTATAATAATACAAGATAACTTGTAGAACTCAATTCTAGAGAAAATAACCGCTAGTATTTTAGTATATATATCCTTTCCGATTTCTTAAGCAAACATATGCATATAAAAATATTTAAGCAGAAACACATTGCTCTCTAATGTTTTTCATGTGTCATGAATATCATTCTATTTCAATAAACATAAACCTGTATCATAACTTTTAAGTGACTATATAGTGTTGTATTGTATAGTCTTCACAAAATTGATTTAACCAACTCTGTGTTTCCCTTAATCTATATGTATAGATTGATAAAATAGTGATTGGTTTAAAACTGCCAGGCTAAATTGCCTATAGAATTATACCAGTTGCCAGTGCTTTTTCTGTAGTGTTTGAACTTTTAGATTAAGGATTCCTGACCCTAGTTCTAACTCACAAAAGTGATTTTTTGGGATTATAGAGATATCACAAAAGATCAAAGCACAATAAATTAGTCTCAAATTCCTAACTTATTATTTATATAAATTTATTATATATAAATTCATAATTTATTAAGGTTTAAGAATCACTTGGGATTACAGACTAAATCCCAGTATTAATTCCAACAAGCAGAATTCAATTGCAGGTGTTTGCCCCTAGCTTTAGTCTGCTCAGAGCATGTGTTTAATCAGGCTGATCAGCTGAAACACGGACTTAACATGCATTTCATCATGGCAAACTGTAAATGACTGGGGAAGGGCAAACCAGCACTGGCTCCTTATCCCTAAACAGGAAAATTCTCTTAAGGTTAGAACTAGGGATTTTTTTCAATTACCAAATTCCATCCACTAATAACACTGAGTCCCAAGTCTTGCTAGGTGATTAGAAATCCAAATGAGGTAAAAATGAAGATTTTGCTCTTACTCTTACCTCTGGCATCACATGAATCCAGCTTCTATCTAGAAATCCAGTTGAACCACAGGATCTATCAATTACCTAGGATCATTTCTGGAAAATTTAAAACAAATAAATTCACAAAGGTTATGATTACATGACAACTCACACCAGCATGTTCTACACCAAGTCACAAGAAAATTTAGAGTAACTGTTCATCCTTTATTTAACTCTCCATTCATTAATATAAACTATTGACTCATCTTTCGGAGAATGTCACCAAATGCCCAAGCTCACTATCAAATAGGGCAGCATCAGGAGTTCAAGGTTACAGTGAGCTGTGATCATGCCACCGTACTCCGCCCTAGACAACAGAGTAAGACCTGTCTCAAGAAAAAAAAAAAAAAAAAAAAGAGCAGGACCTCTCTTTTTTTGTACACAAGCTTAATTTTGTATAAATGTACAAGTTGGATAAAACTGCACAATAGTCTAACCAACTTCTGAAAGGCTATAAAGGTCAACAGTCTCACAGTAAGAAAACAGTTACGCAAGAGAAAGGAGTCAAGAACTTGTAAGATTCAGCTAACTGAGAAAATAATCCAAAATAGTCAGTTTTTTCAAAGCATGTTTCAATTTCATTTGAGCCAATGCAGGATTGTATTTAACCTTTACTCTTCATAATCCTTTGTCAAAATAATCTGAAGAAACTCTTCCCTTTACATAGGAAAATTGAATTAGTAACATTTGGAACCAAAGTCTGCCACAAGATGGCAACGTAAGAAAGAGGCTTGCTTTAATTTCCTCTTCCAGCATTTGAGTGTAATCTGAACTTTAAGGTCAAATACATACTAGATGTGCAGTTCGTCTTTGCAGGCAACCTTCACACTATTCCCTACTCTTCACCTAATTACTAGCTAGAAAATTTTTTTATTTACTTGTAATGATCATCTAAAACTTGTTAGCTAAAAATACTAGTTATACTTTTATCATTGTGTTCTTTTTCATGCAGCAATGTGGAGATTTAAAAATCCATAACCTCAGACACAATCTAGCCAGAAAGACAAGACTCATAGAAATTAACATACCACCAAATAAGTGGTAGAAGGCAAGTAAGGTTAAGAAAAAAAGTAGGATTGGTCAAGGAAGGCTTCATGAAGCAAAAACAGTGGGTCATAAGTGGACCTTGAAGTTGCATGTCCAATAAGCAACCACTTAGAGTTAAAAATTAAATTTCTCCATTACACTACTCACATTTTCTTACTCAATAGCTATATTGGCAGTATAAACATAGAACATTCCCATCATAACAGAAGGCTGGACATCAGTGCCTTTAAGAATGGGTCTAAAATAAGCTGACAGAAAGAAAGCAGTGGCTATCATTCTTTGGAAATCCTATCTGTCGAGCTGTATAGAATTTGTATCATTTAAATTTTATAACCCCCTATTTACAAGGAAAATTGAGGCTCAGAAAAATTACCTAAATTTCCTAAGTTACCTAATTTATTACCTAATTAATTACCTAATTAATTACCTAAATTACCTAACTAGTAAGGGCTAGGATTTAAATTCAATTCCATCAAAACTCCATACTCTTTTCACTTCACCATGATACTTCCTACAGAAAATAAGCAGAGCTAAAGATGGTTTGCTTTAAAATGTAAAGCAGTGATATGCTAGCTAGCTCAGAAGGTTGGAAAGAAACTGAAGCATTTTAAATATCTCAGACAGATATGATCAAAATGTTATTTTACTCCTTCCTTGCCCTACATTTCTATAGTGCTTTAACTATGTAAAATGTTTTCAGATCAGCAGGATTCAAGGTTAACTAAGAGAATGAAGACAAGCAGCAAGACATGGTGTGAAAGGTTTCTACAGTTTTAACAATGTCTACCTTAAAACTCCTTGATCTCTCCAAACCCAAAATCAGTTTTTTTAAAAAGGAAATTAAAAAAAAAAAAACTACTTGATCTAAGTATTCTTACAGGATAATACTTATAGGTTGAAAGGAACAACTTCTCTATTAATCTCAACTCACAAACAAAACCCAGATTGCAAAAGGCCTGATCTTTTTGTTCTGACACATAGCACAAAGCCTGGCACATAAATCCTGATGTTAAATATGGGATACCTTTCGCAATGGGTGATGCCCCCTGCAGGATTCTAGTCATGCATGCTTCAACAAGTGTCATTCCAACACACAAAGGACATTTCGTATTTACTAAGTATTTTGGAAATGCTCCATAAACAATCAATGATCCCAGCATTTTGTTGACTGTGGGCAGTAATCACTTCAAAGTACTAGTGTTCATAGCCAAAAAGTACATTTTATATGTGTGAACAGATGCTTCATGAAGGCCTAATACAAACTACAAATTGATACTAAATCAGCAGATACTTGTGTTAAGATTTCATTACCATTCCATTTGACTCTATTCCAATTTATTCAGTGCCACCTAGCATTACAGGATACAATGGTAACTCAAAGAATCTCTAGGCTAGGCGTTTTAGATAGAAAAGGCACACATACGTGTAATAAAGAGAACTTAAGGCAGCTTATGTGATCAAAATTCAAGTACCAGGCTTTAGGTCCCATCAGTCTTTAACCCTTTCTGTTGAGAATATCCAAATTCAAGCCCATGATTTTCAGGGGGTCTACAGATGGGCCAGTGCTGGACTGGCACACAGGGTGCTGGACTTCCCTCCTCAGTGGATTTCATCTTCAACCTGAAACAAAATGAAAACACAAAATTTTGTTCATACGAAGTAAATACTAAACTGATAGCTTGGCATAGTTTTCCTTTAGAGATAGTTATATAAGGTACTGCTATCAGAACAGACTCCAAGTTTTAATTCCCACTCACTATCAGAGTTTCCTTCCTTTTTAAGGCAGAATAGTATTCCACTGTACATATGTATCATATTTGCTTTGTCCATTCATCTGTTGATGGACCCTTAGGTCAATTCCACATCTTGGCTTTTGTGAATAATGATGCAATGAACATGGGAGTATAGATATCTCTGACACACTAATTTTATTCCCTTTGAATATACCCAGAAATGGGATTTCTGGATTATATGGTAGCTCTATTTTTAATTTTTTTGAGAAATTTCCATACTATTTTCCATAATAGTTGCACTAATTAATATTCCCTAAAATAATAGATTTTGAAATCATACAAAACTAGATTTTAATCCTGGCTCTCTCATGTATTTGCTGTGCCCATGGGTAAGTTATGGAACTTCTCTAAACCTCAGCTGTCCCCTCTTTAAAATGAGAACAAATACTACATACCTCTTAAAACTTCTGTGAAGACCGAGGTAATAAATACACTTTGCACTGTAGCTGGCATGGTGTTAAATGTTTAATATGTTATTTTTATGTCTTGCCCAAGCTCAACCAGCTAGTGAGTAGAAAGGCAAATATTCTGCCTAAAAATTTCACACTTTTCCACAGCCATAAAAAAAAAAAAAATCATGTCCTTTGCAGCAACTGGAGCTGTTGGATGCTGCTGGAGGCCATTATCCTAAACAAATTTATGCAGAAACAGAAAACCAAGTATCGCATGTTCTCACTTATAAGTGGGAGTTAAATCTTGGGTAGGGAGCTAAATACTGGGTTCACAGGGACATAAGGTTGGGAACAATAGACACTAGGTACTCCAAAAGGAGGAAAGGAGAGAGAGGGGCAAGAACTGAAAAACTTCCTATTGGGTACAATGTTTACTACCTAGATGGCAGAATCAATAGAAGTCCAAACCTCAGCATCATGCAATATATACCCTGTAACAAACCTGCACATGTACCCCATGAATCTACAATAAAAACAAATTTAACAACAAGAAGTCACACTTCTCACAATAACCCAGAAGCCAGAAAGATCACTCATATAGTACTCATAAGGGCCCTTCCAACTCCAAGATAATGGGTCTTTTATTTTTTATTTATTTTTTTTTTTGAGATGGAGTTAGTTTACTCAGAAAATCTACTGAAACAAAAAATGTATCTTTTAAAAAAAATAATTTTTAAAGAATACTATGTGACCATTATAAGGAATGTGGACACTCTACTCATGGAACTTAAGTGGAAAAAGTAAGACACATAGTAGAGTAGGTACAGTAAAAGGGAAGGATACCCACACATATCTGCTTATATGCATAAAATATCTTAGTAACACTGTTATGAGGGAGAGAGGAATTGGATGGCTTAGGGAAGGGGATAAGAAACTTTGATATCTTTTGAATTTTGAATCATATGAATGTATTACCTATTCAAAAAATATATATATGTATATATGTATTCAAAAAATATATATAGTATTCAATATTTTATATATATATATAGTATTTTATATATATATATAAAATATATATATAGTATTTTTTTTTTTTGAGACAGAGTTTCGCTATTATTGCCCATGCTGGAGTGCAATGGCGCCATCTCGGCTCACCGCAACCTCCACCTCCCGGGTTCAAGTGACTCTCCTGCCTCAGCCTCCCGAGTAGCTGGGATTACAGGCTTGCGCCACCACGCCCCAAAAAATAAATTTTAACAATGCTTGAGAATTATGAAAATTATGGGAGGCCTACAAATACCTATTACTACATTCGATTAACTGGTTTATTATTTGTCTTTCTCACACATTCTGCCTGTATGGATTTCCCACACATACATCATATAAAAATTAACATGTATCAAAAGAAAGGAATTCAGTGAAATTACATTCAAGGTCACTAGGCAAAACTTTTTATGAGAAAACAGATATCCAAAATACTTACTGTAAATAAATAAGTACTGCTTACTTCTAAAGGTACCTAACATTTATTACATACCAACTAGAGCCTAGTTTTTATATATTTTATCTGATCTTGGAAAGCTAAGCCTTGGAATGGCTCACTGCTTCTCCCAAGGTCACCAGAGCTGTAAACTGTGGCGCTGCAATTTGAATCTAGAGGCTTGCCCTAAACTAAGGTCCCTGATCTTGTACCACAGCTTTTAAGGACACACTCACCACAGTGGCAACATTAAAAATTAGCAGCTCCTCTTAGGGCTTATCTGTCTTCAGAGTTTGCTGTCCAGGTTCACCAAGAAAGCCGAAATGATCTGAGCAAAAGCCAGGGTAAAGACAAGGTCCGCTACAGTTTCCACAAACCCAGTAAGGACCTGGGCCCTCTAGACACTCACCGGAGAATTAAAATCTACTGAGCTGAACGCCTTCTCCCGAGATCTGACCTCACCCAGAGAGATATAAATCAAAACAGCATTGGGATGATAATATCTTTCCCTCAAAGCAAAATGAAGTCGGCGTTTTCCAAGAACAGACGCACTATGCACATGAAGCACAGTCTATTGTTCCTGGGTCACCAGGACACGGAGATGGAAGGCAAACCCGGTACTGCAGAGGCCCACGTGGAAACAAGCCAGGCAGAGCATTTCACTGCCTTCTCCCAACCTCCACACAGCCGACATTAACCTCCTTGCGACTCACACACACTGCAATGCCGACTTGAAATAAAGGCCTGCCACCTGGGTATATAACTCAAAGGGAAGAGAAATTCAAAACAATTAGAGAGCAAAATTAAGTGCACACTCACCAGCCCACCAAAACGGAGAGGGAAAGAAAGTGGAGAGACAGGAAGTCGCCTTGGGAAATGTCTTCAGAACCTGATTGGCTAATGAGTTCAAGAGGATTCCCTCCTCCTTTACCTTAAAAGGTGCTGAAATGACGTAACCCACTCCACCCCTCTCTATGGACCAGTGATGCTTCTTGCACTATTTTTAGAGTGAACTTCTTAAACCAAGTTTCCTTTTGAGTTAATGTACTTAGGCAAAAACAGACTAATTTTATACACATTCTTGTTTGCGTGGGCCTACTGTATTCTATTCCAAAGAATTTTCATCCCTTAAGAGTAATTTCGTATCCTTTGTGACCTCAACATGGTTAATTTATGCTAGGCAACAGATTCCATTATAAACAGTCTAGATGATTCAAGTTAAAATTTACCTTCATTTTTCCCCCCAGATCCAAAGCTGGCCTGATAAAATTTACCTTCAGGTAATCTTCGAACTAACAGGCTTAGTAGAAAAACAGTAGATGGTTAAGTGTTTTAGGTTTCAAATAAAATTTAGCTGATTTTGAATCTGAACTTGCCACTTATTTGCACACATCTAAGCCTCAGTTCCCTCAACTATAAAAAGAGGGAAAAAAGATGAAATCTGCCTACTCTGATTGTTGTGAGGATTAAGTAAAATAATTTATATAATGTACTCAGTACAATGCCCGGTACACAGTACTCAACAATGTTAGCTGTTATTATTGTTATTACATATTTCTTGTTAGGTTTATCTTCCCAAGTAGGCTATAAACAACTAGAGAGCAAAGTGTACGTTTTACACATCTCCAGACCAAAACAATGACTTTCAGTGCTGAAGACATAAAAAGACAAAATAATTGATTAATCAATTATTTTGACTCCTCACATTGCCCTTCAGTTAAAGTATAGGTTCTTAGTCTGTTAAAAAAAATTTTTTTTTTTTGAAACAGGGTCTCACTTTGTGTCCCAGGCTGGAGTGCAGTGGTGCAATCTCGACTCACTGCAGCCTTGACCTCTCGGGTTCAAGTGATCCTCCTGCCTCAGTACCCCACTAAGTAGCTGGGACTACAGGCATGCACCACCACACCCAGCTAATTTTTGTATTTTTTGTAGAGACGGGGTTTCGCCACGTTGCCCCAAGCTGAAAGATGTCTTTTTAAGCCATAATTAGAGGACTCCCTGGCACAATATTCATCATTATTCTTAATAAATACTAATATAATATATAATAGGGAATACATATACAAATATATGTTATATATACAAATATACATGTAATGTGCAAATATTTGAAGTATAAAAATTAAAGGTATATGAAGAAATGATACAACTCTAACTCATAGTAGTTCTCATTTTTTAATCATTTCATCCTATCCACCCTGCTTCCACCTTACTAGAAATTACCTATTCCTATCGACTTTAGAGTTTACCTGCCCCAAATTTCCCAACATTTAGCATCAAATGCTACTTTGTTGTTTCATAATTGATTTATTGTAACCTCTAGAGTCAAAACGTTTCTTGAATGTTTACTATAAACCAGGAATGATGCTAAGCACTTTATATTCATTACGTTGTTTAATCTTCATATTAACCCAAGAATGTAAGCACTTTCATTATAACTATTTTACCAAAAAAAAAAAAAAAAGGAAACAGAGTTATAGAGATTAAGAAATTTGTCTGTTTAGCAAGTGGTAAAGTCAGGATTCAGATCTCAGTTATTATGGTTTGAATGTCCCCTTCAAAGTTCACGTTGAAATTTAATCCCTAAAGTGGCTGAAACTTAATCCTCATTAGAAGCGGGGCCTTCAAAAGGTGACTGGATTATGAGGGCTCTGCCCTCATGAATAAATTAATCTATTCATGGATTAATAGGTTATCATGGGAGGGGAACTAGTGGCTTTAAAGAAAAGGAAAAGAGACTTAAGGATAGCATGTTAGCAGTCTCAGCCTCCTGGCCATGTGATTTCCTGCCATGCCTTGGAACATCACAGGGAGTCCCCTCCAGCGAGAAGTTCAGATGCAACCCAGAGGCAGTCCCTTAACCTTGGACTTCACAGCATCCATAACTGCAAAAAATAAATTTCTTTTTTAAAATAAATTACCCACAGCCTAACCAGCATGGCAAAACCCTGTCTCTACTAAAAATACAAAAATTAGCTGGGTATGGTGGTATGGACTTGTAGTCCCAGTTACTCGGGAAGCTGAGGTGGGAGGATCGATCACTTGAACCTGGGAAGCGGAGGTTGTAGTGAACCAAGACTGTGCCACGGCACTCCAGCCTGAGTGACAGAGTGAGGCCCTGTCTCAAAAACTAAATAAATAAATAAATAACCCAGGCCTGGTGCGATGGCTCACACCTGTAATCCCAGCACTTTTGGAGGCCGAAGCGGTCAGATCTCTTGAAGCCAGGAGTTCGAGACCAGTTTGGCCAACATGGTGAAACCCCATCTCTACTAAAAATACAGAAAAATTAGCCAGGCATGGTGGTGCACACCTGTAATCCCAGCTACTTGGGAGGCTGAGGCAGTAGAATCGCTTGAACCAGGAGGTATAGGTTGCAGTGAGCCAAGATTGCGCCACTATACTCCAGCCTGGGAGACAGAGCAAGACTTTGTCTCCAAAAAATTAATTAAAAAACAAACAAACTAATAATTAAGTGACCCAGTTTCAGGTATTCTGTTATAAGCAACAGAAAACAAACTGAGACAGCAGCCATCCAACTTGAGAGCCCAAACTCAACCACCACATTACACTGCCTCCTATTGTATGATTTCAGAAAACCTTAGAAAGTACAATATTATTTTCAAATTCCCATTAAATATCTATCATCTCTTTATGATATTCTGTATTCCAGGTTTTAATACTCATAACAATCCATTATGAAATTCTCTTCAGCTGGTAACATCAAAAATTTGTGCTCTGTAAAATAACTTTGAAATTGTTTAAAAGTAGATAGATTCCTGGGGCCAGGCGCAATAGGTTACATCTGTAATCCCAACACTTGGTAGATGGAGGCAGAAGGATCACTTGAGCCCAAGAGTTTGAGAGCAGCCTGGACAGCATGGTAAAACAACTGTCTCTACAAAAAATAAAAATAAAAAATTGCCAAGAGTGGTGATGCTTCTGTAGTCCCAGCTACTAAGGTAGGCTGAGATGGGAGAGAGCATGAGCCCAGAAGGTAGAGGTTGTAGTGAGCTGTGTTTACGCCACTGCACTCCAGCCTGGGCAACAGAATGAGACCCTATCTCAAAAAAAAAAAAAAGTAGATTCCTGGGACATACCTTCAGAGATTCTAAATCAGTGGGTGGGACTCAGGAATATGTATTTTAATAAGCACCCTCAGGTACTTCTGGTAGATTTGAGGCTCACCCTTTGGAGAACACGGACTGAATGGCTATCGTTTAAGGATGTTATCACTGAAAGGGTGGTGGGGGTGAGGGATAAAAGACTACACACTGAGTACAGTATACACTGCTCGGGTGATGGGTGCACTAAAATCTCAGAAATCACCACTAAAGAACTTATTCATGTAACCAAATACCACCTGCTCCCTAAAAACCTATTGAAATAAAAAATAAATTTTAAAAAAGGAAAAAAGAGATGTTATCACTGCTGCAGTGAGTAAACTCTTGGAAAAGGTAGCACTCTTTTTTTTATATATACTTTAAGTTCTAGGGTACATGTGCACAACATGCAGGATTGTTACATATGTATACATGTGCCACATTGGTGTGCTGCACCCATCAACTCATCAGCACCCATCAACTCGTCATTTACATCAGGTATAAGTCCCAATGCCATCCCTCCCCCCATCCCCCTCCCCACAATAGGCCCTGGTGTGTGATGTTCCCCTTCCCGTGCCCAAGTAATCTCATTGTTCAATTCCCACCTATGAGTGAGAACATGCAGTGTTTGGTTTTCTATTCTTGCGATAGTTTGCTGAGAATGATGGTTTCCAGCTGCATCCATGTCCCTACAAAGGACATGAACTCATCCTTTTCTACGGCTGCATAGTATTCCATGGTGTACATGTGCCACATTTTCTTAATCCAGTCTGACACTGATGGACATTTGGGTTGATTCCAAGTCTTTGCTATTGTGAATAGTGCCACAATAAACATATGTGTGCATGTGTCTTTATAGCAGCGTGACTTATAATCCTTTGGGTATATACCCAGTAATGGGATGGCTGGGTCATATGGTACTTCTAGTTCTAGATCCTTGAGGAATCACCACACTGTTTTCCACAATGGTTGAACTAGTTTACAATCCCATCAACAGTGTAAAAGTATTCCTATTTCTCCACATCCTCTCCAGCACCTGTTGTTTCTTGACTTTTTAATGATTGCCATTCTAACTGGTGTGAGATGGTATCTCATTGTGGTTTTGATTTGCATTTCTCTGATGGTCAGTGATAATGAGCATTTTTTCATGTGTCTGTTGGCTGTATGAATGTCTTCTTTTGAGAAGTATCTGTTCATATCCTTTGCCCACTTTTTGATGGGGTTGTTTGTTTTTTTCTTGTAAATTTGTTTGAGTTCTTTGTAGGTTCTGGATATTAGTTCTTTGTCAGATGAGTAGATTGCAAAAATTTTCTCCCATTCTGTAGGTTGCCTGTTCACTCTGACAGTAGTTTCTTTTGCTGAAAGGTAGCACTCTTTAAAAATTTCATTTATAATTTAGTCAAAATGAAGAACTGAGAACAGCCATTTTTCTGTACTTAAAAATTAAGCATCTCCTTTGCAAGTTCACATTTGGTTATCCACCCTGGAGAAATATTGTGCTCAAAGGGGCATGTTCAAGGAAGGATGTTCCTTGTAGCACTGGTTATGACAGCAAAACAGTTAGAAACACCCATGTCTATTCAAAGAAGATCATTAAATCATGATACAACTATTCCTTGGTGGTAGGGGTGGTTAATGGGTACAAAAAATCGTTTAAAAAAATGAATAAAACCTACTATTGGATAGCACAATAGGGTGACTATAGTCAATAATGACTTAATTGTACATTTTAAAATAACTGAAAGAGTGTCCATGGATAAAGGTTTCAGGGGATGGTACCCCATTCTCCAGGGTGTGTTTCTTTCACATTGCACATCTATATTAAAACATCTCATGTGCCGGGCGTGGTGGCTCACGCCTGTCATCTCAGGACTTTGGGACACCAAAGCGGGTGGATCACAAGGTCAGGAGTTCAAGACCAGCATGACCAACATGGTGAAACCCTGTCTCTACTAAAATATACAAAAATTAGCCAGGCGTGGTAGCACATGCCTGTAATCCCAGCTACTCAGGAGGCTGAGGCAGGAGAATCACTTGAACCCGGGAGGCGTAGGTTGCAGTGAGCTGAGATCGCGCCATTGCACTCCAGCCTGGGTGACAGAGAGACTCAGTCTCAAATAAAAAAATAAATAAATATCTCATGTACCCCATAAATATATACACCTATTATATACCCACAAAATTTTTTAAAGGATACAACCATTGTATGAGATACTACCCAGTAGTTAAACAGAATGAAGTAAATCTGCATATACTGACATGAAAACATCTCCAATGCATGTGAAATGAAAATAGCCAAGAATAACACCATGTAATATGCTCACATTTCTGTAACATTTCCCCCCTCCCCACAAAAAAGGCAAAATGGAATAATTCTGTATGTGCACATCTTTGCAAGTGAATGAAAAGAAAACAGTCTGGAAAGAGACACACCAAACTGCTAACAGGTTACTCCTAGGAGCAGGATTGAGGGAATTAAGGAAGGAGCTTTTTGATTTTGAATATCCGCAATGTTTTACAAGAAGAATGTGTTCGTGTTTAAAAAATAAAACAGTACCTCTCCACAAAACAATGACAGAGATCCAAGAATAGGTTTCAATTTAGAGGGGAGAAGAGAAAAGTAGGAGACCCCAGCCCCCTAAGGCAGCAAAGTACAGGTTTCAAAGGCTAAATGGATACCACATTGAATGCCTACCCCCAAGTTGAACCTAGGACTCCAGAGACTGGGCCTTCTACATGTTCAACACCTCCTACTCCAACTCTGAGCTACTACTTTCCCCCTTTTAATAGGTCTCAGAACTCTCTCCATTTTAAATTAATATCTCTTGAGTATCCTTTCCTCCGAAAGTTGTAGCAAAGTAGAAGGCTCTCATCAACATCCCCTTTCCTAGCTATTCCTGAAGACGTGTATGCAAATTCCTTGAAATGGTGTTCCTAATCCACAGCTTTGCTGATCACTTTTGGGAAATTGGCAAATAAATAATAAATAAATTTGGAAATTTATTTATAACATCAGGCAATATAATAAACCATACTTGTGGAATTTCAAAGCTTTTAAAATCTTATTAGCTTCCTTCAATTACTGATCTTTTTGATTCTGAATTTCTTTTCTAAACAACTCTCAAGATCCACCTCTTTGAATAAGGTAGAAAAAAAAATCCTCAAGAGAGTGAAGTTCAATAAAGTCTCACCTTTCCTTCAGAACCCACATTCTTTTTTAGTCACATCCCTTGCTCCTTGACACACTGTCTTATTTAGTATCTCATTCAACAAATACCATTGAAAGCTAGGTACTGTTCTAGGCATCGGTTATAGAGCAGTAAACAAAATACACAAAGCCCTGGCTCACTTGGAGCTTACAGTCTAGTGGAGAGAGTCAGATATCCTAAAAATTAAACAAATATATGTTAGGTTGTAATTAGCACTCTGGAAAAAATAAAGCAGAGTAAGAGGTTACAAGTGATGGTGGGAGTGATATTATTTATATCAAGGAAGGCACCACTGCTACTAAGAAGATGACATTTGAACAAAGACCTGAAGGAAGCCAGGGATCGATCACGTTAGCTGGAAGAAGAGTAGACCAGGTAGAGAGAACAGAAGCCTGTAGGGAGAAGGGGGACTGGTATGTTTGAGACAAAGTGGAAAGAGGCCAGAGTGCCTAACAGGACTGAGCAAAGGGAAAAATAGTAGTAGATGAAATCAAAGCACTGGGGTAAGAGACAGATCATATAGAACCTGGTCAAGCCACAGCATTTGAGATGGGGAGCCATTGGAACAAAAATCTAACATGATCTAACTTTCATTTTATTTATTTATTTTTAAATTTATCTTGTTTTTCAGATAGGGTCTTACCATGTTGCCCAGACTGGAGTGCAATGATGCGATCAAGACTTGCTGCAGCCTTGACCCCCTGGGTTCAAGCAATCCTCTCACCTCAGCCTCCTGAGTATCTGAGACCACAGAGGTGCACTACCATGCCTGGCTATTTTTTTTATTTTTTGTAGAGATAAGGTCTCCAATGTTGCCCAGGCTGTTCTTGAACTTCTGGACCCAAGTGACCCTCCTACCTTGACCTCCCAAAGTGCTGGGATTACAGGCCTGAACTACCATGCTTAGCCCTAACTTCCGTTTTAAAGGATCAGTCTGTCTGCTACAGTAGGGTGATCAACTCATTCTTTGCCTGGAGATTTTTTCAGTGTTAGCACTGAAAGTTCCACATCCTAGGACACCCTCCAATCTGAGCAAGAATCTGTCGATCACTCTGGCAGGGGCAAATGGAGAAATGGAGAGATTAGGTAAGAGAGCATTTCCCTAAAAAAAAAAAAGAGAGAGAGAGAGAGAAGAAAAGGAGAAGAAAAACAAGACACAAAGTCTTAGAAATTTGTGTATACTTAGGAAGACAATAGAACCAAAATTTGTTTTTGTCACTCTGGAAAAAAATCCAATTTCTAAAGTCACCCTAGTCAATGATGGGGCATAGTAAATGCTACCCCCAAAATATGGTACCTTGGAAAATGAGAAAACAGCAGAAGCAGGAAAGTCACTCTGACTTTCTTTCCTGCTTTCTCCACTAAAGCAGGCCGTAGAAACTAGAATTTCCCTCACCCTTTCTTCCTTGAAGCAGGCTATACAACTTAGGAAGGTCACTCTCTGACCTTCTCCTTTCCTTCTTCCCTGGAGATTCTCATATGGCAGGTGTCTGACCCTATACCCGGAGGGAAGAAATGTCACACAGGAATGCCAAGAAGAAACTAAACAAACAGGCCTTGCTAAGTTCACCCTCTCCAGTTTATTACCATTAGATCATATGTTTTGTCTTCCAATCATACTTTTGCATGACTATCCATAAAAATAGACATATCTCTTTGTTTCTTTGTGTGATACTGGAAAAACAAACTGTTCTTCCTCTGTTCTCATACCACAACAACAATCAACACAGAAGACTTCTGCAACCAAATGTGTGCAAGCAATCAGTTCCGCAACAGACACCAGCTGGGTGTCCTCCAATTCAATTCCATTCTGAAACCTTTGTCTACCTAGAGACTGTCTCAGAAACCACAGGTTGAAAGCTCAGTCCCATAAGGCTCCCTCTCCTTCCTAACAGTCACAATTCCAGGCTTCTAGAACTTCTGACCCACTGGCTTCAAGTTGGGGTTTCCACAGCCCCTCTTTGGGTTTGATTAATTTGCTAGAGGAGCTCACAGAACTCAAGGCAGCACTTACATTTCCCTGTTTATTATAAAGGATACTTTAAAGGATACAAATAAATAGCCAGATGGAGAGATAACATAGGGTGAGGTCTAGAAATATCCCAAGCACAGGCACTTCTGGTCCCCTGGAGTTGAGGAGTGCCACCCTCCCGGCACATGGATGAGCTCTTCTTCACCTTCCTGTAAGCTTCCATGCATTCAGCTATGCCGAAGCTCTCTGAACCCTGTCCTCTTGGGCCTTTTATGAAGATTGTATTGGATAGGCATGACTGACCATCATGTAGAAATGTGCTTGAACAAAAACAATATGGTTTAACACTAATACGCCAAATGGGGAAACCCAGCAAGGCCTATCTATTTGGATTCTTCTTGGCCTCTGTGTGCAGCATTCCTTCCTCCAGGGTGTGGGACAGAACCCTTTCTGAAATGAGGGTCTTATGACCCACAATCAGAAATGCAGGGGAAGATTAAAGTCCTGCCTTGAGCAGGTGAAAGGAGGGCAAAAGAAGCTCAGAGAGAAACATTCTGCTTCCTGAGGCCTGCTTCTAAGGCCTAACGCACCCCAATATTATAACAAGATCTGATCTATGGAAGCTATGAGCCAGGAACTGTGGATGAAAACCTATGTGTGTGTGTGTGTATATATATGTATATATGTCTACGTGTGTGTATATATATGTATGTATATGTATATACCCTTTTTCTGAGCTAATTTCATTTGAGAGGACAATAAAGATAATAAAGTTTATAGTATATTTAATTTGCTACAATTTTTTTTTTTTTTTTTTGAGATGGAGTCTCGCTCTGTCGCCTAGGCTGGAGTACAGTGGCACAATCTCAGCTCACTGAAACATCCACCTCCCAGGTTCAAGCAATTCTCCTGCCTCAGCCTCCTGAGTAGCTGGAACTACAGGCGCCCGCCCCATGCCCAGTCAATTTTTGTATTTTTAGTAGAGGCAGGGTTTCACTGTGTTGGCCAGGTTGGTCTCGAACTCCTGAGCTCATGATCTGCCCACCTCAGCCTCCCAAAGTGCTGGGATTACAGGCGTGAGCCACCACGCCCCGTCAATTTGCTACAATTTCTTATGCTAGTCAAAGTGCTGATCCCCAATTAAAAGGACTCCTTTTGTTATCAATAATAAGAGACATAATATTCTACATATTTAATCACATTTTTAAAAATCCTTGGTACAGTTCTCAACCCCGATATTGAGAAGTCATCCTAAAGAGAGATATAAAGTCCATGTCATGGTCATATTTGTTGGTACATAGGAATCAAATGGACTCCAGGTAGAATGAGTGCTAACAAATGCTGGGTTCCTGCAGGGTGACCTCCTCAGCAAATAACCACCCTCTTGTCAGCAGTTATTCACCTGAGTGGTGATGAAAATATCTGCCTCAAAATGCTGTGCAAAAGCATTCTGGGACACGTCTCATGTAAACGGTGATTGACTCCAGTATACTTTCTAGTTGCATGATCTGCTATTTCTCCTTATTACATTTTATGTATTCTCAGACTATTTTTCCTAGGGTTTCAGAAATGTTACTGGATCCTATTTCTACACCTTCTTGGAACCCAAATAAAGAAAATAAATCCTACATATTTATATATTACTTCAGGCCATAATCTTAGGTACAAATTAAATTATTCTTTATTCAGATATGGATGCTAATTGCTTAGTCTAATGTGATACAAAACCAAACAACTAGTCATTAGGAAGAGTTCTTTTCTATTTAAAAGGCCTATTTGTTTTCGAATCATGGGAGCTTAAGAAAAAAAAAGGGGTGGCCTATTTTTTTAAATTTGGTTATCATAAATTTCTGCTTTTCAGATAGATTTTATTTTTTGAAAAAAAAAGACTTTCCCATAAAAGTTATGCAGCTTTTATGTTTAGCTTGATAAATCCATTTTCCTGTCATTATGATATGTTAATCTAAACTACAGATATTTAAATTTTTACAAAAGTCTTAGGAATTGATTTGCACAGTTGGCTTTTCTCTTTAGAACAACAGACTAATTTGTCATTTTTTTCCTTAATATTTTTCTTTCTACTATAGCAATTTTAACCATATAGAAAAGCAAAGAGAGGAATATAATGGACATCTATATGCACATTAGCTAGAAATTAACAATTGTCTTTATTTTGCCCTATTTGCTTCATTTGATTTATTTGGTTGAAGTATTTTAAAGTAATTCTAGACTGAGCAATGTGGCTCACGCCTGTAATCCCAGCATTTTGGGAGGCTGAGGCGGGTGAATCGCTTGAGCCCAGGAGTTTGAGACCAGCCTGGCTAACATGGCAAAACTCTGTCTCTGTTAAAAATACAAAACTTAGCTGGGCATGGTGGCGGGTGCCTGTAGGCCCAGCACCTCAGGAGGCTGAAGCGGGGAATTGCTTGAAACCTGGAGGCAGAGGTTGCGGTGAGCTGAGATCACACCACTGCACTCCAGCCTGGGCAACAAAGTGAGACTCCATCTGTAAAAATAAAGTAATTCTAGATAACCTGATGTCTTATCAGAAAACACTGTAGCATGCTTTTTTAAAAGAACTTTTTTTTCTCTCTCTTTTTGAGAAAGGGTCTTACTCTATCACCCAGGCTAGAATACAGTGGCATGATCACAGCTCACGGCAGCCTTGACCTCTCAGGCTCAAGTGATAAATTACCCAGCTAATTTTTGTACTTGTAGAGTCAGGTTTCGCCATGTTGCCCAGGCTGGTCTTGAACTCCTGGGCTCAAGCAATCCTCCTGCCTGAGGATCTGAGTGCTGAGATTACAGGCATGAGCCACCACACCTGCCCTAAAGGACATTTTAAAATCATAAATAGAATATCATTATTTTAAACATAACTAGAATATCATTATTCTAGTAATTATTTTAAACATAACTAGAATACCATTATAATATCTAATAAATAATTCCCTAAAATAACCCAATTTTCAGTCCATATCCACATACCTCCATTTATTGCTGGTTTGTTCAAACCAACATCCAAACATTGCATTTGATTGTTATGCTTCAAATGTCTCCTTTACTCTAGAACAGTCCTAACAATTTTTTTTTCTTATTATAATATGAAGAGAGTAGGCCAATTGTCCTGTCGAAAATTAATTTGCATTTTTCATACTATGTGAGCCTGAATATCTTTTCCATGTACTTATTTATCATATGCAAACTGTTTATTAATATCTTTCATCCACTTATCTATAGAGGTTTTGGTTTTAATTATGAAAATAAATTTGTTGGTTTCTTCCAGGTTTTTTTTGTTTTTGTTTTTGAGACAGAGTCTCACTCTTGTCACCCAGGCTGGAGTGCAGTGGCGCGTTATGGGAAGAGCCTAAAAAAAAAAATTTAATTTTTAATTTTAAAAATTAAAAATAAAGGAGATTAGGACATTGACGCACACCGAGGAAAGACAGCATCCATCTGCAAGCCAAGGAGAGAGGGAGGCAGGCCTTAGAAGAAATCAACCGTGTCAAGACCTTTATCTTGGGCCTCTGGCCGCCAGAATTATGACAAAATAAATTTATTGTTTACAGACAGCTATCCTGTCTGTAGTATGTAATTATAGTAGCCCTAGCAATACATTGTGTGATCTTGAATAAATTAAATTTTTCTAAAGCTCAGTTTCCTCAACTATAAAATGGAGATAAATAACATATGCCTCATGAGGTTGTTGTGAGAATTAAATAATGTATGTAAAGCTCATAGCATAGTAAGAACTAAATAAATTCCGGCTATTATTCTTAGGAAGATTAAATGAGGTTATGCATGTAAAGCATTTAGCTCAGCCTCTAGTACACAAGAAAGTTCTACTAAGTATTAGCTTTTTAAAGAAATTTTCATTTCATAAAGGGTTACATTATATTTTTTCTATCTCCAAAGTATTTCCTTTAAGACCTAGTCTAATTTATTTGTGCCATAATTAAGTCAGATGTAACAGGCTTTGTACCACTGAAACAGTTTAAGCAATCCTATCCAACAAACATTTATCGAGCACCTACATTTTGTTAGATTTATTTCCAACTACTTGATATGCTTTGGTGTTATTATAAATGCTACCTTAAAAAATTTTATTTATAGTTGTTTGAAGCTCTTTTATAAACATGAAATTTATTTCATATGCTATTTTCTATCAGTCTTGCTAGGCTTTGTAGTAAGGTAAAATTTTTATCCTGTAGTTTCTTCTAACTTTTAAAATATTCATAATCAAATTTCACGCAATTAATGAGATTTTGGGTTTTTCCTTTCTAAACTTTACATCTTTTGATGAAAAAAATAAAATGTATCAATTTTCTCTCTCTCTCTCTTTTTTTTTTTCCAGACGGAGTCTCACTCTGTCACCCAGGCTGGAGTTCAGTGGCGCGATCTCGGCTCACTGCAACCTCCGCCTCCCGGGTTCAAGCGACTCTTGTGCCTCAGCCTCCCAAGTAGCTGGGACTACAGGCGCCTGCGACCACGCCTGGTTAATTTTTTACTCTTTTTTTTTTTTTTTTTTAATAGGGACGAGGTTTCGCTATTTTGCTCCGGTTGGTCTATAACAGGTACTATTCTATCCTAACAATATGTTTCTAAATGATACTGGTGCCAAAATCAGGATTACCCAGTGATTTTGTTAATACATGCTTATTGAATCAGAAGGTCTAGGGTGGGGAATTTGCTTAAGTATGCAGTCCCCATACTTGGTGATTCTCATGCAGCCAAACATTTGGGCGCCCCTCACCCAATCTCACCAAGAACCAGAAGACCAATTAGCATTTTCCGTGGGCTTCCTGCCCCATGGTACCCTCTGTTCCCAAAGGGTTTTTGCAGTTTCACGGAACTTTTTCACATTCCACTCGGTGTTTGTTTTTTTTTTTTTTAAGACGAGTCTGTCACCCAGGCTGGAGTGCACTGGCGCGATCTCGGCTCACTGCAAGCTCCGCCTCCCGGGTTCACACCATTCTCTGCCTCAGCCTCAACCATTTATTTTTTAAGACCACTCTGTCACCCAGGCTGGAGAATGGTTCACACCTCATAGAATGGTACTCAGCCTCCCGAGTAGCTGAGACTACAGGCGCCCACCACCACGCCCGGCTAATTTTTTGTTTTTATTTCTTTTTTCAGTAGAGACGGGGTTTCACCGCGTTAGCCACGATGGTCTCGATCTTCTGACCTTGTGATCTGCCCGCCTCGGATTCCAAAGTGCTGGGATTACAGGCGTGAGCCACCGCGCCCGGCCTGGTTGTGTTTTTGTTTTTTGTTTTTTTTTTTTTTCAAAAATGGGCGGGGGAGAGTAGTCTGAATTGGGTTATGAGGTCCCCTCCGGGGTACCTCACCTCAGCCATTGAACTCACTTCGCCGGCCGTGAGTCTGTTCCAAGCTCCGGCAAAGGAGGCATCCGCCGGGCCCCTCCCCGAAGGGCGGGGTCCACGGCATCTCCTGCCCAGTCTGACCTCGCGCGGAGCCCCATTCTCTGGGAACTCACCTCCCCGAAGATCAGGGAGAGCCCTGTTAGGGCCGCCTCTGGCCCTAGTCTCAGACCTTCCCAAGGGACATGGGAGTGGAGTGACAGGACGCACTCAGCTCGTGGCCCCACTGATGAGCTTCCCTCCGCCCTATGGGGAAGGGTGGTCCCACACAGAACTTATAAGACTCCCATACTCAAAGACATTTCTCGTTTATGGTGACTTCCCAGAAGACACAGCGACATGCAAATATTGTAGGGCGTCACACCCCTGTCCCTCACAGTCATCTTCCTGCCAGGGCGCACGCGCGCTGGGTGTTCCCGCGTAGTGACACTGGGCCCGCGATTCCTTGGAGCGGGTTGATGACGTCAGCGTTCGAATTCCATGGCGGCGCGGCGACGACGGAGCACCCGCGGAGGCAGAGCGAGAGGTTCGGAGCTCAGTATTGGGGGAGGGAATGCGGCAGCGAGGAGTCAGAAAAGGAACGATGCCACCTACTGTGACCCCCTTCATCTTCCACCTCCCCATAACCTGCACTTGGCTACCAAACCAGTTTGGGTGCTAAATTTTGTAAATTTAGGTTTTCAGAGCTTTGGGGATGACATAATTGTGCATAAAGCCTTGCAGAGCTGTAACAACTAATATGCCAGTACTATTGTTAATACCTAATGTCATACAATTTACAAAAAGTAATTGTGAGGCACACCATTATTTTATACACAAGAAAGGATAAGCACTGGTGAACTATGATTCACTGCTTATGCCATCCATTCTAAGATGGAGCCCAGTTCCAGAGGGTAAAATGCGAGTCTAGACCTATTGAGATACGGTATTATGTGTATAATGTTCTTAAGTGCATAGGTCCACCCTATAAATTAAGTACTAGTGTACTTCTTTAGAAGTACAGTATTGTACAATGTTCTAATATTGGAGCAAGTGAAGTAGGAAGAGATCAAACACTTCTCCAAGTTTCCACAGATAAAAGCAGCAGAGCTAGGCTCTAAATTAGGCACAGACCCTTGAGCAGTTTACTAACCTTTATCCCATACCGCCTCATGTATGAGTTGGGTATTTGGGGGACATTGGGACACAAGTAAACAAAACAGATAAGCAGGCCTCAGTCTATGAGCTTACAAGACTCCTAGGGCTCCCTTTTATTTTGTTTTATTTCATTTGGCTAGAATAGCAATTTAGGAAGAATTACACAGACTGTTACACAAGGGTAGTGTGGTGACAGTTTTTATTGCCTCTTTGTAAACTTAGAAAATTATCTTAAACCGGCGGGGTGCGGTGGCTCAGGCCTGTAATCCTGCACTTTGGGAGGCCAAGGAGGGCAGATCACTTGAGGTCACGAGTTTGAGACCAGCCTGGCCAACATAGTGAAACCTTGTCTCTACTAAAAATACAAAAATTAGCCGGGCATGGCGGCGAACGCCTGTAATCCAAACTACTTGGGAGGCTGAGGCATGAGAATCACTTGAACCCAGGAGGCAGAGGTTGCAGTGAGCGGAAATCGTACCACTGCACTCCAGCCTGGGCGACAGAGTGAGACTCCACCTTGGAAAAAAAAAAAAAGAAAGAAAAGAGAAAGAATGATCTTAAACCATTTATTTAAAGGATTTTTTTCAATCCTTAAAATCTACACGTTTTCAGGTATACTCATTCTTTGCTCATTTCCAAATTTTGTAGCATTAAATGAAAGCAAAAGAGTTAATAATGGCAACACGGCTCCAGAAGACTCTTCCCCTGCCAAGAAAACTCGCAGATGCCAGAGACAGGGGTCGAAAAAGATGCCTGTGACTGGAGGAAATGCTAATGAGGACAGGACAGAAGACAAGCAAGATGGTACGCCAGGGAGGTCATGGGCCAGCAAGAGGGTTTCTGGTAGGAGTGGATCTGGGGATGATATCTTGTTATTTCAACTCTTATTTCTTCCTTCTTTCAGGATAGAATTAATTTCTCTATCCTTTGGGCATACCACAGCACTAATCTACTGCCTTGAATCTTCATTTTCATGTATTTGAGATGGATTGAGGCCTAAGGAAAGACCAGGATTGGTTGGGAGGACAAAGTTAATTCTCACAAGTTTCTGTTTAACCACAACAGCTGTTTTTGATTCCCATAAAGTAGTACCTATCTGTCTTTCCTCAGAATCTGTGAAGGCCTTGCTGTTAAAGGGCAAAGTTCCTGTGGACCCAGAATGTACAGCCAAGGTGGGGAAGGTAAGACACTCTGGACCGATCTTTAGTCCGTGGATGTCTCAGAGAGCATCCTTTGTTATAAGGACTCCTGTCTGGGATGCTGTTCGTATCATTTCAGGAATCCTCTCCAAAATACGATGAGTGATTAGTTTTCTCTAATGGCAAGAGATAGGAGTGGCAAGGCTTGGGGTTAATAATCAGGGCGTTTTTAAACATGGTGTGTTAGACCATTCTTGCATTGCTATAAAGAAATACCTGAGACTAGGTACTTTATAAGAAAAGAGGTTCCTGGAGGCTGTACAGAAATGATAGCAGTATCTGCTCCTCAAGATACCTTAGGAAGCTTTTACTCATGGCAGAAGGTGAAGAAGGAATAGGCACTTCACATGGCAAAAGCAAGGGCGGGAGAGAGAGAGATTGGAGGAGGTGTCACAGAGAGAGAGTGGGGGAGGTGTCACATGCTTTTAAACTACCAAATGTTGTGTGAATTCACCATCAAGAGGACAGCAGCAAGAGAGTGGTGCTAAACCATTCATGATCGAATCACTTCCCACCAGGCCCCACCTCCAGTACTGAGGATTATAATTCAGTGTGAGATTTGGAAGGAGACAAATATACAAAATATATGACATGCATACCTTCTGTGATTGCCATCAGCTTTCTACACCTCATTCTCTTTTTAAACCAGAAAATGGTATCATTGTTAAAGGAAAAGTGTTTTCTTGTTCTAATGAGAAACTGTACCCTGGAATGGTATGAGTTACTGATGAATGGGGAAAAAAGAAGGCTACCTCTGGAGTAAGTTTTCTATAACTCAGAATCTTTTTTTTTTTTTTTTTTCTCACTCTGTCACCCAGCCTGGAGTACAGTGGTGTGATCTCAGCTCACTGCAACCTCCACTTCCTGGGTTCAAGTAATTCTCTTGCCTCAGCCTCCCAAGTAGCTGTGATTACAGGTACCCACCACCACGCCCAGCCTGGGCTAATTTTTATATTTTTAGTTCAGACGGGGCTTGACCGTGTTGGCCAAGCTCGTCTCGAACTCCTGACCTCAAGTGATCTGCCCACCTCTGCCTCCCAAAATGCTGGGGTTGCAGGCGTGAACCACCATGCCCAGTCTAACTCAGTTAGGATCTTTTGTATTGTTAAAAAAAGGAAGCATGTTTTCATTTATAGTAAGGTTACACCCAGGTTACTGGTAGAACATAGGTTTGCAATTCTTTGCTGGAAGATGAATGTTGATGTTGCTGTAGAATGACAACTTGAGCCATAAGAAAATTTAGAGCCTCATTTAGGATCTCAGGGCTGAACCTATACTAATGTTGATTTTTTCTCTCTCTTTCTAGGCTCATGTGTATTGTGAAGGAAGTAATGTCTATGATGTCATGCTAAATCAGGTAAGAGGTAGAAGAGGTGCAACCATTATATTTATGAGACTGTCTTCTTGAAAATTATTGATGATAGAATCCCAGTGCTCAAATCTTTAAAGTTCTTTTTTTTTTTTTAATTTTGTTTTTTCTTTTTGAGATGGAGTCTCACTTCATCTCCCAGGCTGGAGTACAGTGGCACAATCTCGGCTTACTGTAACCTCTGCCTCCCAGGTTCAAGCAGTTCTCCTGCCTCAGGCTCCCTAGTAGCTGGGGTTACAGCCATGCACCACCACACCCAGCTAATTTTTTGTATTTTAGTAGAGACAAGTTTTGCCATGTTGACCAGGCTGGTCTCGAACTCGTGACCTCAAGTGCTTTACCTGCCTCAGCCTCCCAAAGTGCTCGGATTACAGGTGTGAACCAGCATGCCTTGCCTAAAGTCCTTTATATACACATATAAATATATAAAAATATATATGTATATATAAATATATAATATATACATATATACATATATGTATATATTTATAAACATCACATATATGATATGAATATATATCTCATATATCATGTGATATGTATCATATATATGATATAGGTACATGATATATATCATATATGATATGAATATATCATATATACCTATATCATATGTGATATAAATATATAGTATATCATATATATCATATATGTGACATGAATATATGTCTATATCATATATAAATATATATTATATGTAATTTGTATATATTATATATTTTTATATATGTAATATATAATATATATTTTACACATATATTTATATATAATATATGTATATTTTTATATATATATATTTTTTTTCCAGACAGAGTCTTGCTCTGTCGCCCAGGCTGGAGTGCAGTGTGGCACGATCTTGGCTCACTGCAATCTCCGTCTCCTGGGTTTAAGTGATTCTCCTGTCTCAGCCTTCCAAGTAGCTGGGATTACAAGTGCCCACCACCATGCCCAGCTAATTTTTGCATTTTTAATAGAGATGGGGGTTTCACTATGTTGGCCAGGCTGGTCTCGAACCCTTGACCTCAGGTGATCCACCTGCCTTGGCCTCCCAATGCTGGGATTACAGGCGTGAGCCACCGTGCCCTGCCTTCTCTAAGAATTTTATTTTATTTTATTTTATTATTTTTTTTTTGAGACGGAGTCTCGCTCTGTCGCCGGGGCTGGAGTGCAGTGGCCGGATCTCAGCTCACTGCACTGCAAGCTCCGCCTCCCGGGTTTACGCCATTCTCCTGCCTCAGCCTCCCAAGTAACTGGGATTACAGGCGCCCGCCACCTCGCCCGGCTAGTTTTTTGTATTTTTTAGTAGAGACGGGGTTTCACCGTGTTAGCCAGGATGGTCTCGATCTCCTGACCTCGTGATCCACCCATCTCGGCCTCCCAAAGTGCTGGGATTACAGGCTTGAGCCACCGCGCCCGGCCTCTCTAAGAATTTTCTAAGTGTATGGCTTATAAAAAACTTTTATAATTGTTAACTCTGTGTTCGTATCCTTTTGCACTTTTTTTTTTTAAGAGACAGGATCTTGTTCTGTTACCCAGGCTGGAGTGCAGTTGGTGCACTCAAAGCCCACGGCAACCTTGAACTTCTGGGCTCCAGCAATCCTCCCACCTAAGCTTCCTGAGTAGCTAGGACTTCAGGCACATGCCACGAAGCCTGACTAATTTTTAAATTTTTTATGGAGATGAGAATCTCACTATGTTGAATATATGGTCTTGAATTCTTGGCCTCAAATGATCCTCCTGCCTTGTCCTCATGAGGCACTGGAATTACAGGGATGAGCCATTGGGACAAGCTGTTTTGCACATTTTCTAAAAAGGTGTTGGTCCTTTTCTTACTGGTTTCAAGGAACTTTATATAATATGGAGAATAGCCGTTTGTCTGTAACATAAATCGCTTATATGTTTTCCAGATTTGTCATTTACCTTTTGGTTTTCTTTGTAGTACACTTTTTGCCCATTTTTTCTATAGTTAAATTTATTAATTTTTCATTTAAAAAAAATTTTTTTTTTTTTTTTAAGAGACAGTGCCTTGCTATGTTGCTCAGGCTGGCCTGGCCTTGAACTTGTGGCCTCATGTGATCCTCCAACCTCAGCCTCCCAAGTAGCTGGGACTACATGCATCTGTCCCCAAGCCCAGCTTTCTTTTTAATCAAACTTTTTCTCTTGTTTATCTTTGTGTTTTGAGTAGATAATACATTTGCCTCATTAATATATTTCCTGGATATGACTTCATATTTGAATTTACTGATCCAACATACGTAATTTTAACAACTAACTAGTATTTCTTTGTTACTATTTCTTCTACTTAAAATACCACAGGCAGATAGAAAATACCTTAAGGTTGGCTGGGCACAGTGGCTCATGCCTATAATTCCAATACTTTGGGAGGCTGAGGTGGGCAGATCACCTGATGTCGGGAGTTCGAGACCAGCCTGACCAACATGGAGAAATCCCATCTCTACTAAAAATACAGAATTAGGTGTGGTGGCACATGCCTGTAATCCCAGCTACTTGGGAGCTTGAGGCACAAGAATCGCTTGAACCCGGGAGGCAGAGGTTGCAGTGAGCCAAGATCGCACCATGGCACTCCAGTCTGGGCAACAAGAGCAAAACTCCATCTCAAAAAAGGAAAATACCTTAAGGTGGCCAGGTTTGGTGGCTCATGCCTGTCATCATAGCACTTTCGGAGGCTAAGGCTGGAGAATCACTTCAGGTCAGGAGTTCAAGATTAGCCTGGGCAACATGGTGAAATCTTGTCTCTACAAAAAAATACAAAAACACCTGGGCATGGGCCAGCTACTTTGGAGGCTGAGGTGGGAGGATTGCTTGAGCCTGGGAGGTTGATGCTGCAGTGAGCTGTGATTGAGCCATTGCACTTCAGCCTGGGTGACAGAGGGAAACCCTGTCTCAAAAAAACAAAAACAAAAACGATATACATTTTTTAAAGGAAAAGAAAATATCAAGCCAGGCGTGGTGGCTCATGCCTGTAATCCCAGCACTTTGGGAGGCCGAGGCAGGCAGATCACTTGAGTCAGGAGTTCAAGACCAGCCTAGCCAACATGTTGAAACTCCGTCTCTAAAAATACAAAATTAGTCTGGCTCGGTGGCGTGCACCTGTAATCCCAGCTACTAGGAAGACTGAGGCACGAGAAATTGCTTGAACCTGGGACACGGAGGTAGCAGTGAGCGGAGATTGTACCACTGCACTCCAGCCTGGGCGACAGAGCAAGACTCCGTCTCCAAAAAAAAAAAAAAAATTATCTTAGGCTCCTTTTTGTTCTAACATCTAATGACCTTTTTTTTTCACCAGTGGGCTAAGGTCATACAGTGGCTTTAGAATGTGAGCAAGCAGGAGATAGAAGTAGGAAGAGGCAGCATGCTTAACAAAGAAGAATGCCTCCATATCCAGCGCTTAGCCATACAACACCAGCTGCTGTGCCTTATCATGGACTTCTCTCTCTCTTCACTCTGAGTGATTTACTTACAGATAACTCTTTTTAGATACTGGCCATATTCTCTCTCAGTATCTCCAAGTCAGGTCAGGTTAGGTATGGGACAGATGAGGCAGTGGTTTTGCATATCCCTTGTCCCCTCCCAGTATTGCACTGCTCTCAGCTCATTGTCAAATTTCTGCAACTGACAAACAAAAGTTGTGAGTAGGACTGTCAAGGAGTAAGTCATTTAACAGTTGAGCGTAACAGTTTTAGACCTTTGGAGCATCAAAATTGTTTTCATTTGGGAAATAATTATTGGGAGTGGATTGGGAGCTGGAAAACACAGCTTAGAAAATATCTAAATAGGGAGCTGAGGCAGGAAAAAACAGGAGGAGCCATTCAATGTAGGATATTTGAGGTTGGATAGAGGGTTTAGGAAGCTTCTAGGCTCCCATTTTAATTCCTAAGAATCCAAAGTTTAATGTATAAGCCCTATTTCTTCTTTATATCCTTAATCAACTGGCACCTGTGATGAGGGATGAGTTATTGGTTTATGTGCTTTCCATTTGCAAAACTCTGCTTTTTGTTTTTGTTTTTGTGTTCACTCAACATAGACCAATCTCCAGTTCAACAACAACAAGTACTATCTGATTCAGCTATTAGAAGATGATGCCCAGAGGAACTTCAGTGTTTGGATGAGATGGGGCCGAGGTAATGATTTTTATTGAGATTTTATGAGTTGGCATTCAGAAAGTCAGAAGTAGCTTAGTGGGTGGCCAAAGGATTCTCTGGGTTTAAATTGGGTCAGTAGAGGCTCTGAAGTCTAGGAGAGGCTTAGGAACAAGTTGAGCATCTTGAAATTGGGGAATGGCAGGCATCCTCCTTAGAGTTCCCACTGGAAAAACTAAGAGCAGCCCATTGAGGCTGAAAACTCTTCTATAGTTGAACTGCTAGTAGTGCTCATAGACTATCGCTGTTAGCAGGTAACTTGCATCAACATGATTAGTTCCCTAAATCCTTTCACCTTTCCCTTCTCCCTTTCCTGCCTGTTTGTCAGATGTTAAACAGAGAGACCTTGGAGAGCTGGCCTGTTACTATTAGGAAATTATCTTACGTGTGGCATTTACTTTGCAGTTGGGAAAATGGGACAGCACAGCCTGGTGGCTTGTTCAGGCAATCTCAACAAGGCCAAGGAAATCTTTGAGAAGAAGTGAGTGCTAAAAAGTGACTACAAGAAAATATACCCTCTTCTTAGATGTATCTACTCTAAGAATTTTGATTTAGACAGAGTTTCGCTCTTGTTGGCCCAGGCTGGAGTGCAATGGCACAACTTCAGCTCACTGCAACCTCCACCTCCTGGGTTTAAGCAATTCTCCTGCCTCGGCATCCCGAGTAGCTGGGATTACAGGTGCCCACCACCACACCCAGCTAATTTTTGTATTTTTTAATAGAGATGGGGTTTCGCAATGTAGGCCAGGCTGGTCTCAAACCCCTGACCTCAGGTGATCCACCTGCCTTGGCCTCCCAAAGTACTGGGAATATAGGCATGAGCCACCGTGCCCTGCCTTCTCTAAGAATTTTATAAGTGTGTGGCTTATAAAAAGCTTTTCCTTTTATAGGTGTGATTTGGCCTAAATGTTAATGTCTTTTCACCCTGACATTCTGTGGTCGAAACACCAAACTGCATCCTTAGTGATTAAATCAAACTAGAACTTTGAAAGTCACTAAAAACAGAATAATATATTTAACACATGGCTGACAAATTTAGGAAATTTGGGATAAGTGGAGACTATCATAGGGTAGAGAATATTCAGCTAGGGGCTGAGCACGGTGGCTCATGCCTTAAATCCCAGCACTTTGGGAGGCTGAGGCAGGAGCATTGCTTAAAGCTAGGAGTTTGAGACCAGCCTGGGCAACAAAGCGAGACCCCTGACTCTCCCCAAAAAAAAGAAAGAAAGAAAGAAAAAAGAATATTCAGTTAGTTTTTAAAACTTTAACTCTGATATAGATGAAGAACTTTCTGGAGAATTTAGGAACATGTTTCTTTCAGGGAAAGGGATTAGATGGATATCTTTTGTTTAAAATCTCAGTGGCTTTTGTGGTGTTTGGGAAGGACAAGCATTGTTTTTCCCCATTTTTTAAATTCCATTTGTCTCCAGAGCTTTTTTATCCATTTAGTGTCTTCACTTAGAATTAGACTAATTTTGATTTATGGAAAGGTGACGAGTAAAGGAGCTCAGTGGTGGAAAATAAATTATTTGGAGATTTTCTGTCTAAAGAAACAGTTGTAAGTCCTTCTTCATAGTAGACCTTTATTTGTAAGGTTTTCTTACACTTTGGACTCTACAGATTCCTTGACAAAACAAAAAACAATTGGGAAGATCGAGAAAAGTTTGAGAAGGTGCCTGGAAAATATGATATGCTACAGATGGACTATGCCACCAATACTCAGGTAACTCTCACTATACTTTTCGGAGGAAACCCATCTTCTTTTTTTATTTTATTTTATTTTTTAGAGGCAAAATTGTGCTCTGTTGCCCAGGCTGGAGTGCAGTGGCACAATCATGGCTTACTGCAGCCTCAAGATCCCTAGGTTCAAGTGATCCTCCTACCTCAGCCTCCTCAGTATCAGGGACTACAGGCACGTGCCACTCTGCCCAGCTGATTTTTTTTTTTTTGTAAAGATAAGGTTTCACTATGTTGCCTAGGCTGGTCTCAAATTCCTGTGCTCAAGCAGTCCTCCTGTCTTGGCCTCCCAAAGTCCTGAGATTACAGGCATGAGGCACCACACCTACTCCTGTTTCTTCTTACTCAGGATAAAGCAGAATAGCTTAGATCATTCCTAGACTGGGACAGGCCAGGATATCTTGAATCCTTTCTACTTCTCACCTCAGGGGTGTTCTCACTGATCTTTGTAATCCCGATCAGTGAGAACAGTAAGAATGAGTAAGAATGAGAACAGTAAGAATGAGAATAGAATGTGCCTTTCTACTCTCGGCTGTTATTTACTAAGGTTCTTTTTTTTTTTGAGATGGAGTTTCATTCTTGTTGCCCAGGTTGGAGTGTAATGGCTCAGTCTTGGCTCACTGCAACCTCCAGCTCCTGGGTTCAAGCGATTCTCCTGCCTCTGCCTCTCAAGTAGCTGGGATTACAGGTGCCTGCCACCATGCCCGGCTAATGTGTTTTGTATTTTTAGTAGAGACGGGGTTTCACCATGTTGGCCAGTCTGGTCTTGAACTCGTGACCTTGGGTGATCCACCCGCCTCAGCTTCCCAAAGTGCTGGGATTACAGACCTGAGCTACCACGCCGGGCCTACTAAGGTTCTTATAAAATCTTAGGCCCTATTTCCAGAAGTTTATTGTTAGAACCAAGAGAGGAGTAATAAAAAATCAAACTGATTAAACAATTACATTTAAATTTCTCTTCACTTCTGGATATATACCACCATAAAAAAATTAATTTAGATAAACTGAGGTATACCAGGATTCTGAAAGTGTCCTGAAACAGTCACATATCCAAAAAAATGGAGAAGTTTTAGTCTTTTTTAAGATGGGAAGATCTGAGCCATAATAGCTATCTTTATACACTGACATAATGAGGAAAGCCTTTTTTTCCTAGACTTATTCTGAGTTGTAAAATGTGGGAGGCAGAACTAGTATGGTTAACCCTCTGTATCTATGGATTCAATGAACTGAGGATCAAAAATATTTGAAAAAAGAAATTGCTTCTGTACCGAACCTGTACAGCCTTTTTTTCCTTGCTTGTCATTATTTCCTAGACAATGCAATATAAAAACTTCACAAAGCATTTACATTGTATAATATTGAGTGTTATAAGGAATCTAGAGATGATTTCTTAGATTTTCTTTTGTTTGTTTGTTTTTTGCTATAGGATGAAGAGGAAACAAAGAAAGAGGAATCTCTTAAATCTCCCTTGAAGCCAGAGTCACAGCTAGATCTTCGGGTACAGGAGTTAATAAAGTTAATCTGTAATGTTCAGGCCATGGAAGAAATGATGATGGAAATGAAGTATAATACCAAGAAAGCCCCACTTGGTAGGACTTCACATTTTCTTCTGCATTCTCTCCTCATAATTCCTAGTTCCTTTAATGGATATTTTATTATCATTATGATTTAAAGCTTGCTGATAGTACTGAATGAAGAAAATGGGGTTTGGGGTGACAGGTTGTATGGAGGGAGGAGGAACTATTTTGAAAGTTGAGGCTGGGTGTGGTGGGTCATGCCTATAATCCCAACACTTATAGGGAGGCCAAGGCAGGTGAATTGCTTGAGCCCAGGAGTTTGAAACCAGCCTGGGCAACATGGCGAGACCCCATCTCTACTAAAAATAGAAAAATTAGCCAGGCATGGTGGTGTGTGCCTGTGATCCAGCTACTTGGGAAGCTGAGGTGGGAGGATCACCCAAGCCCGGGAAGTTGAGCTGCATTAAGCTGTGTTCATGTCACGGCACTCAGCCTGGGCAACAGGAGTGAGACCCCATCCCAAAAAAAGAAAAAAAAAAAAGTTGAAAGGTGAAAGTCTTTTTTAGGCAAGGACGTAAGTACAGTTCACTAGCTGGGATCCTCGTTTGGAGTCTGATCTCTGACTGGGCCTGCAGGGAAGCTGACAGTGGCACAAATCAAGGCAGGTTACCAGTCTCTTAAGAAGATTGAGGATTGTATTCGGGCTGGCCAGCATGGACGACCTCTCATGGAAGCATGCAATGAATTCTACACCAGGATTCCGCATGACTTTGGGTAAGGCCTGTGCTGTTACTTCACTTTGTTCTTCTACCTATACATATCCCCTGTATCTATCAGCAGCAGCTATAATCTTCTGAATCTTTTATTCCTAAGAAAATGATCATCTTGAATACATACAGAAACAAAATGATACATAGGTAGCCTATTTAATCAGCTTACAAATAGGGGATGCAATCTCCTGGCTTGACCACAGCCATATTCTCTGACAAAGTGGAAGTTACCAACCCAAGAGAGAATGGGTCTAGCTATCCAACCACCAAGTAAAACACCTTCAGGCACATCACCCCCTTTTCCTATCTGAGGTGACTAAAACCACACAAACACCATTTCTGTGAACTCAAGTGATATTAGATAGACAAAATAACATTTTACATTTGTTGATTCTGTTTTCTGGTTTTCATCCTATTTCTATTTCTTTTATTGCTTTATAGAGCCCTGTGACCTAGAAATAACCCTGACTGGTCAACAGGTCTACTGAGATAGAACTATATCCAAACTGTTCCTTGTTGATATTGATATAATTTTAAAATGATTTGATAAAAAAAGAATTCTAACTCTAGTCTCAAAAGTCAAAATCCACGTAGTTCATCTTATACCGAGTATATATTTAATATTTTATATATTTGGAAGTTAAGATCTCTTTACAGATCTCTTTCTCTCTCAAATGGAAAACCTGTTTCTCATACCTGTTTTCTAAAGGACCCATCTGTCATTTTCTATTTTTAGTCATGTGCCTTTTAGCCACATGTCAGAAAGCTCATTATGGGTTATATCTCTGTTCTTAGACTCCGTACTCCTCCACTAATCCGGACACAGAAGGAACTGTCAGAAAAAATACAATTACTAGAGGTGAGATATGTATGAATTGAGAAGTATTATATCTCTTATACCAGTTTCCTCCCACATTAATTCTATATCTCATCTCAGGCTTTGGGAGACATTGAAATTGCTATTAAGCTGGTGAAAACAGAGCTACAAAGCCCAGAACACCCATTGGACCAACACTATAGAAACCTACATTGTGCCTTGCGCCCTCTTGACCATGAAAGTTATGAGTTCAAAGTAAGAAAAATGATCATTTATTTTCATACTCTTGCACCCTTAAGACCACCTCCCCCATCCCACTGATCTCTAACTACTTCTGGTCAAGAGCAAATTGTCAATTAGGGCAGACTTTTTATGTACTAGGGATTTGGGAAGGCCAAGCTTTTCCTAGCTGCCTTGTAAGACTGTTTGGGAGCAGAAAGGTGTGCCAAGTTATATCAGAATCCCCAAATTCTTCAGTTCAGCTCAGTCTCTTGTAGAGTCCACATTGGCCTTTTTGTCTTATTTTTCACAGGTTATTTCCCAGTACCTACAATCTACCCATGCTCCCACACACAGCGACTATACCATGACCTTGCTGGATTTGTTTGAAGTAGAGAAGGAGGGTGAGAAAGAAGCCTTCAGAGAGGACCTTCATAACAGGTCTGAGTCTAACTTTGGGTTTGGAAAGACACTCCTTGCCCAAAAGTGCAGCTATAGAACTTATAAGAGGGAGTCGGAGGAAGGTGTCAGCTTTTTTATGCTTATGACCTATCTGTGCAGAACAACAGAGTACAATAATACTGGCTTTTCCTTAGGATGCTTCTATGGCATGGTTCCAGGCTGAGTAACTGGGTGGGAATCTTGAGCCATGGGCTTCGAATTGCCCCACCTGAAGCTCCCATCACAGGTTACATGGTGAGTGAAATTGAACTGTTAGGTGCACAGGGGAAAAGGATACAGTAATGTTCCCAGTGCTTTTTTTCCTAGATTAGGATTAGGTGGTTCGCCTCCCCAAGAGTTAAGCCAGCTCACTGATAACCTTGTCATCTCTTACTGTGTCCCTCTTTCTTTAAATTCCTGAAGATACCTCACCTTTCCCTCAGAAGGCAGAAATTCACAGGTGCTTCTACCCTCTCTAGAACAGAATTGTGAGGGGAAATGGAGAAGGGTCTATATTGTGTTTAAGGGAATGGAAAAACAGGGTCAGTGGTATGCACTTTCTCTCTAACACATTGGGTTAGAAGCTGACCTTGGTATTCATTTATATATTTCAGTTTGGGAAAGGAATCTACTTTGCTGACATGTCTTCCAAGAGTGCCAATTACTGCTTTGCCTCTCACCTAAAGAATATAGGACTGCTGCTCTTATCAGAGGTGAGGCAAGAGTATGTCTGTGATCTCTAGTTTATTCCAGTTTTTTTCCAATGAGAAAAGTTTGACCCCAGAACCAAGAAGTTTACCTGGGATAACTTGAGAGAGGACCAAGTACAATTTTTAGTACATTGGATTCCTCTGCTGGAGTAGGGGAAAAAAAGTACTGATGGGATTTTCTGTTTGGCTTTGGAGCCATCTAATTCTTAGTAGGATATGGGAATTCAAAGGTTTTTTGCTTTGCAGGTAGCTCTAGGTCAGTGTAATGAACTACTAGAGGCCAATCCTAAGGCCGAAGGATTGCTTCAAGGTAAACACAGCACCAAAGGGCTGGGCAAGATGGCTCCCAGTTCTGCCCACTTCGTCACCCTGTAAGTACTCAGAACCAGAAGGGCTAGAAGACTCCTTTTGGCTGGATAAGACTATGTTCTCTAGTCCAGCTTCTGAACCAGAGACTGATGTTGACACACTTTTTTTCCATTTGGCAGGAATGGGAGTACAGTGCCATTAGGACCAGCAAGTGACACAGGAATTCTGAATCCAGATGGTTATACCCTCAACTACAATGAATATATTGTCTATAACCCCAACCAGGTCCGTATGCGGTACCTGTTAAAGGTTCAGTTTAATTTCCTGCAGCTGTGGTGAATGTTGATATTAAATAAACCAGAGATCTGATCTTCAAGCAAGAAAATAAGCAGTGGTATACTTGTGAATTTTGAGATATTTTATGTAAATAAAAACTGTACAAGTCTACCACTGGCTTCTTCGGGCTTTATTTCTCCAGGAACATATTTCTTCTGACGTTAGTAGATCTCCATTTTCAGGACAGAAAGTACTCATTGTTCTGAGGGTTATTCAGTATCCTATTCTTAATGGCATCTGTGCATCAAGGGACACTAATGGGGGCGCAAATGCTTTTACCTGTTTAATTCAATTTTTCTGCAAACTGTAATTTGGTGAGTGTTATCGCAGGAAGGGTAGAGGCAACAAAGGCTAAGCTGTTTTTTTCTTTCCCATCCATATGTATTCACTTGCCTTTTTCCAATTTATCCACTGCAGCCCAGTCTCCCACTATTCAACACTAGGACTCATCACATGTCCAAAAATTTGGGAAGCCCTTGGAGGACTGTCACTAAGTCTGAATACATCTTGAGGAGGAAAGGAAAAAAGTAGAATGAGTTTTTACATACCCTGCCCCATCTAAGAAGTACTAAAGTCCAGATCAGATCCTGATATGGTTAGGCTTTGTGTCCCCACCCAAATCTCATCTTGAATTGTAATCCCCAGAATTCCCACATTTCAAGGGAGAGACCAGGTGGAGGTAACTGAATCATGGAGGCGGTTTCCCCCATGCTATTCTTGTGATAGTTCTCACAAGATCTGATGGTTTTATAAGGGGCTCTTCCTGCTTCGCTCGGCACTTCTTCCTGCCACCCTGTGAAGAAGGGCTTCTCCTTCACCTTCCTCTATAACTGTTAAGTTTCCTGAGGCCTCCTCAGCCATGGTGAACTGAGTCAAACCTCTTTCCTTTATAAATTACCCAGTCTCGGGCAGTTCCTTATAGCAGTGTGAAAACAGACTAAAACCAAATTGAAGAACATTCTACAACATTCTTCATCACTCTTGTTACCCAGGCTGGAGTGCAGTGGTGTGATACTCGGGAGACTGGGGCAGGAGGATCACTGAGCCCTAGAGGCCTAGGTTGCGGTGAGCTGTGATTGCACCACCACACTCCAGCTTGGGCAACAGACTGAGACCCTGTCTCAAGAATAAATAAATAAATTTATTTATTTTTTAAAAGTGTCAAGATTTTGAAGACTGAAAAGCTGTCACAGTTGGAGGAGACTAAGAAAACGCGATAACTAAATGCAATGTGGGATCCTGGACTGGCTTCTGGAACAAAACAAAGTCATTAGCGGAAAAAATGGGCAAATCCAAATCCTGACTGTAATTTAATTAACATTTGTTAATTAACTTCGTTGTAATTTAATTAATAAATGTTAATTTCCTAGTTTTGATAAACGTAGCATGGTTATGTAAGATGTTAACATTAGAAGAAGCTGGGTGAAGGGTATCGAGGAACACTTGGTACTATCTTTGCGACTCTTCTGTAAATCTTACATTTCTTTTAATTTTTTTGAGACAGAATTTTGCTCTTGTTGCTGAGGCTGCAGTGCAATGGTGCGATCTCGGCTCACTGCAATCTCCGCCTCCAGAGTTCAAGCAATTCTCCTGCCTCAGCCTCCAGGGTAGCTGGGATTACAGGTGCATGCCACCACGCCCAGCTAATTTTTGTATTTTTAATAGAGACAGGGTTTCACCACGCTGGCCAGGCTGGTCTTGAATTCCTGATCTCAGGTGGTCTGCCCACCTCGGCCTCCCAAAGTGCTGGGATTACAGGCGTGAGCCACTGTGCCCGGCCTAAATCTTACATTATTAAAAAAGAAGGATTAAGAGCCATTCTAGTGGGAAAGCACCAACACAGATATGTTCTTTGGGGATGCTATCTGTGTATTGGTTCCTGGTTCTTCAGACACATCGTAGGATACTTCCTCCCTATCCCTTGACATTAGGTATGGCCATGTGACTTGCTTTGCTTGTATTTATGAAATATGAGTGGAAGTGATGTGTTTTATTTCCATGTAGAAGATTTAAGAGTTACTTGCCACGTGAAGCACAGATCTCAAAGTATGAGCAAAGTAGAGCAGGGCTTCTCGCTGACCCTTAATGGGCCACGTGGCATGATTTAGAAATAAATCTTTGCTGTTTCAAGTTGTTGAAATTTTGGGGTTGCTATGATAGCATAACTTTGATATTTTAACTGACAAAGAAACATACCCATCGTTCTGGATGAGAAGATTAGGTATTTGGAGGGTGAGAGGAGGGAGAAGATCAAGGAAAACAACCAATGGGTACTAGGCTTAATACCTGGGTGATGAAATAAACCATACAACAAACCTCCATGACACAAGTTTACCTATATAACAAACCTGCACTTGTACCCCTGAACTTAGAAAGAATACTAGTTTCACATTTTTTTGAAAACTGAAAAATTCAGTCCAGATTTTCTGATTGATTAAATATATACTAATAAGACATTCATGAGAAAGAATAATGAGGTGATACTTGTACTGCTAGATAACAAAAAGAACAGTCAAGTTAGCACTTACTGAACACTTACCACGTCACTGTTCCATGTTTTACACCTTACCTCATTTAGTCCTTAAAACACTCCCATGAAGTAAGTTCCATTATTATGGCTGTTGTACAAATGGGGAAAAGGAGGCATGGAGATTTGAACTCAGTCTTATTCCAAGTCCATGCTTTTTGCTGCTGTTACCCAGTCTCTCTAGAGTAGTGCTTCTCAAACCTGAGAGGAAGGACTAATTGTTCCTTTGTCTTTTTTCTTCCTTCCTTCCTCCCTCTCTCCCTCTCTCTTTTTTTTTTTTTTTTTTTTTTTTGACTGAGTTTTACTCTTATTGCCCAGCCTGGAGTGCAATGGTGCGATCTCAGCTCACTGCAACCTCCACCGCCCCGAGTTCAAGCAATTCTCCTGCCTCAGCCTCCCAAGTAGCTGGGATTATAGGCGCCCGCCACCACACCCAGCTAATTTTTTGTATTTTTAGTAGAGACGGGGTTTCACCATATTGGCCAGGCTTGTCTGGAACTCCAGACCTCAGGTGATCCACCCGCCTCAGCCTCCCAAAGTGCTGGGATTACAGGCGTGAGCCACCATGCCTGGCCTGTTTTAATTTCTTACCTGTCATGGAACAATATTTCATAAAATATAATCAAAATGGATTATTAAGAAAATGAAATTAAAAAGCACACAAAACACAAGCCTCCATTTTTATTATTAAATTTGTCAGATATTACTTTTAAAATTCCTATACAGTTTCTAAATGGTTACTCTCAACTTCTATACTTACCTCATTATGAAACATTAACAATTTGTGAACTGGCACTAGTCCATGAACCAAACTTTGAGTACTTCTGCTCTAGATTTCAAAATCAGATGTGGATATATGTGTAAAAATTTGGTGTATGAAAAAGATGCTTTTCTAGATGGGTAGAATAAAAGATTGTTCAAATGTCTTATGGTCTCACAATCCAGTGGTCATAACTGCAAAACTCATCCAGCTTTGGGAGACGCTGAAACTCCATTTAATGATAAGAACTTGAAGGATGTTAAATGTAAACCTAAATTGATTTTCACTTCAACTCCTTTTGGGTACATAATTACTTTTACCTAGAATCTGTTCTTGACTTTACTCATAACAATTGTACCATGACCTCACTGTCTGTCTCCAAGATGAGACAGAAAAAAACCCTTCAAGTGGACCTGGCCAACAAGACTGAATCTATTGAGCCTATTGGGCAAGTTAGCCTTTGCTTAACTTTCCCCATCCCCTTCACTCCAGCCTTAGCTGGGATGCTTTTATATAATTTTCAGAGCATGGAAGACAGACAAATAGAGCTTCCTCCTGCCATTGGCCCATGCTTTTAGGGGAGCAAAAGGCAAAAGATTGAAATCAATGACCAGGATGATGCCATGCCATGGTACTCTGCAGGATTTCTGGCAAGGATTATGAATCGTAAATTTCAAAATACCATAACTAGGACTTCTAGTCACAAGGTAGATGTGGAAATGATGGTCCAGAGGTATATTTTGAGGCTTGGCATGAAGCACATGAGAGAAGACAGAAGCATGGCCTATCAGCTGATGTCATCATCCTCTAGTCAGGATGGAAACCAGGGCATTGGATAGAAATAAAGTAAAGTCCCTCAGGTGATTTCTCCATGTAAAACCTGGAATCAGGGTTCAGTGAGAGCAAAACTCAGTGCCCTTTAACTCCCCAAGTCTTCAAAACTCATTTCTAGACCAGAGTGTAGTGGTATTTCTCCGAGATAAACCCACCAAACCAGGACAAAATCCCTGTAATAGCCTTCACTTGTCTTCTACAAGTCCTTGAATTCTTGGCTACAGAAGACATTTCCTTCTTCTTTAACCCTTAGAAAGAAAGGGCCTGAGGAAACTAAAGTCACTGGTTTCAATCTTTTGCCTTTCGCTCTCCTAAAAGCATGGGCCAAGGGCAGGAGGAAGCTCCAGTTGTCTGTCTTCCACGCTCTGAAAATTCTATAAAACACCCCAGCCAAGGCTGGAGTGACAGGGAGGAGGAAAGTTAAGCAAAGGCTAACCTGCTCAACAGACTCTTTCATATGACTGAATTTTAGGAATATAATAAAGTTCTTTTATGGGCCAGGCATAATGGCTCATGCCTGTAATCCCAGAACTTTGGGAGGCTGAGGTGTGCAGATCACCTGAGGTCAGGAGTTTGAGACCCACCTGGCCAACATGGTGAAACTTCGTCTCTACTAAAATACAAAAATTAGCTGGGCGTGATGGTGGGCACCTGTAATCCCAGCTACTCGGGCGGCTGAGGCAGGAGAATCGCTTGGACCCAGGAGACAGAGGTTGCACTGAGCCGAGATCGTGCCGCTGCACTCCAGCCTGGGTGACAGAGCCAGACTGTCTCAAAAAAAAAAAAAAAAAAAGTTTTTTACTTAAGAAAATCAGAGTTCATGGCTATGACTGTGCCATCTCTCAATTCGTTTTAATCTTTGTGAATTTCAATTTGAGAGTAAGACACTTTTGTGTGATCTCTTCTGAGAATGTCAATTACCATATTGACTAAAGTTTGAAAGTCGTGTCAGAAGTTGGGAAAACCAGAAGGTTTGTTCCGCTTTCAATGGCTTGGCTCCTCACCTCTCATCTGGGTAGTTTCTTTTTCTTTTTTTTTTTCTTTTTTCCAGATGGAATCTTGCTCTGTCGCCCAGGCTGGAGTGCAGTGGCATGATATTGGCTCACTGTAAGCTCCGCCTCCTGGGTTCACGCCATTCTCCCGCCTCAGCCTTCCAAGTAGCTGGGACTACAGGCGCCCGCCACCACGCCTGGCTAATTTTTTGTATTTTTTAGTAGAGTTGGGGTTTCACCGTATTAGCCAGCATGGTCTTGACCTCCTGACCTCATGATCCGCCCACCTTGGCTTCCCAAAGTGCTAGGATTACAAGCGTGAGCCACCGCGCCCGGCCTTGTCTGGGTAGTTCTGAGAAAAGGGTTGTCTCTGTGACAGAAACATAGCTCTTTCTAAATGCCTTGATGCGTGACTGACTTATTCTCCCTCCCTCATTCTTTCTCGATGAACTGAAAGGTCCTCCATGCTCTGTTCAAATTGAATGTTGGCCAACATCACTCTCATTCCTCCTCCTGGCAAGAATGGCCTCCTAAGGTCCTAGGGTCCGCAAGTGATGCAAGAATTCTAAAACCTAGCTTCAAAGTACCTACTAAAGATTTCATTCACTTTCTTGTGGTTCTAGTAAGGATTAATGTTAAATTAGAAGAGACACACATTAGAATGTACATATACATATACATAGAATATCCTCCTGTCTAAATCCACATGAGAACACAGGCCCACACTTGAGATTTTTTGACACTTCATTTTTATAATTGTTAAGAAATTATTAATTTTATAATTATTAAAAGCTACCAGTGTCTTCAGGCTTTGCATCTCTAGCACAAGGGGTATCATTTTTCCCCACATCTTCATTCCCAGTTCAGAAAGTACACATTGCCCTGCACATCTCCCACGGCAAGCTGCAGGGTGGAGTTAGCGCCCAGCCAAGGTTCCAGGCAGCTCACTGACCCTTCGCATCGGAACAGGCCCAGCTACAATGGGAACAAAAATGGGGGAGATCAGGGCTACAAGCCTAGGGCCTCCTTACTAACTTATTTTTTCTCACATTAATGCCTTTTATTTAGAAACAGGTTAGTCATACATTGCAAGTGATTGAAGAAAACAGAATTTTGATCTTTTGCCCTTTCTTACTCTAAGTTTGCTGTCTTGTGACATCCCTTTGGGATAGGTGTGTGCACACACCCTCTCACACACACACACACACTTACCAGCTGCATACTGGGTCTCTCCCATAGCTTAACATCTCTGTCCTTTGAAGCTGTCACCAGCAACTCAGGTAGCACATGGAGGGCTGTGACAGAGCCCGAGTGAATCTCAAAGAGGAAAGGGGAGAGCAGGATGGTGAGTTCTCAGGGGCTCCTCCTCAGAGAAGCATCACAGTGAGCTGTGTCAGAACTAGAGCCCTCCTCCCCTAGTATTTCTTTTTTCTTTTTTTCTTTTTTTTCAGATGGAGTCTCGCTCTGTCGCCCAGGCTGGAGTGCTGTGGCGCGATCTCAGCTCACTGCAAGTTCCGCCTCCCAGGTTCACACCATTCTCCTGCCTCAGCCTCCCAAGTTACTGGGACTGCAAGTGCCCACCACCACGCCCAGCTAATTTTTTGTATTTTTTAGTAGAGATGTGGTTTCACTGTGTTAGCCAGGATGCTCTTGATCTCCTGACCTCGTGATCCTCCCACCTCGGCCTCCCATAGTGCTGGGATTATAGGCGTGAGCCACCGCGCCCAGCCCTCCCCTAGTATTTCTGACCCTTCCTTCAAACTCACCTTTCTACGCTGCCGTGTCTTTAGCTGTGATGTTGGCTCACTATCCATGCTGGCGTCAGATTCCCTGCAGGTAGATGGGTCTGCCCCTGGAGTTTGGGTTTCAGGAATGTTTGCTTTTTTCTGCCAGATGTTACCTGTGGTCCATTCTCCTTCTGGGCTGCATTTGGCCAGGTTCCATAGCATCCCATCAGAGCTGGCACACAAAAATGAGGACTCTGCCATTTTAAGGACAGAATTAGAGCCAAGTCTCGGGCCTTGAAGGATCTGCCATCCACCCTGGGCCATCTCCTGGCTCCTCAGGTCCTCCTGTTACCACTCACCAGATTCAGGTTTGGCTTGAGTTATCGATATTAGGGTCCTACTAGGATTCTCTAAGTTTATATCGAAGTTCAGCCTCTCTTCAAACTCTCCTGATTCCTTTTGCCTCTGTGAAAGGATAGGTAATTTTGTTTAGCCTACCCACACGAGTCAACTTGTACCAGACAAAGCAACAGTTTTCTGCTCTGGGCTGGTCAGGATTTTTTTTTTTTTTAACTATAACTTAGATACAATCAAGTGCACAAATCTTTTTTTTTTTTTTTTTTTTTTTTTTTTTTTTTTTTTGAGATGGAGTGTCGCTCTGTTGCCCAGGCTGGAGTGCAGTGGCACAATCTTGGTTCACTGCAATCTCCGCCTCCCGGGTTCAGGCCATTCTCCTGCCTCAGCGTCCCAAGTAGCTGGGATTATAGGCTCGTGCCACCACATCCAGCTGATTTTTGTATTTTTAGTAGAGACGGGGTTTCACCATGTGGGCCAGGCTGGTCTCGAACTCCTGGCCTCAGGTTATCCACCAGCCTTGGCCTCCCAAAGTGCTGGGATTATAGTTGTGAGTCACTGCACCTGGCTAAGTGCACAAATCTTAAATGTACATCACGATGTATTTTTACACGTGCATCCATCCATGCAGTTACCCCATAGATCAAGATGTAGAGCATTTCCATCACCCCAGAAAATTGCCCTTATGTCCCTTCCCCATCAATACCAGACCATCACCACAAAAGCTAACAATATTCTAATGTCTGTCAACTGAAATTAGTCTTGCTTGTTCTTGAACTTCATTTAGGTGACATCATATAGCATGTACTCCTTTGTAACTGGTTTCCTTTGCCCAGAATAATGTCTATGAGATATGTCTGTATTATTCCATTCATCAGCATGCAGTATCACATTAATTGTTTTGTCATATAGCAGTCCATTGTACAAATATACCACAAATTATTTATCCCCTTTCTATTTATTAATATTTAGTTATGATGAATAAAGCTACCATGAAGATTCTTGTACCAGGCTTTGCGGAACGTATGTACTCCTTTCTCTTGGGTATATATTTAGGAGTGGAATCACTGGGTCATGAATAGGCTTTAGTAGATAACTTTAGTAGGTAGCAGATCAGGATTTAATAACCTTCCCAGTAACAAGGGGCTCCCAGGAATCTGCAATGTGAAGTGAACTGCTAGCTTTGGCACACTCAATCCAAAAAGTGTTGAACATCTATTAAGTAACTGATAAGTATGATGACAAAAACAAGACGTAGTCCTTGCCCTCGAGATGCTAATATTCGTGGGGGCAAGACAAGAGAGACATGGGAAAAAATACAATTGAGAAAACTTCTAGGTTTATGGTTTCCCACGGCTTTTTAAAATGGTAGAGTCCTTTCTTGTACCAATGAAATCTTACATGGGAACCCAATATACAATGTCCTAAATTAGAACTACTCCAGTGGAAGGAGGATAGGAGGATTTGCAGCCAACTGCCTTTCCCTTCCCCTATCCTCCATGATGGGCCCTAAGGTGTAAAAACACTGGTCCTAGATGAATGTTTGCTTTAACACACACTCAAATAGGACTTACCAAGAAAGAAAGAACTCCAGGATCCTTGGGCTGCAGGACAAATACGCCATACTCCTTGTGGGTGGACAATATCATAGGATTTTCTGTATAGCTGCTCCTGGTTTGTAAGAAGGGAATAGGTTGAGCCCAGGATTTTCAGGGAGGTAAAGAGAAGAACACCCCTCTTTAAGACTCTAGTGTTTTCTTCTAAGTTAGACTCAACCTCAGGATAACCACTAACTCACATTTCCTTTCTCCCCAGCTCGGGAGGAAATGGCATTTTTGATCTTACCAGATTTCAGAAGGAGCGTCCCCTGGCTTCATGCAAAGTAACTTCAAATCCGCTTTGGCCAAGATGAGAAAGTGACCATCAGGAGCCCAACCCAGACTTGTCAGCACCCCTAAGTCCTCCTGTAGAATTCGGTTCAGGTGAAGACTAGCTCAAAAAAGTACATGGACAGAGAAAGATCCTATTTTAGTTAACATCTCTTGGCCTCCTCAATCCCACATGAATTCCTCAGGAATTAAGTATAAAGCAAAATGTATCACCTTGCCTGAAAATCCTGTTCCACTTTCTGGTTTTTTTTTTTAACATTAGTATTCATCAGTGCCATCCCATTACTTGCTCAAACTAGGAATCTCTAACATTCTTGACTTTTCCTTCCCTCTCTACTTCCAACTCATCAATAAGGCCTGTAGATGCAACACATGCCTAAATCTGTATCTCCCTTCTTGTCTCCACGGCCCAGATCAGGCCCACATTATGTCTTTCCTAGGCTATAGCTACAGGTGTAAAGTGATCTCCTTACTTTTGGTATCTTTCTACTACCATCCATCTTCCATACTGCCACCAGAGTTCTTAATAAAATCCAGATCATTATTCCACTCAAATTCTTAGCACTGTGCCCTGTATAGCCTGACCCCAGTTTATCTTTTCAATTTCATTTCCCTTACTGCCACCAGGAATTCGAGGAGCTGGCTATACCGAGAACATACACTCTAATATCTCCGTATCTTCTGTACATGTTCCTTCTTCCTGAAACACTGGCACTGTTCCCTTCTCTTACTGGTCCAGAAAACTCCTACTCATTCTGTAAGTGTCCAACCTTAAATACCAACAACTCCTTCCCACAATTTCTCAAATTTTGAAGCCCCAGGAATATGTGTGTGCGCATGTGTGTGTGTGTGTGTGCACATGTATCTTCATTATAGCACTAGTCAGTCGAGCTTCCTTAATTAAAGAATGAATTTCATCTGTAACTGGTTCATACTGTCTGGCCCAGAGCTTGGCATCAAGTAGGCACCTGAGAATTACTCATTTACATTGCCATGGACAGAAGCAGAAAATAATGTCCCACTCAGTAACTAACATCCAGTTGGCCTAGTTCCGAAGCAGAAGTGCAGTAATTTGAGTAAAATGCCAGGAGTGAGGAGACTGCTGTTTCTATCCCATTAACCCATCAGCCTGTTTCACCTGAAATTTCCGGGTGCTGAACCCTTCCGCAGTTTCACTTGCCACTCGCTGATTTTCTCATCAGCACTGAGGACAAAAAAGGTGCGTGCCGAGGACCAGATCAGAGCACCAATGTGGCCTGGAGCCTGGTGTACACACAAGTTCAATTCAGTGCTTCTGATGAGCCAGGTTGCACCATCGTTTCCCTCCCAGGCAGATATGCAACCTCTAATGCCCAGTAATACACAGCCAGGGTAGAATTCACACAAAAAACCAAGGGTACATCGACTCACCTGTGCTGTGGCCACAGCCTTGGCTTCCTGCCACAAGATTAGTTCCCCAGCTTGATTTCCAGATACTGCCATGGAACCATCTGGTGCCCAAGCCATAGCAGTGATGGCTGCAGAACTCCTTGGTATACATGTGTCATCTGGAGAAGAAAGGAAGTGTTTCATTAGGAGCTGGGATACTGCTGGGATAAGAGATACCAGGTCACCCTCGACCTTTTTTTGTACCAGTAACACACCCTCTCTCCAAACCTCACTCACCTGCTTCCTTAGGAACCTGCCAGAGCCGTACAGAACCATCCTCAGAGGCAGTCAGCAGGAGGCCTGAGGTTTCTGAAACAGCAGCAGCACGGACTGGGCCACTGTGTCCCAGGAAGGTGTGGGTTTGGGACACCTAGGAGCAAGGGATAGAGATGGGCTCATGGGAGTGGGCACAATAGAAGGTTATTCCACATACTTTCCACACCTCCCTTGATCCTGGTCCTTTCAGGAACTCACCAAGAGTGGATGCCATAACCGTGTGGCCCCATCTAGCCCGATGGTCACCACCAGAAGCTCTGACCCAGGCTGTCCAGCTGATAAGACACAGAGACTGAGTCAGAAGAAGGGACAGAGCAGGGCAGAAAAGCAGCAGCAGCAGGGAAGGGGAGGTGGCTGACGTTTTGTTACCTGCACGGGGCTCCATGGCAGCTGCACAGTGGCTAATGGGTCCTGAGTGAGCAGGGATGCTGGTCAGCTCCACGCCTTGATGGTCCCACACTTTCAAGGTCCCATCCCGGCCCACAGACACCACGTGCTCCTCCTGCCCCCAGAGCACGAGATCAGAGCAGAGTCATATTGAGCAGGACATGGGAAACAGAACTCCCTCCACAGAGGTGTGGGTTGAGCATTAGGAGCATGGAAGATGTCAACGAGGGAGGAGAACTCAGGAACAGCGGGGTTGGGTGGCTCAGGACAGTGGGGTTGGGTGGCTCAAGTTCACGATACCAAGAGGCTGTGTTTTCATGCTCTCCTATCTCCCTTTACACCAACCCTTAGCCTCAATACCATAATCCACTCCCAAGTATCTCATTTTCTTTTTCTCCTTTTTTTTTTTTTTTTTTTTTTAAAGATAGGGTCCCACTCTGTCACACTAGAGTCTGGAGCGCAATGGTGATCACAGCTTACTATAGCCTTGAACTCCTGGGCTCAAGTGATCTCTCTCCTCAGCCTCCTGAGTAGCTAGAACTACAGGCATGCACCATGGTACCCAGCTAATTTTTATTTTTATTTTTTATAGAGATGGGGGGTCTCACTGTGTTGCCTAATCTCCAAGTATCTCATTCTTTATGCTCATTTTGCCTCTGGGATTAGATACTCAATGCACCCAGTCTCTCAAAGCCCCCTTAGCCCTTCCAGAGACCCTCCACAGTGGGATCTCCATTGCCTTCTCACCACAGCTGCCACAGCGCTCACAGCACTCTGATGACCCAGGAACTGACCAAGCCGCTGTCCCGACTCTGGGTCCCAGAGCCCCACAGAGCCATCACTGGAGCAGGATATCTGCAGAGTCAGAAGTCAGAGGAGTGGGATTATTAGCATCCCTCCAGCATTTTTGTATGTCTATAATGTAGGGTGGAAGGCAGTAAGCCATGTAATGAAGGGCCTGGGTTCTCCTGGGTTCAAATCCTAGCTCTGCCACTCATTACTTTCTGCTTTGTGGTCTGTTTCTCTTTCTGAGCCTTGGGTTTCTCAACTATTTGATGAGTATAATGATAATGTACCTATCTGATATCATGGTTTGGGGCTGAGCGCATCTACATAAACGACTCACGCCTATAATCCCAGCACTCTGGGAGGCCGAGGCAGATGGATCACCTGAGGTCAGGAGTTCGAGACCAGCCTGGCCAACATGGGGAAACCCCGTCTCTACTAAAAATACAAAAAATTAGCTGGGTGTGGTGGTGGGCGCCTATAATCTCAGCTACTCAGGAGGCTGAGGCAGGAGAATCATTCGAACCTGGGAGGTGGAGATTACAGTGAGCAGAGATCGCGCCACTGCACTCCAGCCTGGGCGACAAGAGCAAAACTCTACCTCAAAAAAAAAAAAAAAAGGACTTAGCATGCTGCCTGGCACACAGTGAACATATAATAAATATTAGCTATTGTCCATATTATTATTATTATTATTATTATTTTGAGATGAAGTTTCGTTCTTGTTGCCCAGACTGGAGTGCCTTCTGGGTTCAAATGATTCTCCTGCCTCAGCCTCCTGAGTAGCTGGGATTACAGGCATGCACCACCACGCCCGGCTAATTTTGTATTTTTAGTAGAGACGGGGTTTCTCCATGTTGGTCGGCTGGTCTTGAACTCCTGACCCTGTGATCCACTCGCCTCAGCCTCCCAAAGTGCTGGGATTACAGGTGTGAGCCACCGCGCCCGGCCCTGGGCTTTCTTATTAGAGAGTTCGCTGGCTCAGCTTCATCACTGACCTTGGAAATGTTCTGAGTTCAATTTCCTTGTCTGTAAAATAGAGATAAAAGGAGTATCTACTTTACAGGGTGTTGTAAAGATTAAGTGAAGCAATATATGAAAAGAGCTTACTTCAATGGTTGGCACATATCAAGTTTGACAAATATTAGCTATTACTATTCTTAATGGGTGCCAGAAGAAGGATGAGGTGGGGAGTGTTGTCTTGCCCCAGGAACCCAGCTGGGCTCTGTGCCACCCTTGGCCCTTTACTCACCAGTAGGTTATCTTTGGTCCAGGCACAGCCAGTGACCCAGTCACGGTGACAGGCGGGGAAGGAGTGGATCAAAATAGGGGCTTTGGGTGTCCGCACATCCCAGCAGAGGAGACTCTGGATAGGCCCCAAGGAGAGGGAGCAATCAGGACCAAAGGAGGGATGGGAACTCTGGGGCCATTTCAGGCAAGAAATTTCAAGGAAAGAGGGGGCGCAAGGAAGCACAGGTAGACAGATCTATACTAGATTTGGCAAAACAAAAAGCAGGAGGAAGCAACGGGAAATGGCTTGTTAAGAAATCTAGGAACTAGAGGGGCTATGGGACCCCAGGGTTGCATCCTTCTGCAGCTCACCCGATCCCGGCCCCCGGTGGCCAGGCTGCCTCCATCAGTGCTGAAACTACAGCAGCTCACAGGGCCCTCATGTCCCCGCAGCTCAGTGCCACCGGGAAAGTCTTCTGCCTTGTGCGGCAGCGTCAGCAGCTGCCTTGGCCACAGCCGCACTGTGAAATCCTCTGCATTGGAAAACGAGAGAGGGAACAGCTTCCTGAAAGAGGAAGCCAGACAGGCCCTGGGAGGCCAAAGACAGGAGCAGCCATGGGGGCTAAGGGTGACGCCCAAGGCACAGCTCCATGGGAGAGATGCAGGGAGTCACAAGGCTGCGGAGAGGCCCTGGACAAGCGTCATCAGCAAGTGTGTACATAGGACAGGAATGTCCGGCACTCCCAGCTCCAGCTCCACAGCTCAGGCCAGGAACATGGTTCCTTGTCTCTGCTTCTCTAACTGTACTCCCACAGCAGCCGCTCCAGACCCCTCCTCTTCTCAAGCGTCCAGTGTCACTTCCACCTCACGACCTGTGAGGCCCAGTTCTCCCACGTAGAGAGGGCCTAGGCCATTCTACATTTTCACCTCAACATCTCTCTCTCTCTCCTTCTAAGGGAAACCTATCCCTTTACACAGCACACTCTCCCAAGGGGCAGAAACTCAAAGGATTACTGGGAGTTTAGAGGTCCCAGAATGAGGGTGAAGGAACGAGTACAAACAGTCTAAACAGATTATGCAAGATAAGTGCATTCAAAAGCACTTTAAAAGTTGTAAAACAAAATCGCACATGTGTATTTTCATACACATATACATACAACTTGGAGAAAGGTATTAGTGTCTTTAAAAGGAACAGTGATTTGTGGGCCAGGCGTGACGGCTCATGCCTGTAATCCCAGCACTTTGGGAGGCCGAGGTGGGTGGATCACCTAAGGTCAGCAGTTCAAGACCAGCATGACCAACAAGATGAAACTCCGTCTTTACTAAAAATACAAAATTAGCTGGGCATGGTGGTGCATGGCTATAAACCCAGCTACTCGGGAGGCTGAGATGGGAGAATTGCTTGAACCCAGGAGGCAGAAGTTGCAGTGAGCCGAGATAGCACCACTGCACTCTAGCCTGGGCAACAAGAGTGAAGCTCTATCTTAAAAAAAATAAAAATAAATAAAAATAAAAAGAACAGTGATTTGTTAACCCTGCCCACTGTCCAGTAGTACCTGAGGCAGAAGCCAAGAGCTCCTGGGAAGTGGCCAGTCCTAGCACAGGCTTCTGGAATCTGGACAGGAGCCAGAGGGACTGAAGGGAGCGTTCCTTGAGTGCCCAGCCCTGCAAGGACCCGTCTTCTGCTCCACTCACCAACACCTTGGGGCTTAGCCAGGCCAGGGCGGATACTGCCACATCCAGTGCCTGACCCTGAGCCCCCTGGGAACCTAGAGAATGAGAGAGAACAAGGGAGTAAGATACTTGGGAAGGGTTGGGGGGCAGGGGCTGTGCTCTTTCTAAAGGCTCAAAAACCCACCCATTCCCCCGTCAGTACCTGAAGAGATTTTGTAGATCCTAATGCCATCTGCTCGATACCCAACAGCCACCCGATCACCATCTGGGCTGAGTGCCACGGAGAGGGCAGGAGAGAGAGGAAGGGAACCCAGGTCCCCACGGGGCCGACCCAGAGACCCTGACCATACCTGAACCTGGGAACCAAGAAAAGGGCTTAAGGATACCACCTCCACCACCCGGTCCTCCTCCCTGCTTTGAGTTACAGCCACCCCCATTAAAGTACTCCTTCCAGAGACTCCTCTCATGAGAGCTGCCCCTGCACACAGTGGCACCCCTCTCCCTGTGGCTCCTGCCATCCAGGCTCCTCCACAGCCTCCTCAACAAAGGACCCCCACCCCCACCCAGATATTCTTTGCCTTTGCTACTCCTCCTCACAACCCACCACCAGCCCTCTGCAAGCTGACCTTGCCATCCTCTCCAGCCGTCAGTAACTGGCAACCCGCATGCAGGAAAAGCGCAGCAGCAACAAAGCCGTGGTGGGCAGGGAAGGCAGCCAGCCGTGCCCCTTCTCTCCAGGCCCACAGCTCCACCATACTGTCCAGCCGGCCCACAGCCACAACCCCACCAGGCACATTGAAGGCCAAGGTACGGACAGAGGCTCCAGGTGCCCCCAGGTCCTACACAGGGAGGTAGAAATGGAAACTTGAAGACCTGCTCTCAGCACAATCCTAAAGTCACCCAGTATGCTGCTGTCTGTCATCTGCCACCCTCCACTCCTGTCCTCCTGTGCTTCGCCCCAGAGCCACACTGGACCTTCTTACCTTGGTGACTTTGAGCCCATCCACCTGGAAGAAGCTGATGCTGCCAGCCCAGCTGCCTGTGGCTATTACCTGCCCCTCTGGGTGAAAGGCAACACAGTTCAGGGGCTTGGGGTAGGTGTGCTGGAAGGCCAGCTGCCCACGGACTGTGTCCCACAGCTGAGGGAGAGAGAGGAGGAATCAGGATGCTGAACAGAGATGCCTGAACTTTTCAGTCCCAGACCTCCAGGAGCAACCTTGTCCAGTTCCCCTGCCTTCAGCAGGGAAGGCCTTCTCTGGCCAAGCAGTCAGCAGCCTCTGCCCCACTGAGAGAACAACCTCACGAGGGTGAGTCATGGCTCAGGGCCACTCTGACCACTGCAGTCCCCAAGTCTTACCTTTAGGCATCCTCCCAAGCACACGGTGGCTAGCAGCCGGCGGTCTGGGCTCAGGCAGCAGCCAGTGATTTGGTACTGGTGGGCCTTGGTCTGCAGCACCCTATCCCAGGAAGATGAAGTCAGTCCTCTGGGCCCCCTGGCCATCAGCTCCCTCCTCATTTCCTTCTCCTGGGGCTTCCAACAAATGGAGAAGGCCCTCACTCCAAGACAAATGGGGAAGACCCCCTACCGACAACCATGCTGCAGGTCCCAGAGCTCCAGGAGTCCGTCGAAGGCAGTAAGAAAGAGTGTATCATCAGAGAGGAACAAACAAGCAGAGATTCCATCACAGCCACTCACCAGAGACTTCTCCTCCTGCGACAGTGGGTGAGAAAGTTGGCTCCGGCCATCCCCTTGACCCTTCAAGTCCCACCACTCCAGGCCCCACCCAAAAAGAAGGCCAAGGCACAAAGGCCATGAGTCCTTGGCTCTCTATGTTGCAAGTCAAGCACACGTTCAAGTGGGGGCCTCATGATCCAAGTAGGGCCACATTTTCTCCCCCACTCCAAACCCCATACCTATTCCCCAAGTTACAGAAGATTTTGATGGACTTGAGAAAATGGGATTACATGGGGTAGGGGATGATATGGTTGGAAAGAGGATAGAAAGAGGCCATGGTTCTAGGACTCACCTCTCCAGCCCAATGTACTATTAGCCTCCCATAAGCACTTTGTGCTGCCGTAATTCCCAGCAATTTACAGGGAACATTCTCCCCTGCGTCTTTGCTCAGGTTCCTTGTTCAAACAAGAATGCTTGCCCTTCTCTACCCTATGTCCTCCCATAACTGCACAGGTCACACAGGTCTTAATTATATTATATGGCTATGTTTTGGTTCCTCTTTTCACCTTGTATGTCTTATCTCCCAACAAAACTGACCACTTGGTGGGCAATGACAATGTCCCAAGTCCTGTGTTTCTTGCCACGCTTAGTACAGTGCCTTAAATGGAAGGTGTGCAGCAAATATTTGCTGTGTGATTGATTTCTTGATGAAGCCCTTTGAGCTGATGTGCAGGCAGTAAAGTTGCTGAATCAATCAGAGTGATAACAGGTGTGTGGCTCATCTAGGGCTTCAGGGCAGTCTGCACAGATTTTCAGAGGGTAAATTCTGCCCGTCCTTGATTGTCATACCTGCCAAGTTCTCAGGTCCAACAGGTAAACTGTCCCATTGGCAGTGCCAACAGCTGCTCTTTGCCCATTGGTGGAGAAAGCCACGGCAGTAGGGGATGAGGAAACTGCCAGAGACAGGCTGGAGCTAGAGAAAGAGTAGGAAGAAAGGGAGGAAATAAAAGAGGGAATGCAAACAGGAGTTGATTTCTGTGCTTCTGTGCCTGGATCCCCCTCTCCCAGTGTTTCTGGTCATCCTTATTCTTCAGTTTCAGAAAGAGCTACAGCTAGATCTCTGGTGGGCTTACTAGGGTCTGGGGTCAAGGTCTTACCTTTGCTGATTTTTCATGGTCTGGGGTTTATTAAGCCATCGTAGTGTGTGTTGGAGGTGCCATCTCTGGGAGAGCAGCGGGGCTTGCTGGCAAAGAGGTGAGTCCAGGGGCTGGTTGGCTGCTTGCTGGGGCAGGAGCTGGGGGTACTGGCTGAGGATTGAAGCCTGCTGCCTCAGGAAGGTGCGAAACACCGTAACATCAGCCTCGGGGAGCTTTTGTTCCTCTTTGGGGACTGAAGAAGCTATAAAAGAGTGGCAGAATGTCACCGGGGAGCCAGCTAGACCCCATTAACCCCAGCACCAAATAAAACCATATGGTGTGTCTACAATACTGAGTCTCAAAGTGTGGCCTTCTGGCCCTGTATCAGGAATATCTGTTAAAAGTACAAAGCTTCGGGCCCCACTCCAAACCCAGGGAACCAGAATATGGAGACCCAAGGATCTGCAATTTGAACAAGTTTCCTAGATAGTTTGATGCTAACTCAATAAAGTTGAAGAATCTCTGGTCCAAGAGACCGAGGTGAAAGGTCTCCTGAGAGTCACATGCTCACCCTCTTGGCATTTTCAACTTGAAATGGAAATTTGAATCTTTTTTCCCTGACACCCACATCCCCGCCCCAACCCTGAGCAGGGCCCCCATAAGCACACCCAGGAGTCCCATATCTCAGAAAAGAATCCAGCCAGTGAATCATCTCACCATAGAGGGCATGGGTCTCCAAGAGCCGAGAGACCAGACCCAGTTCCAAGTGTGCAGCCACCACATGGATGTTGGTAAGAAACTTCGAAAGAAGTCCACGGTTCCCGCTCTGGAGCTGAGAAGGTCAGATTGGATTCATTAGGGATGTGAAGGGGCTGGTGAGAAGGGAGCGTTTAGTCTCAGAACCTGAATACAGAGATAGGATCTGAGCTGGGACAAAGGACTTGAAGAAGGGCAGGAAAACTGAAAGGAAAGAGGTCAAGGGAGTTTGGGAGGGGTGATGGCAGCAGTGATGGTGGAGATGGTAAGGGGGAAAGGGGTCTCAGAACAGCCAAAGCACTCCCTTTGGGAAAGGTGTCTATGGGGTCTAGGAACTAACCAGGTGGTAAGGCAGGTCTACCAGAGCCTCAGGAGGGCAACTTCGGAAGGTGCCTGAGGCATCAGCGTCACATGTCTTCCAGAGCTGAGCTGCATGAACAGATATTGAGAAAGGCTCAGCCTTGCATCATTCCCAAGGGCAGTAGGTGAGCTGGCCAGCAGATGGGAGCACAGTGGGTGGTCCTGGCCTCCAAGCCCAAGCTCCACACTCAGTGCCCAGGCTGACTTGGGCTGCAATCACCTGCAATGAGGATGTGTGCCGTGTCCTCTTGCCCTGGCCTCTTCCCATAGCGACGTTTGGCTGCTGTTCTCAGGGGCCCATCAGGGAGGCATAGCCGGGCACCAGGGCGCTCCAGAGGGCCCTCCCCTAGCAAACTGTCCTCATGTGAGGAAGAGAGAGAGGAGAAGGAAGAGGCCTGTCAGTGAGCACCCTGGCACAGCAGTGGGCTCCTATGCCCCCCTCAAATAGTGGAAACTGGAGCAGCTGGAGCAGTAGCCCATTCATGGTCTGGGAGCCAGATGTTGAAGCTATACACAGAGCCCTGGCTCAAAGAAGGGAAGGCATAGAGAGGTCAGCAGGAGCTCAGCGGGGGCACCTGTACCTGCGCAGACTCTGGACGAGGTAGGCAAACGGGCCCATGGGGTAGGGGTCTCCACTGTTACCAGCAGCCACTGCTTCTTCCCAGCTCTTAGTCCCCTTGGGTAGTGTCCGCCACACACTCAGCACTCCATGCAGCTGGTCCACAGTCAAACCTGAAAACTCAAGCTCTCTGAGGCCCTCACCTAACCATACAATGTCCCCGCCCCCGCCCCATCCCACCCAGTCTCTCCTTGCACTGCCTGCTGAGAACCCAGTGGAACCAATGTAATCTGAACCCTGGCCCTCAGCGTCCCAACCCACCCACCCCAAGCACTGACCACTCCGTGTGACCTCTAGGGCGGTCAACGCCTGGGGAAGGACATCAGGCCCGTGTTCCTGTTCCAGTGTGCTCAGGATGTGCTGCAGCAGCAGGGGGACAGTGGCAGGCAGAGTCCGGAGTCTCTCAGACACCTAGGATGGCGGGAGGACAGCCTCGTTCAGTGTGGCGGGAGGAGAAGCAGCTTGGGTTGTGGGATAGGGAAGAGGCAGCAGGAGGACAGCGGGGAGGAATGAAAAAGTAAAGAACAACGGTGGGAGAGAGGTGAGGCGAGGTGTGAGGTGAGGATGGGGAGTAGGTGATCACAAGACAGCAAAGGACATGGGATAGGGATGAGACAAAGCAGCTGAAGAGAGAATGGGAAGTGGTGACTGGGACTTGGAAGGTGAGGAGAACCGACCTGCTCATACAGCGTGAAGAGCCTCAGATGATCGGTGACCAAGCGCAGGTAGAGCGGCCGGCCTGATTCTCGCTTCACCAGCAGCAGTCGCATCTGACAAGACTCAGGACTCAGGGTGGGGTCCAGGAGGGCTGCCCGCAGCCGGCCCTCTGCCCAAGCACCAGCCATCCCCCTCCTACACTGCTCTGCCCAGTCAGCCCTGCCAGAAAATCCCTGTGGTTCAGCCTACCCCACCAAAAACCACTTCACTCATCCCCTCACCCCAAGAGGCCCCGGGAAGGCCATTCACCAGGGGAAGAGGGCTGGGGGACATTATCAGGAACCACAATTTTCTTATTAACAACTTCCCATGGACAGAATTTCTGAGAAAACAAAGGAGCAGGTCTGTTCGAGGCAGCTAGCAGCCTCAGCACCTCAGGTCCTCATAGTTCCCAGATTCACCCCACACACCCACCAGCCCTGGCCTAGAACCCAACCTGGTTGTTAAACGGTGACTCCTCCAGCCGCTTCCCATACAGGGCCAGCTCCTCTCTCACCAGCCGGGCCCGAGCAGAGGCCTCCAGAGGCCCCAAGGCCACCACGTGGGCACCCTGGCTCTGCTCAAGGGTCTCCCCTAGGCCTGCATCCCTAGACACACTCAGCACCAGGTGTACACACTGTGATATTTGGGCAAAGGGAAAGGAAGGTAGAAAGAAAAGGAGAACCACATTGGAGAGGCCCCTCTCCTCCCTGCTGTACCCCTCCTTCTCCCCAGCCTGCCTCCCTACACCCACCTCCTTCTCACACTCACCCGGGGAAGCTTCTTTGGGATCCAGTCTGAAATCAGCTGCCCATTCTGGTCCACCAACCTATCAGCCCCATCGATGATCAGGACCAGCGTCTGGCCAGGATGCAGGGACTCAGCAGACTTGGGCAGCAGTCTCTGCTGCAGCTCCCACACCAGGCTTCTGTACATGGAGATGAAGTCAGGGTCAGTGGGAGAGAGAGAAAAGCAGGGGTGGCACCGTGGACATCAACAAGGCTGGGCTCATTGGGGGATACCCACCGGTAGGTGTTGGGGAGGGCACCTGGCTCTTTTAGTTGGCCACGCAGATAGGTACAGAGGCGTCTGAGCAGAGTGAGGGCAAGACCCTGGTCAGGACGAGCCCCGGAAAAGTGGAAGAAGACTAATGGTGCCACCTTGGCCCCATCAGGAGCCTGCAGGGCTGACACAAGAGATGCCTGCATGTGACAGGAACAGAAAACATGGTCACATTTTACATGCTTGAGCTCCCTGTGCCTTACCTCCTTAGCCCACATAGCCTTCCCTCCCTCCTGCCCAGGCCCCTGAGACTCTGTACCAGGAAGGCTGTCTTGCCCTGTCCTGACTGCCCCGTCACCAGGCTCAGCCTCCCATGGTGCAGCATCAGCTGCTGCACTGTGTCCTGAAGAAGGCGTGGCCGGGCAGTACTCGGTGGTTTCTGCAGCTGCTGGAAGGTGGCCTGGACCAAGTCATCGTCTGGGATGGACACTGGCTGCTCCAGCAGGGCCCCAGGCTGAGGGTAAATGGGTCAGTGACTATCCATGGTGCCTTGCTCCTCAGGACCCCCAGGCTAAAACTCACAGAGGCCCCACCAAGTTACTTCCTACCCAGGACGACCCAGACCACCCCATGTCCCTCTGCACGCCTCGGGTCACCAGTGCTTCTGCTGACCTGCAGGTAGAGCTTCTGGATCGTATTCCACACATCCTGCAGAACCAACTGACCGAACTCCTCCAGCCCGCCAACATGGGGCCTGCCAGCTGCCACACCCCCCCACTCACAGGGGTACCTGTGGACAAATCAAGCACAACCAGGTCAGAGCAGGCCTGGCTCCTCTCACCGCATCTCTGTACAGGTGCGCCCTACCTCCCTCAGCTCACCTGCGGCAGGTAATCCCTTTCTGTCTGCTTAAGCAGCTCTTCAGTTCTGAGATCCGACATGCGGCCTCTTCAGACTCAGAAACAAAGTCAGATTTCCAGGCATCTGGCACAGAGCTGACCACCAAAGACCCCAAAAGTTGGAACAGACTCAGACCCCAGCCAGCCTCCCTCCACCAACCACCAGACATAGCTGGAATTTCCTGAAGCTCCTCAAGTAGAGATCTCCTGACTCCAGCACCAAGGCTGACGTGGGGCTGCAAAGGCATGCTGAGTCCTGTTTCTGCCTCATAGCACTCCCCTTCTATACTCTGAATACTGAGGAGAGAAGACTAGCCTGTCTGACCTTCTGGGGAAGGAGCCCCAACCTGCAGGCAACAGAGAGTACCTGAGGAAGCTGGAATCCCGGAAGTAGATGAGAGCTTGGGCAGAGGGCTGCAGACGTTGGCTCCGGTTCAGGAACTGCATCACCTCCATCTCTGTCACAGAGCGCCCTGAAGGGTACTGCTGGGCCTGTGGGGAGGGCAGAGACCATGGGTTTAGTCCTAGGCCACAGTGACCCTCCCTCCAGACCTGCCAAGGCCCCAGGCCTCCTGTATCTGTGATGTTCCTCTCTCCCTCCCTCCAGGCGCAAGCAATAAAATATAGCTAATAGCTCATGTTTTTTATTTATTTTAATTTTATTTTCTGGAACAAGGCACTATTAGCTAACATTCATTGAATGCCTGTCATGTATTGAGTATTCTGTTACAGACTTTTGTTTTTGTTTTTTTGGTTTTTTGAGACTGAGTTTTGTTCTTGTCGCCCAGGTTGGAGTGCAATGGCGTAATCTCGGCTCACTGCAACCTCCGCCTCCTGGGTTCAAGCAATTCTCCTGCCTCAGCCTCCCGAGTAGCTGGGATTACAGGCACCCACCACCAAGCCCAGCTAATTTTTGTATTTTTAGTAGAGACGGGGTTTTGCCATGTTGGCCAGGCTGGTCTCGAACTCCTGACCTCAGGTGATCCACCTGCCTTGGTCTTCCAAAGTGCTGGGATTACAGGCATGAGCCACTGCACCAGGCCCTGTTACAGACTTTTAATTCTCATAGTCACCCTCCAATGTAAACGTCATTGCTTCTCTTTAATACAGGGAAATTGAGGCTAGGTGAGAGTAAGCTGCATTCCACAAAGCCACACAACTTGTAGATGACAGAAGGGAGATCAGTACCCAGATCTATCTGATGGCAACACCTAAACAGACCTACCCTCTTACTTTTGCTCTTGGCCAACCCCAGAGGCACTTCTCAAAGGACTTTTCTCATCTAGAGCATGGTCACTTGCAGTATCTTCAGCCTATATTTCTCTTCAAGTCTCAAGGACCTGCCTGTTCATAGTCCCAGGGTTTCTGACAGAATGTGGCTTCTCACGGCCTCTGCCCCAATCTTTGCTTCCTCCCCAGCCCTCCTCCAAACCTGTCTGCCTTACCCAGTGGAAGTGTGGATGGTCAGGAAGGTTGTAGCTGGGGGGAATGTATCCATAACGGGAGCCCAGAATCCCCACAAACAGCTGTGCGTTCTCCACCTCCCCAAGGCACACTTCCAATTGTCTGTAGGCATGGTTATAGGGACATGTGGGAGTCACTGGGGGCATGGTATCAGGGAACATAGGCACAAATAGGGAGACAGGGCCCTGGCTCACAACTGAGAAAAGAGAAGGTAGGCTGCTCTTGTTAGTATCCAAGGAGCGACTCCCGCCTTCACCCTCATCCATTCTTGCAGCCCCAACCCTGCCCACCTCAGGTCCACCACTCAAGCCCCTCATCCCCAACCCAGCCCCTCTTCTCTGCAGCCCCCACACCTGTTCCTACGGGTCTCCTCCTCAGTGACGCCCCAGCGGAGGTCGATTCCGTGAAGGCTGATACGGTGAGGGGCCGCTCGGGCCTGCAGTGCTGGCAGCACAGACCTCAGCAGCAGGTCCCGCTCCCCATGCATGTCTCGGAAAGTGGATGAAATAAAAAGCCGGATGCTGCGCCATCTGGGGATAAGCAGAGGGTTGGGCTCAGTCTAGGGATGAGCCCCATCACCTAATCCACAGACACTGCTGTGATCACCCTTTAGCACTGAGCATGAGCCAGGTACGACAGACAGCAGACAGGCGCCCAGCAGACCTTCAGAGAAGCACGTGCTAGTGGTCTCAACTGCAGGGCCCTGGAATTTAAAGCCCACTTGCTATTTCTTGTACATCTCTCCTTTTTCTTGTAATCATTATTATGTATTTACTGTTTGTTCATGACAACACTGTGAGGTAAGCACTATCATTATCTCCATTTTAGCAATCAAGAAACTAGGTTTTGGTTTTTTTGTTTGTTTGTTTAAGAGTTTTGCTCTTGTTGCCCAGGTTGGAGTACTCTGGCGCAATCTCGGCTCACCGCAACCTCTGCCTCCAGGGTTCAAGGGATTCTCCTGCCTCAGCCTCCCCAGTAGCTGGCATTACAGGCATATGCCACCACACCAGCTAATTTTGTACTTTTAGTAGAGACGGGGTTTCTCCATGTTGGTCAGACTGGTCTTGAACTCCCCACCTCAGGTGATCCGCCCACCTCGACCTCCCAAAGTGCTGGGATTACAGGCATAAGCCACCGCGCCCGGCAAGAAACTATAGCTTTAAGAAATTAAGCAACTAGGCCAGATTCAAACTACTATTTGGCAAAGCCACAATGAAAAAGCCAGAACCTGTGCTCCTAAGCCCTCTGCCTACACCCTGACCATACGGCCATGATGTCTGCCATCAGCTTTGTATTCTGACTTCCTTTCCTCAGTAGAGAAAGGAAGGGCTTGCTCACAACCTGACAACTCCCTGTGGTAGAGAAACCCCTGCCTGAGAAAGAGGAAGCGTACCTTCATGAAGAGAACAAGCGGCGCCTCACCAGCTACAATTTCAGCCCCAGAGTTTCTCCGGGTTTGACTGCAGCCTCTCCCAATTCACAAAGGCATAGAAACACAGACTGACCCTTGCTGGGAAATAGGAGCCAAGGGGCTTGGAGTGTCCTCTTCCAGTGGCCGGAGAGACTGGACCCCTGTCTTTCCTGGGGGTGGCGGAATCTTGAATATTTTGTCCATTTGGCCCACATGTTCCAAAAGATGGGAGGCCCCATGCTCTGCGATGAACCTGACATAAATAACAAGAGTCAAAATCAGTGAGGTCTCCCGAAAAGGGCAGGGGGAAAAAGAAACGTCTAGGTTTGGTCACCAGTTAAGTGAAGCTCCTTAAGAAGATAACCATAAGCAGTTTACGCAGACTTAAAATAAATGAGGATGCAGAACCATAGGAATGAAGGAAAAAAGAAGCCCAACTCTAGCCTCTCCTGCTGTGCATGGTAATCATAAACTTGCTGTTGGGCCAGGGGCAATGGGCTAGGGTAAGGTGTAAAACTTAAAGCCATCCCAGTCTGGGCTTGAGCAGCTCTACGCCAGTCATCAAGGCTCCCTGGAGAAGGAGGAATGTGTCTGAGGCTTCCTAATAGGAGTTGAGGGAAATGGATGGTATCCAAAGGAAAAGGCAGAGGAGAAAACAAGTACATAAGAAGGCAAGGATGGAGAGAGAGAAAAAAAATGTGAAAAGATTTCTATAATTTAGCTTAAATAAATGTAATTTTCTGTGGATCAAGAATTGAACAGAAGCCACAATGACATGGCCATCTCTTGATAGTGAAATCTCCTATGTCCATTTTTTTCTTTCCTACTGGATATGATATAATACAAATTTGGCTGAATACCAAGATGGCTGGAGCTGAAGCTGACATATTGAATCATGCGGTAGAAGCTGAGTATTTGAGGATCATGCAGCAATAAGAGAGAAAGTGCCCAGGTCCCTTTGACGCTGTGTTGCTGCTATGCCTGGATGGCTGTAAAAGAGGAGTGAACTATCTTACTTTAAAAAAGAAGTGACTGGAGCCGGGAACGGTGGCTCACACCTGTAATCCCAGCACTTTGGGAGGTGGAGGTGGGTGGATCACGAGGTCAGGAATTTAGGACAAGCCTGGCCAACACGGTGAAACCCCGTCTCTACTAAAAATACAAAAATTAGCCGGGCATGGTGGCACATGCCTGTAGTTCCAGTTACTTGGGAGGCTGAGGCAGGAGGATCGCTTGAACCCGGGAGATGGAGGTTGCAGTGAGCCGAGATTGTACCACTGTACTCCAGCCTGAGCGACAGAGTGAAACTCTCAAAAAAAAAAAAAAAAGTGACTGGAGTAGAGATAATCTCCTAAAAACTTCCTACCAAAGTCTCCAACCCTTCAGTATCCATTCTATACTCACTTCAGTATCCCATCAGTGCAGCCTGAGAGTGTCACATCATTGGGATTCAAATCTGGTGACCTGGCAAAGGAAGAAGCAGTCACTAACCATCACAAACAATACCTGGAACACAGTCACTGCCCCCTAACATCCCAAGATGAAAATCCCACTTCTACACCTTTAATAGGGTTATGTGGTAGGCTAGGGCTAGGGTAGACTCTCACGGAGGGGTACAGAGTTAGGCTAAAATGTCCACCCGAAGTGCAACAGAGGTAAGAAGGCAGAGTTGGGGAGATCCATGTCAAGTGGGAGTGTCCTATGCTTTGGCAGGCGTAGAGAGGAAATGTAGACCACTAATTTCTGACACTGGGCAGGAAGTATAAGCACCCTTACAGGTATTGTACCCTTCTCAGGAGGACACCAACAAAGAGGCACTTGGAATTCACATGCTGCCAGTAAAGCTGTTTGGCCACATTTATCATTCCTTCATCCATGCTTTGGCCAAAGAGGATGACCCTGTCCGCCTGTAAGATGAAAGGGAAGAAGATGCTAGAGAAGGGATGCTAGAGAACCCAGGACATTAAGATACGAGCTTTCTGAGGACAGGAGGATTAGGAGAACTCTGAGAGGAGTACCTCTCCTGAGAGCACATAGAATGAGGGAAGCCACTACATTTTAACTTACAGGGGACATCGGGGACATCAAAGTGGAGGTTGGAGTGGGGCACTGGTATACTGTAGCTGGCTCATTCAGGCTCAAGAGAGCTGATTGTTAAGTTTTCAGGAATTTTGTGGGCAGTTGTTAAAGATGGACATTATTAAACATCAAATGGTATACATTTAAAAAATCAAATAAGTTATATTTAAAACAAATGTGGCTGGGCATGTTGACACACACCAGTAGTCCCAGCTACTTGGGAGGCTGAGGCAGGAGAATCACTTGAGCCCAGAAGTTTTAGTTGCAGTGAGCTACAATCGAGCCACTTCACTCTAGCCTGGGCAACGGAGTGAGATCCTGTCTCAAAAAATAAAAATCAGAAAATAAAACAAATGTAATAAATACTCAAAATGCATAACTTCCTAATAATTTTACTACATTTTACTACTATCCACTCGTGCTTATTTACATCTACTGTATCAGGATTGTGAGAATACCACACAGCAGTGTGCTCCTGAGCATCTTTTCCCAACTCTGTTTTCAATCATGTTGGTAGCTTGAAATCAGCCACGGTAGGACTGTTTACACCATGGAAATTTAGCAGATGCTATTAACCGAGGCTTATTTTTCTAGGCAGCTGGTTGTTGAATATTTACCAGCACACCACTGAGTAGGAGGTTGTAGCCAGTAGAGAGCTGATCTGACTATTTTATGTGGTTGGAGAAGTCAGCTTTAAAGGTCAAGAAATGAAATATATCAGGTGTAGAGGAAAATGTGGGGGAGGGAGAGGGTTTCTCAGGGATTAATACTCACAGGAACCCTTTGGCCAGCCAGAGACAGCAGGTATTTCCCAAAAGTATTCAGGGACCATTCACCATTTTCATCAAACTCCTGAAGGAAAGAGACTTCATGTTATGTGGTTGCACAGTAAGCAACAAACACTGCAGTCTTGCAGTCTGCTTGGGAAATCTTCAGAACTGTGTATATCTGTGCCTTTACCAAATATCTGGGCTATTCCCAGGCCTGTGTTCTTCATGTATTTTTGGATGGTGGGTGTTGAGTATCTGACCTGGACTTGAGCCTGGAGCCTGATGGCAGTCTTCAGGATGCCTTCTTCTGCCTTAAGCACTGCAGTCTTCAGAGTGTCACCTCCACACAGCATGACATCCACCTGCTCGGCCCTCGTGATCATCATCCCAATCAACAGCAGCGCATAGTTCAGTGGAGGCTGATTGGACAAGTGTCAGGGGAAATAAAGCTCCTCTGCTTTGGAATTCACCCTTGCCCAGCCAGCCCTGGAGGCCGAACCCTTCCACTAGTTTGAGGGAATAAGAAAAGGCGTAAAATCCCAAGTTAGGAGGGGGCAGCTTCAGCAGCCCTCAGAAGAGCTGACTGTGGAGGGAGGAAGAGAGGAGCCAGGATCCCTGCCCAAGTTCAACCCTGGGAGGTAGTGAGATGAAAGTGAGACATATTTTGGTGGATGGAAATTTAGAGAGTACCAAGTACCAGCCAAAGGGGAAATGTTAGTATTATAATCCATAAACCTGGTTGAAACAACATCCTAGGAATTGTCCCTAGGAACTGAGGACTGACACTTGGAAGCAAATTCTTATCATTTATTTCAGTCGGAGTGCTTGCCTGGGAAAACCAGCTCTGGAAACAGGATACCACTCAGGATCCCCAGCATCCTGCCAACCCAACCCCTTGGAGGATGCTTTTTACTTTCTTACCCCTTGTGGGTTGCTCTTTGGACAGAGCCTGTCCGCATTAGCATCTGTCAGATAGACCAAGATGGTGCGGCCTGGCAGCAGGGGCAGGCTGTGCTTCACAGAGAGGTTCACAGCCGTCTCCAGGGCCTGTCGGTACCTGTTCAGCATCTCACCATCATATTTCCACTGTCTACAGGCAAGAAAGACACAGACACAGGGGCTCAGGGACTTATCTGCCCCTTAGAGGCAGACGGGGAGATGAGAACTTGCCACTAAGTATTGAGTCTTCTCCCTCCCTCAAGCACCACACCCCCTTCCACAGCCCACTCCATTTCTGGTGTAGAGGACTGAGACAGAGCTTCCCTAAGCCCCCATTCTATGGGATTCTTCTAATCCACACTCATGGTAGGAGAGGGGAAGTCATCTGTGGATCCACTAGCTACACTTACCACATGAATCCATTCTTACTTCATGAAGCAAGATTTAACGGCTACATAGTTTTAAATAGTATTTTAAAAAACAAATGCTAACTCCTTACTCTGAAAACTGACAATTAAAGGAGAATAAATTGAATATTCATCCCACCTTTCCCATACAATCTATTTCAGGGTAACTAAATAAATATAGTTGTTTAGTTACCCTGGGAGGCTGTTTTTTTAAATTCCAGTTAAAAAATATTGAGGAATGATAAAACCCTCATTCTGCAACCACCAATGAAACAACTGGTTCACGCAAAGATCACCAAAAGATGAGCCATTAACTACTGTTGAGAGATGAGGCTATTACTACCTAAAAGCGCTGATCAATATCAGCATTACTGAGTAGTAGTCCCACTTAAATAGTACATATATAGGATCACCTATGAGCTACTTGAAAAAAAAAAAAAAAATCTAAATCTGTTCAAGCCTTTAGAGCTAATGCCCAGTGAACATGAAATAGAAAAACAAGTTAGATGACATCATGAAGAAGGAGGGAAATCCAGAATATGGGATATTCTGTGGGGTCCCTGAACCTGGTTTTCATAGTAGCTCAATGGCATAAGAACGATTAAAAGATTAAAAGTGACATAAGAGACTTAACAACCAAATGTAATGTGTATACCTTGTTTAGATCTTGATTTGAATAAAACTGTGAAATGATATTTGTAAACAATTGGAAAATTTGAATATGGACTAAATAACAGATGATTTTACCAAGGAATTATTTTTAATTTTGTCAGGTATATTAACGACATTCTTATTGTATTAAAAATGTCCCTTTTTAAAGAAACACACACGAAATAAGGAAAGGTGAAATAAAATGTGTCTTATTATTTGACATTTGTTTTAAAAATATCTTCAAAAGAAAAGAAAAAGGAAAAAAGATCAGTAAAGAAAATGTAGGCTGGGCACGGTGGCTCACGCCTATAATCCCAGTACTTTGGGAGGCCAAGGTGGGCAGATCACAAGGTCCGGAGATCGAGACCATCCTGGCTAACACGGTGAAACCCCATCTCTACTAAAAAAATATACAAAAAAATTAGCTAGGCGTGGTGGCGGGCGCCTGCAGTCCCAGCTACTCCGGAGGCTGAGGCAGGAGGATGGCGTGAACCCGGGAGGTGGAGCTTGCGGTGAGCCGAGGTCGCGCCACTGTGATCTCTGTCACCTGGGCGACAGAGCAAGACTCCGTCTCGGAAAAAAAAAAAAAAAAAGAAAGAAAATTTAATAAAATCTAGATAATCACTGAATCTGACAAACAGTTTTATGTAAGTCTATTTTATTTTTATTACTTGTGCGCATAAAGTTTTTTATACTAGTTTTTTAATCTAGCAAAATCAGTAGTCTTCCCAGCACTATCCAATAGAATTAAATTACAATTAAATCAAATTAAACTTCAATTATACACATATAATTTTCTAATAGTCACATTTTAAACAGTAAAAATAAACTGGTGAAATTAATTTTTCTTTTCTTTAAGAGACAAGATGGGCGTGGTGGCTCACGCCTGTAATCCCAGTACTTTGGGAGGCCGAGGCGGATGGATCACTTGAGGTCAGGAGTTTGACAGCAGCCTGGCCAACATGATGAAACCCTGTCTCGACTGAAAATACAAAAATTAGTGGGGTGTGGTGGCATGTGCCTGTAATCCCAGCTACTTGGGAGTCTGAGGCACGAGAATCACTTGAACAGGGGAGGCAGAGGTTGCAGTGAGCAGAGATCACACCAGCCTGGGTGACGAAGTGAGACTCTGCCTCAATTAAAAAAAAAAAAAAAAGAGAGACAGGGTCCTTGGCTCATGCCTATAATCTCAGCACTTTGGTTTGGGAGGCCAAGGTGGTTGGATTGCTTGAGCTCAGGGGTTTGAAACCAGCCTGGGCAACATGGTAAAACCCCAACTCTACAAAAAATATAAAAAATAGCTGGGTACAGTGGTGTGTGCCTATAATCCCAGCTACTTGAGAGGCTGAGGCAGGAGAATCACTTGAGCCTGAGAGGTAGATGTTGCAGTGAGCTGAGATTGTGCCACTGCACTCCAGCCTGGGTGATGGGAATAAAATCCTATCTCAAAAAAAAAAAAAAAAAAGGGGACAGGGTTTTCCTCTGTTGCCTAGTCTGTGCAGTGGCATGATCATAGCTCACTGCAGCCTCAAATTCCTGAGCTCAAGAGATCCTGCCACCTCAGCCTCCCAAGTAGGTGGGACTACAGGTGCAAGCACCTGCACCTGGCTAAAATTAATTTAATACTGCTTTTTATTTAACCCAATATATGAAAATATTTTCATGTCAGCCTGTAATTAATACAAAAATTATGACTATTTCATATTCTTTTTTCAGACTGCCTTCAAAACCTAGCATATCTCAACTCAGACTTCACTAGCATATTCAACTGCTAAACAGCCACATGTGGCTAGTGGCTATCACATTGGTCAGTACAAGAATACCATTTGGACTGGCCCCTTGGGCTTTTTTTTTTTTTTTTTTTTTTTGAGACACAGTCTCGCTCTTGTTGCCCAGGCTGGAGTGCAGTGGCGCGATCTCGGCTCACAGCAACCTCCGCCTCCCAGGTTCAAGTGATTCTCCTGCCTTAGTCTCCCAAGTAGCTGGGATTACGGGCACCCGCCACCATGCCTGGCTAATTTTTGTATTTTTAGTAGAGAGGGGGTTTCACCATGTTGGCCAGGCTGGTCTCAAACTCCTGACCTCATGATCCACCTGCCTCGTGATCCACCTGCCTCGGCCTCCCAAAGTGCTGGGATTACAGGCGTGAGCCACTGCACCTGGCCAGGCTTGACTCTTAAATGGCCCTCTGTTCAGCTACTGTTTCAGGAGATTCCCGGTTACTGACCCCTCTAGAAGATTAAGTGAGTCCTGTGTTTGTTTTGAATAAAAATAAGTGAAAGATACTGATGAACCACTTAAAAAGACAGCTGAGACTTCATCACGCCTACAAAACAGATTGTACATCTGTCTCAGCCTGCTGATGGTAACTATCTTTGTGTGTATGTCAAAATACACACACACACACACACACACACACAAAACAAAAACAAAAAAGATGAATGGGTCAAAAAATACAGAAAGAGATAGAAACAGAAAGAAAAACAAACATGTCACAGAAAAGAAAAAGAAAGAAAATAATGAATCAGAGCAGAAGCAGAGAGGACACCACATACACTACCATAGATCAGCATAACTAAAAGGAATCCACATAAACCAATACAACAATCACAGATAATAGAGTGGAGGTCCAGGAGTAGATTTCGTTTCATGATCTCTCTTTCGGACAATGTTAAAGACAAGGTGTGCTGTGCAAAAAACCAGGCAGTTCTGAGCCATTGCGATGACTGACAAGCAAATCTTTACAGAAAAACAGCTGGGCTTCCCAGATGACTTCCAGCCTGTACCAGGGTAGCCCCGATTGCCCACCCTTGGCTCCCAGACAGTGCATACATACCTGGCCTTGTGTACTCTCAGCTTCTCCCTCTTAAGCTTCTCATACATCACAGGTACCCTCATTACTGTCCGAAGCTGCTGACAGCTTAGGTGGCAAAGAAACCTCCGCCTGGGACGGTTCTTGTCACTTCTAGTCAGTATCCGCCTCATCAGTGTTGTATTAGAAGGAAAGGGCAATGCTGTATGACAGGTACATTTCTGAGTTAGGCAGCTTCCATTCCCTCATCTTTTCCTACCAGTAATGTGGCCTGAGCCCCAACCCTTGGGGCTGGCAAGTGCCTGACTTCTGCCCCCTACCCCAACACACCCTGAGACTGCAAGGCAAGAGGCTGAAAATATTGGTGCTGCTGCTTCATTTATTGTCAGATATGAGAGGCAAACAGGAGTTGGAAGAAGGGGGAGAATACCTTGGTTTCTGAGTTGAGCCTCAAGGGCATCAATGGAATCATGGGCATTAAGAAATCTGAATGGAAACTGCCGACTGTGGATCACCGACTTCTAGAAAGCAAGGGAGGGAGGGGTCATGAGCAGAGGAGCCGGGAGTATGGGGGGCTTCAGGGGTCCACTCTACTAGCTTTGCGAGAAGGCACAGAAGGACAAAATGAACTTAGACAAGAGATATAGAAAAGGGATAAGAAGAAGAAAGAAAAAAGTCATCATTTTAGGGTGTGAGAAGAGGTAACAAAAGAAGAGAAAGTAACAGAAAGAGCCCTGTTTCTTTTAAGACTCCCTCTGGGCGGGGTGTGGTGGCTCACGCCTGTAATCCCAGCACTTTGGGAGCCTGAGACCGGTGGACTGTCTGGGCTCACGAGTTCGAGACCAGCCTTGCCAACATGGCAAAACTCCATCTCTATAAATAAAAAATAAAGACTCCTTCTGAAATCAGTTACATCACAGAAGTGTCTCTTCCTGGTAAGTCACTGAGCTCAGAAAATTAAAATGAAAGTTCTTATACTCTATTGTAACTTCTCAAAGGATGTACTGAACCCCCAAACTTATCTCCCTCAACCTATCTGTATTTCCAGACCTACTTACAGCCCACATGGAAACAACTTGGTGGCCATACCTTCCTCTGCCACGTGAAAAAGCCTGGCCTCCAAAGCAGCAGTGGCCTGTCCTCATGCACATCTAGTTGCTGGGCCCCATGGCTACCAGCCCCTCACACATACCGCATGCTGGAGTCTCTGCAGAATGAGCTCATGGTGGCGGGCACTGATTCCAACCCGCAGCAGGTTGCACAGGTTCCGAAGCATGGCCATGAAGGGAAGCTTCCCATTTTCTGTGGAATGTGGGGCACAGAGTGAGAAAAACAAATAAGGAGGCCAGGCACAGTGGCATGCACCTATAATCTCAGCTGCCAAGAAGGCTGAGACAGAAGGATCACTTGAGCCCAGGACCCTGGAATTGGAGTCCAGGCTGGGCAACATAGCAAGACTGTCTCAAAAAAAAAAAAAGCAAATGAGGGATGATTAGAGAGAGGTCAGAGACCAGAGCAAGAAGTTCAGAGACCAGGCATGTAGAAAGTCCAAGATAGAGGAAGTGAGGAATTCACACACAATCTCCTCTACTCAAAATGTTTTAAAGGCTTAGAAAGATTAAAAACAGGGTTGGCCTGAAGTTTGGAACAAAATTTATGCAACACTGTTTATGGGATGGCTGTTTCAATAAACAACTTATGTTACCACTTTATCTGTTGGCTCTAGCCCTAAGATTGGGTTCAACTGGCAAAATGTATTCTCTAGTCTAGAGCAAAGGTTTCTAAACTTTTTAGATGGCCAAAAGAGAAATTTCATAGTGTAAGTTGATTTATGAAGTATATATTAACATAATGTAGTACATTCATTAGTTAATATTTCAAGGCACAATATCCACTTAAAAGAAGGTTCACCATTTATGAAACCCCATCTCTACAAAAACACAAAAATTAGCCAGGCGTGGTGTCAGGTGCCTTTAATCCCAGCCACTTGGAAGGCTGCGTCAGGAGAATTGCTTGAAACCAAAAGGCGAAGGTTGCAGTGAACTGAGATCATGCCACTGCACCGCAGCCTGGGTGACAAAGCAAGACTCTGTCTCGGAAAAAAAAAAAGTTCTCCATTTATATGAATGTAAATCTATATTTCAAATAGTCTTCATAATTTTTAAGTTTTTTAACCAATTTCTTATATTTGATTAGTCATTACTTTTTTTGCTTAAATATAGGTGAAGAAGATTTGCACTGGAGATAGAATTTCACCTCTGATCTCTGTCACTTTCTTAGTGTTCACTTGTCCCTGTGTTATCATTATCTTCAAGCCATAGTTTCTTTTCTCTTTTTTTTTGGGGGGGGGACGGAGTCTCACTCTGTCACCCAGGCTGGAGTGCAGTGGCACGATCTCAGCTCACTGCAACCTCTGCTTCCTGGATTCAAGTAATTGTCCTGCCTCAGCCTCCCAAGTAGCTGGGATTACAGGTGCCCACCACCACGCCTGGCTAATTTTGTATTTTTAGTAGAGATGGGGTTTCACCATGTTGGCCAGGCTGGTCTTGAACTCCTGATCTCCAGTGATCTGCCCGCCTCGGCCTCCCAAAGTGCTGGAATTACAGGCGTGAGCCACCATGCCCAGGCCATCGTTTCTTAATAATAATATTTTTAAGGGTTATATCAATTTTAAAGGGTTAGTTCGGTTAATACTGAATAATATAATTCCAAATCCATCTACAATTGAAAGAAAAATTGCTATAGATCAAATTATGTAGAAACCAAAATTAAAAAAAAAAAAAGAGTGAAGGGGTGCCATTAATGCCCTCAGATTGTGGATGCTCAGAAAACCTCAATTATTACACATAACATGTAACACTGTATCGTATGGACTGAGTGACTATGTGGGTTCAATCTGCATGCTAAATATTGGGAAATTTTTTTTCTTTTAGATAAAAGTAAACATAAATAGGAGGTGTGATTTTCTTTTCCTGGACAGAGGTGCATTCGAACCACTTTAGAGGCCAGGTCTGTCAGTCCCACACTGTGCTTATGCACCAGCCCACACCATCAGCAGCTTCCATCAGGCAAACAGTGTTCCTTTTGTAAAGGGGATCTAAGTCTCATTTGAATTATAGCTGGAAGCTTTTAGCCCTCTGGAAGTCTTGGGATTCTCCAGTCATAATTCTTTTTCTTATTTTTGAGATGGAGTCTCACTCTGTCACCCAGTGGCACAATCTTGGCTCACTGCAACCTCCACCTCCCAGGCTCAAGCAATCCTCCTGCCTCAACCTACCAAGCAGCTGGGACCACAGACATCAACCACCATGCTCAGCTAATTTTTGTATTTTTGGTAGAGACGGGGTTTCACCATGTTGCTCAGGCTGATCTCAAACTCCTGAGCTCAAGCGATTTGCCCGCCCCAGCCTCCCAAGGTGCTGGGATTACAGGCGTGAGCCATGGTGCCTGGCCTCCGGTCATAATTCTGATTCACAAACTGTACAGAACAATTAGGTTGTATATGTACTGTAAATGAACTATTGCATCCATTGTCGACTCAAGTTTTTTCAACTGTTACTATGTATAAAAGGTTTTCTAGATCATTTCTGATGAGAAAGTAAGTCCAATATCATACTGGTGATATTAGAAAATAAACTGGACATTTATCCTTCAGATTGCAAAATTCACTAATTTCATTCCAAAAAATGTTAATGAGTTATTAATGAGATCTGTGGTCTCCAAAAAGGGTTCTGTATACCCAATCACATTTTTATCTTATATTTTATACTTACATCTTTTTTTTTATATTTCCTTTTATTTATTTATATTTATTTTTGGCTGGGCACAGTGGCTTACATCTGTAATCCCAGCAATTGAAGACCAGCCTTGGCAACAAAGCGAGGCCCTGTTTCTTTAAAAAAAAAAAAAAAAAGGTACATATATATTCTGATGTATCCTAAAAATTGTTTTTGTAGTATATGATTAAAAAAAGAGACTCTAGCCACCATGGGATTAGACTATGGGCATCTGCCTCAACCAGGATAAATGATATTAAAAGAATAAATTTACAGGTCCTTACATTTTCAGGGACAATGGTTCTCAACCAGAGGGAGGAAGTGGAGATGGGTGCATATAGAATTATCTTCATATGGCCGGGCGCAGTGGCTCACGCCTATAATCCCAGCACTTTGGGAGGCCGAGGCGGGTGGATTACTGGAGGTCAGGAGTTCAAGACCAGCTGAGCCAACATGGTGAAACCCCATCTTTACTAAAAATACAAAATTAGCTGGGCGTGTTGGCGTGCACCTGTAATCCCAGCTACTCAGGAGGCTGAGGCAGGGCGTGGAGGTTGCAGTGAGCCAAGATTGCGCCATTGCATTCCGGCCTGGGCAAAAAGAGCAAAACTCCATCTCAAAAAGAAAAAAAAAAGAATTATCTACATATATCAGCTTCGATCCAGGCCCCTTTATTCTACTCCACCCCATGTGGTTTCAACTATCAGGGAAGAGGCTGTCAATTGGGGGCAGGTGTGTGTGTGTGAGTGTTTGTGTGTGGGTGCAGTGGCTCATGCCTGTAATTCCAACACTTTGGGAGGCCAAGGTAGGAGAATTGCTTGAGGCCATGAGTTTGAGACCAGCCTGGGCAACATTAGAAAGACCTTGTCTCTAAAATTTTTTTTTAAAAAAGTAAAAATTGTATAAAGTAAAAAATGAAAGAAACAACCTGCTATCGTTAAAAGTAGACCAAAAAAAAAAAAAAAAAAACAGAGAAAGATAACTTGGTCCTCCTTTATCTGAATTTTTTTTTTTCCTGTATCACTGTGGGCAAATTACCTAAAACTTCCATGTCCTAAATACAATAAGAGTTTCTGTACAGATTCCAACATGCCATGTGCCAGTCCTACCTTTTTTGGAATGAGTTACAGAGCTATTGATACAAGCACAATCAGAGAGAAGGTACTTTTGTCGTATGTTGATAAAAACTTGTGCATCACCTAACTACATCTGGTACAATGATGGATGATGCCAACATTACTCAAAGCAGGTACCACTGTTTACTTTGGTGTAGTCAATGGCAGACCTTATAAATCAAGTCATTTTCAGTAATACAACTACCAGGCAAAACAATAACTTCATCATTCCACAGAAATCTTCTAGTGAGGCTCTAAAATGTGGAGGCATAAATGGGGAAGAGAAGGAGGGAATGTGATGGTCAAGGTCACTCTACCAATGAGTTCCTCCCAGACCGACGCTTTGTTCCCCCGTAGGCTCAGCTCCCGCTCCCAGGTCTCTGGCCTAGACAGCTTCATCCTCTTCCCAGCTCTGCTAGAATCCCAAGGCCCGGGAAGGCGACTTCGAGAAAAGAGCTGTAGGTTGGAGGGGTATCTGAGGACAGGCAAGAAAGAAGTCTATCATTTCAGAGTCGGCAAGAAAAGAACTCAGAAAAGGAAAGGTGAGTCACGTTTACAGGGCATGTCTGCCCAAATATGCCTAAAAATAACTCAGAAAAGGAAAGGTGAGTCATGTTTACAGGTGAGTCAGAAAATGAAAGCCAGCCATTGGAAAGCTAGTCATGTCTACAGGGCAGATCTGCCTAAAGTCATGTTGCTGGGTTTGAGAACTACTGGGATAGGGGCCATGGATGTTGAAAAGTTACGGAATTACTTAGACGGAATGCATGCTCAGGGTGGAGCTCCTCACCTGTAACCCAGCAGGGCTTGAACGTGCTGCGCAGGCTCGTGGATGTGCAGTCGCTGAACCAGCTTCTTCAGGGTGAACCTTGGAGGATTCTTTTTCTCTGACACTGTATCATAGGCCTTCTCAAACTGTGGAAACATCCCCAAGTCCCACAGGGGTCCTTTCATCCATGACCATGGGAACTTTCTTCAGTAAAACAGATTGTAAAACCATCCTATCCCTATGTGGTAATTTCTTTCCTCAAAATAGATTTGGCCAAGGAGTAGGAATAGAGGATACAAATCTCTGGCAACAAGAGTTCCCATGGTGAGCACAGGATGGCAGCTCTTTGGGGTCACCATTTCATTTACACAAGCGGTCAACATGGGATGACTGGCTTGTGAGAAACAAGGTGGGGATAGAATGAACATAGGACAGCTTTGTTTGTAGAGGAGGGGAAAGAGAAAATCAGCTCCGATTTAAATCACTGAGACTCTAATAGATAAATGAAGAAACAAGCACAATGCAGGTTACGAGGAGTTTAAAAACTAAAAGTAGGCCGGGTGTGGTGGCTCATGCCTGTAACCCTAGCACTTTGGGAGGCCCAGGCAGGTGGATCATTTGAATCCCAACTACTCGGGAGGGAGGAGTAGGAGGTCAGGAGTTCGAGACCAGTCTGACCAACATGGTGAAACCCCCTCTCTACTAAAAAAAAAAAAAATTAGCTGGGCGTGGTGGTGCACGTCTGTACTCCCAACTACTTGAGAGGCTGAGGCAAGAGAATTGCTTGAACCCAGGAGGTGGAGATTGCAGTAAGCCAAGATAGCACCACTGCATTCCAGCCTGGGCTATAGAGTGAGACTCTGCCTCAAAAACAAATAAATAAATAAAAACTAAAAGTAGGTAGCTTTCAGAATCTTCTATGGTAAAAGAACTAAATTTAGGATATGTTAATGGGATGAAAAGACGAGTTGACCAATGGAGAATGTGTTCTTTCTTGTAACGCTAATATGTATTTTCCTAATCCTCTGTTTTAATAATGATGATGGTAGTGATAGCTAACACTTATTTACTGCCAGGAATTGCTAGAAATACTTTAAATATACTAACTTATTTAATCTTTATAACAATCCAACAATGTAGGTTCTGCTTTATTCTTATCTAATACATGAGAAAACTGAGGCAAGAGAGGTTAAATCATTTGACCAAAGTCTCATAGCCAGTAAGGGGTGGACGGAAGATGCAAACCCAGGTGACCTGAATCCAGATTCTATGCTCTTAACTGCTAAGTACAATACCTTATTTGTATGAAAGTAAAAAAGATTTTGTTTGGTTTGTTTTTAAAACTTCCTGTGAAAGGTAAATATTTCATAATGTTTTTAACTCACTTATCCAACTTTACTGACATGTCACCTGGCAGTAAAGTACTATACTGGCTGGGCGCGGTGGTTCACGTCTGTAACCCCAGCACTTTGGGAGGTCAAGGCGGGTGGATCACGAGGTCAGGAGTTCGAGACCAGCCTGGTCAACATGGTGAAACCCCGTCTCTACTAAAAATACAAAAATTAGCTGGACGTGGTGGCACATGCCTGTAGTCCCAGCTACTTAGGAGGCTGAGGCAGGAGAATCGCTTGAGCCTGGGAGGTGGAGGTTGCAGTGAGCCAAGACCGCGCCACTGCAGCACTTCAGCCTGGGCAACAGTGTGTGACTCTGTTTCAGAAAAAAAAAAAAAAAAAAGTTAAAACCACATGCCTTTCCCAGTGCTCTCAGAACCTTACCCACAATCACAGCCAAGAATTCCAAGGCAGAAAGTATTTTTAATCCTAATGGAATTTTGTTCCTAAATATTATTCCAGAAAAGATTGTACATGCACATATACAACCCCAGAAGAAGGAACTCACCTTTTTCTGCTCATCTCTAAGAAACACTATGTACCTTGGAAAAGGTCTGCGAGAAAATGGAGGCTCCATCCTCTGTAGGGACAGGAGAAGCAGTTTCAAAAAGGGAAATGGAGGCTGTCCCTGAAGAAACCCAGTCAGTAGCCCTGAAGGTGCATCTCTACCAAAAAGGAAGCCAGCTAGAAAAGAAGCCTGCCCTGTACCGTATGCACCCGAGCTCTACCCCGCTCCCCTGAATTTCTCTGACTCTCTTTGCTCCTGGTGTAGGACTCCCCAGCATCAGCATACTCCCTTGTCCTGCCCTTCCCGGAGAAAAGGGGCGTGGGTCAAGGGCTGGGGCAGTGACTGACTGGAGAGCGGGGTGGCCTGCGGGGGTGTCTCTTGGCCCGGTGCTTCCGAGGGTTATACTTAGCCAGCTGGTACTCGTCAAACTGGGCAAATTTGTCCGTCATAGCAGCACGGAGACAGGCAGGCAGGGGCACCAGCTTATTCTCATCTCCCTCAGCCAGGCTCTGTCAAAGAGAGAGGAGACCATTAGAAGCAAGACCCAAATCAACCCTCCAAAACAAAACGAGGCCACTTCATGGAGATACATGAGAGCACAGAAAAGCGAGCAACTTCCCAGCCCTAGCTCCAAAATCACAATTTCTGTGGTACTGATTTTCATTTCTTCATTAGAAACATGAGGTCCAGGCTGGGCGGGGTGGCTCGCCTTTACACCTGTAATCCCAGCACTTAGGGAGGCCAAGGCCAGTGGATCACCTGAGGTCAGGAGTTCAAGATCAGCCTGGCCATGATGGTGAAACCCCATCTCTACTAACAACACAAAACCTAGCCAGGCGTGGTAGTGCACACCTGTAATCCCAGCTACTCGGGAGGCTGAGGCAGGAGAATCACTTGAACCTGGGAGACGGCGGTTGCAGTGAGCCAAGATCACACCATTGTACTCCAGCCTGGGCAACAAGAGTGAAACTCCAAAAAAAAAAAAAAAAAAAAAAAGCATGAGGTCCAAAATAAGACCATTTTTTTCCTCAAACTTTGATCCAGTCCTTCTCAATCATCTTCTCCATGTTGGGCAACCCAGCCTAGTAGAGGGAGAAGCTGTCCTGTCTGGGCACCAATGCTGAGGAAAGCTGAGGGGAAGCCAAACTGCCTGAGAATTTTCTCCAAGGATGCAGTGAGCATAAGAGAAGGAACCAAGGGAAGGCCCAAGCTCAGGGAAATGAGCACCATACCTGGTAAAGCTCAGCCACCTGGATCCAGTCAGAAGGCAGCTGGACAATGGCACAGAAATATCGTCGCAGGTGGGGGCGGCATGCCGGTAAGAAGGCAGCAATGGCCAAGATTTTATTGGCCACATTCCGGACGTTCAGCTGCTGCCTGGCATACAAAGATGCCTAGGACACAAGGTAAGAGGACTAGAATCTCAGCCACTCCTCCCGTAGCTTTCTGCCCTGAACTTACTTGCTGATTGAGTGTGCCTGTATAAAACCTTTCCTGAGCCCTCCACATTGTCCACAAAATACGAAGCCCAGGCTGCCTGACTTGGCATTCTAAGTCCTCCATATTCTATCCCTTACCCACCTTTCCAGCATGTCTTCTTCTGAGTCTACTGACTGCCTTGCAAGTCAACCAGGCCTTTTCCTTCTTTGGAAGACCTCCTGCATCAATATCTACCAAAAAGTTATCCAGGGTTCAAATCATTCATTAAACCTGCCATTTTCCAAAGCATCATAGAAGATATTTCCCACACCGCTCTTCTCTGCTTCAGAAATGTTCACTATGTAATATTCCAGCTGTATTTGTATGATATTTGGAAAAGTATTTTGCTTCCCTAACAATACTATAAGCTCCTTGAGAGAATGGGCACTTACTAACAAACCAAGCCTAGTATACTCTTCCCCCACTCTTCACTGAACCACAGGGACTAGGCCTCAGACTCACCCAGAAATTCTCCCTCAGAGAAGCTCCTCCCATCCTCAGTATGAGGCTAGTCACCATCCCTCCACACACCGTAACCACACTCCCTGTCTGCTAGCTTTACACCCCCATCCCCTCCTTCACACCACAATACCTTGAGGATAAACTCAGGCTCCAGGGGCGCAAGTTCATGACAGTTTTCAAAAATGGCAGCCAGGGTGGGGTCAGATGCATCTTTCATGTTTACTTCTGAGACCAGAGTAGAGCACAGCAAGCTCAATAGAGCCATCTTGGAATTGAGAAAGAGAGGGAAGAAATGAGAAGAGAGGTAATAAGGACCAACTTAAGCATCCATGCAGACTAACTTACAAAATCAAGGACAGAGAGAATGGACCCGAGATGTGGAGTCCAATTGAGAACTTAGAAAAGGGGACTAGGACCAGGCATGGTGGCTCACGTCTGTAATCCCAGCACTCTGGGAGACCGAGGCGGGCAGATCACCTGAGGTCAGGAGCTCAAGAGCAGCCTGGCCAACATGGCGAAACCCCATCTCTACTGAAGACCCAAAAATTAGCCAGGCACGGCGGCGCATGCCTGTAATTCCAGCTACCCTGGAGGCTGAGGCAGGAGAATAACTTGAAGCCAGGAGGCAGAGGTTGCAATGAGCTGAGATCGTGCCATTGCACTCCAGCCTAGGCGACACAGCGAGACTCCATCTCAAAAAGGAAAGAAGGAGAGAGAGAGAGAAAGAGAGAGGGAGAGGGAGAGAGAGAGACAGAGAGAGAGACAGAGGGAGAAAGGGAAAGGAAAGGAAAGGAAAGGAAAGGAAAGGAAAGGAAAGGAAAGGAAAGGAAAGGAAAGGAAAGGAAAAAAGAAAAGAAAGAAAAGGGCATTAGGAAGTGAGAAATAAGAGCTGGGTTGTATCCCTACCTTTCCCTTCCAACTGGGGAGGGGACCTGGTTCAAGTACTCCACCCCCAACCTCCCCTCCACACCATTAACTTTTCCCCAACTCTTGAACTTTTACCTTCTTTTCCTGAAGGACCTGGTCAGTAGGCTCTGGATGAGATTCAGAGTCTCCAGAGGTGAGCTTCAAGGCCAGATCCTCCACCTCCTCCTCCTCCTCTCCCAAGCTCAGACTGTAAGAAGGCATTTGGGTCTCTGCCCCTTTCTTCTCTTCTGAATCAAACCAACGACCCTGGGGATAGTAGTGGCAGTTATGAATCACAGAATGTATCCACAGACCCTCAAACCCAGATGGATCTGAAGGCAGCACCAGGACATGGGAAAAGTCTAAATCTCCATTAATAGCACCTCTAATCTCCTCTCCCTCTCCCTTCACACGCCAGCACTGATGTGTCCTGACTTACTGCTCTCACACACCACCTTGCTCTACTCAACCTTCAGAGCCTTCGCCCACATGCTTCATAATCTGCCCCTGCTTTCATCTCTTCATTGATGTCACAATCTGGGAGCATGGGGCTCTTCACACACCTTTTAGGATATTGGTAAGATGTTTTGGGGGTCAAAAGAAAAAGGGCAAAGCCCTATATTAATCCCCCAGCAGTCTTGGGCTGCTTAGCCTCTCTGAACCTCAGCTTTCTCTCATTCACTACCACCTATCTGATAGGGCCTCTGGGAAATTAAATGGAGTGATATATGTATGTGTGACTCTGCAAAATGCAAAGCCCTAAATGAATGTTAAGATGGCAGTAGTTGTAATCCTGATAACCCTGTGAAGTAGATTTTCATTAAATTCATTTTAAAGGTGAGGAAATTAAAGCTCTAAAGGGTTAAGAGGTTGCCCAAGATTACATAGTTTGTAATTGGCAGAGACAGAAAAAGTTCAGATTAGCCTTGTCCCTCAACCCGAAACACAAGTATATACAGAAGCAATGTGTGTCTATCTAGTGATTCTGAATTGTATACTAAATGTAGGCATGTAGATGTGTAAAAGTGGATATGTGTTTGCACATGCACACACAATTAAGTGGTCTCTGGTATAGGCCCTGATAGGGCTGTTGGAAAATTAATTAGTAGATGTATCTCATGCCTGATCTCAAAAGCACCTAACTGACTCTGCTATAGTGACATTACGCTGGCCCTCCCGAGCAGAGGCTTCCTAAGGACAGGGACTGTTTTCTGTTATGGTCTTTTGGGCTTTCATCTTTTTGAGACAGTCTCGCTCTGTTGCCCAGGCTGGAGTGCAGTGATGCGATCTCGCCTCCCGGGTTTAAGCAATTTTCGTGCCTCAGTCTCCCAAGTAGCTGGGATTACAGGTGCACACCACCACACCCAACTAATTTTTGTATTTTTGGTAGAGATGGGGTTTCACCATGTTGCCCAGGCTGGTCTCGAACTCCTGGACTCCACCTGCCTTGGCCTCCCAAAGTGCTGGGATTACAGGCATGAGCCACTGTGCCCAGCCAGGACAGGAATTGTTTTTGATCTATTGCACAAAATCTCCAAAGTAGATATGCAATAAAAGTAACGATGCCAGTGAAGATGGTCCTGCAACAAAGGGTATCTTAGGAGAGGCTCTGAGGAGAGAAGATAGCCAGACACAGAGCAGCACAGAGGGAAACTGAGACACTGAAAGCTAGAGACAAGAGAGCACAACAGACATGGCTGGAGTCAAGATGCGTGCCTGGAGCTATTACCAAAGTTGCTTCCTGAACTGTTCCTGTGGCAGAGAGAGATTTCAGGGCTGTAGGGCAGGTTGAAAGGTCTAGTCCCTTAGAGAAATGCTGAGCGCTCCAACTTGGAGGCTCAGAGAGCAGGCAATTGCTGTTGTTCACACAGTACAAATCAGCTTGCGTCATGTGAGATATCTGTAGACTCTGGAACAAGCGGCTGGCAGACACAGTGCTCTTTAGACTAGGGAGGGTGGCCAGGCACCGGTTCTCCAAGGAGAGGATGTCTGGGTGGGCAGAAACATGTCCATGTGGTTTCTCCATGGTCTTCAGGTCAGAAAGCGTGGCCAGGCACCGGTTCTCCAAGGAGAGGATGTCTGGGTGGGCAGACACATATCCATGTGGTTTTTCTACAGTCTTCAGGTCAGGAAGCGTGGCTAGGCACTGGTTCTTCAAGGAGAGGATATCTGAGTGGGCAGATATATGCTGATGTAGTTTCTCCATGGGCTGTAAGTCAGGGAGCATAGCCAGGCACCGGTTCTCCAAGGAGAGGATGTCTGGATGGGCAGACACATGCCCATGGGGTTTTTCCATGGCTGAAACTCAGTTTGTATATGCCTAGAAGGAGAGAAAGACAGGAGATGAGCACCTGGCTGCACTGAGCGTGTATTTGTAGGAGAGCATATCTTCGCCACAGCCCTCCCGATAATGCCAGTGATTTGCAAGTGGAAAACAATGAATGTTGTTTTTCTTAGGACTGGGTTCATCCAGAGAATATTCTAAGAGAGAGGGGTAGGGAAAAGGTAAGGCAGAGGCTTAAGAGCAGAGATATTAAGAAAAGGCCGGTGCAGTGGCTCATGCCTATAATCCCAACACTTTGGGAGCTAAGGCAAGAGGATTGCTTGAGTCCAGGAGTTCGAGGCAAGCCTGGGCAACACGGTGAAACCCCATCTCTACAAAGTTTTAAAAAATAAAATATATTTCTTAAAAAAGAAACAAAAAGGAATGACTGGAGAAGAAGGGACATGCCTTCTCATAAGAAGATAAAGGAGACTCCACCCCCTCCCTGCGACCCCCGCTACAGGACTATCAGTTTAATCCCTACTTAGTAGAGGGGCCTCGCAATATAATCTGGACTGTGGGTTCTTAGCTCCAGAGAAACAGGTACTTTAATCAAGTTGCCAATACTTACCACCTCAGCTTCCTTGCCTCCTATTCACTCTTCAACCATCTAAATGGGATTCTGTCCCCACCAGTCCACAAGTCCTCTTAGGTAACCAAGGAACTTTTTGTTACTCCCATAAATAAATACATCTTAGCCCTTATCTCATTTCACCCCTCAAGTAGAATATGACATTGTTGATTACTCTCTCGTTAAAACTCTCTCTTCCTTTGCTTTCCATGATGCTACTGTCCTGATTTTCTTCTTAAAACTATTCTGGCTAGATCTTCTTGGGGATTCTTTCTCTGCCATTTCTTAACATCGATGCTCCAAAGAGTTCTATTCTAATCCTTTTACATATTTTCCTGGGGTAGTCTCACCCACTATGTGGCTCCAAATAACATTTCTATGCTGGCGACTCACGGATCTATTCCTGGACCTAGGTCTCCCTCCTGAGCTTCATATTCTTTTATCCATTTGCCTCTTGGGTATCCCCTCTGGATGATTCAAAGGTGCTCCAGATTCCACAGATCTTAAATGCATCATCTTTCTCCTTCTCTTATCTCTGCCCCAAATCCATTCCCCTTCCTTTGCCCCCTCTGCCTACTGGAGTTTGAAGTGAGACAGACTTTAGTTTGAATCCTCCTTTACCTTGGGATCTTGGTTGGGTAAGATACTTAAATTCTCTGTATCTCTAGAGTTTTCACATTTATAAAATTAAGAAAAATGCTTACCTCACAGAGTTGTTATAGAAATAAATGAGAAAAAAATATTAGGCAGTTTGAGCATTGCCTGGCACTAAGTGTTCAACATAGAAGTTATTATTATTTGTTATTATTATCCAGTAGACTACCAAATCCTATTGATTCCACTCCCTCAGTGTCTCTCAAATCTATCCAATTCTCTCCATTCCTCCTACCACCACCTTTGTTGAAACCCTCTAATCCATGTGGTGACACACTGTATATAGATATGTCTAAAGGACCTCCCTGCTAGAGCCAGATGTGGTAGCCTGTAACCCCAGCAAATCTCGAAGTCTGAGACAGGAGGATCACTTGAGCCCAGGAGTTTAAAACCAGGCTGAGCTACGTAGTGAGACTCCAATTTTTTTTTTTTTTTTTTTTTTTTTTTTTGAGACAGAGTCTTGCTCTGTCACCCAGGCTGGAGTGCAATGGCACGATCTTGGCTCACTGTAACCTCCGCCTCCAGGGTTCAAGCCATTCTCCTACCTCAGACTCCCAAGTAGCTGGGATTACAGGTGCCCGCCACCACGCCCAGCTATTTTTTTTTTTTTTTTTGTATTTTTAGTAGAGACAGGGTTTCACTATGTTGGCCAGGCTGGTCTCGAACTCCTGACCTTGTGACCTGCCCACCTCGGCCTCCCAAAGTGCTGGGATTACAGGCATAAGCCACTGCACCTGGCCGACTCCTTTTTTTTTTTTTTTTTTTTAAAGCATGTTTGCTTCTTAGTAGCCCACTTGCTAATTGTTTCTCCTTTGTTTTTGTTTTTTTGTTTTTTGAGACTGATTCTCACTCTGTTGCCAGGCTGGAGTGCAGTGGCGCAGTCTCGGCTCACTGCAACCTCGACTTCCCGGGTTCAAGCAATTCTCCTGCCTCAGCCTCCCAAGTAGCTGGGATTACAGGTATGGGCCACTATGCCCAGCTAATTTTTGTATTTGTAGTAGAGACGGGGTTTCACCATGTTGGTCAGGATGGTCTCGATCTCCTGACCTCATGATCTATTCACCTTGGCCTCCCAAAGTGCTGGGATTACAGACGTGAGCCACCGTACCCAGCCTAATTGTTTCTCTTTACTGAAATAAAACTCCTTAAGGTAAGGGCTCCTTTGTCTTGCTCCCCTCTGCATCCTCAGCATCACACACAAAACCCGACTTCTGGTCACCTCCCAGCATCATCTCTCACTAACACCCCAATCTAACTCTCAGCACTCTAAGCTTCAATCATACCAATTTTATTTAGCTTATTAATTGCCAAGATATCTCTTGACTCTGGGCCTTTGCACAGGCAGATCCCTGCAACACTCTTTCTTCTACCAACACCACCCCTCCTTTACAAGGCCAAATGCTACTTTCCTCTCACTCTACAGGCTTCAGTTTCATCATCAATTCCTCCAAAAAGCCTGTGCTGACACCAAGCCCCAGTCTGGTTTAGGTGGCCTTCTCCTTGTTTTCACAACACCCATACTTCCCCTATCATACAGCACATCACCTGTTTGTCTTTCTTCTCATTAGACCATTAAGTTCCTAAGGAGAGAGACCCTTTTAGCCTTGTTAACCGTTGTTCCCACAATTGCTGGTCAGTGGGATTCAGAGGCTTTTGAGAATCTCGTGAAAGCTATGGAGCTTTTTCACAGAAAAAATAAGAGTATATACTGTTTTGTGCTCAATTTTCAGAGTGTCTATGAAGCCCATTTATGGACCTCCCAGGATCTCCATAAACTGCAAATTAGAAACCTCTGCCTAACAGAATGCTTGAATTATACCATCAGGAACCTATTTTCTGGCCGGGTGTGGTGGCTCACACCTATAATCCTAGCACTTTGGAAGGCTAAGGTGGGAGGATCACTTGAGGTCAGGAGTTCAGGACCAGCCTGGGCAACATAGTGAGACCTCTATTTAAAAAAAAAAAAAAAAAAGGAATGTATTTTCTTATTTATTTGGACAAAGGCTAATCTCTCATTCATACGTAAATATTTTGGGAATAATATTGTTAAGTCAACCACTTAAACTTAGTGTGAAAAAGCTTAGGGACAGGAGTATAGAACACTTCCAAGAAGACCTGAATGACTAACAATCCAGGGCCAAAAAGGACAGCAATATCTCACTGGACGTCAATGTGACAAACACATACAAAATGATGGTTTCCATGCCCTGTACATTTTGCTCATGTCGTTGCCCTACATGAGCCCCCAAGGAAAGGAGTGGGGAATCTCAGAATTGACTCAGATTTTTTTTAAAGAGATCTCAAACCAAAAATAACAGAAAAATAAGGACAGTTTATTTGAGCAACACAGTGAGACTGTCCTATCCTAAAAAGGACAGTCTCACTATGTTGCTCATTTTATTTTTTTGCCACCCTGGAGTTTTTGAAAGGAGATTCAGCTGAACCACAAATGAAAAGCTAAAGTTCCATCCCCACTTCCATCTCTAGTTCCCTTCTCTGGAAGTAAACATTGCTAACAGTTTTATACTAACAGTTTCACAGTTTCTATGCCTATACAAATATATGCCTTCACCATCACCGCTGCTTCCGCTTTTGCTTTAAACAGGATCATAAGTTAGACTCCATTCTGCGCTTAGTACATCTCAGAGACCTTGCCGTGTTAACACATTAATACCCACCTCACCAATTTTTTTTTTTTTTTTTTTTTTTTTTTGAGGTGGAGTCTGGCTCTGTGGTTCAGCTCACTGCAATCTCTGCCTCCCGAGTTCTAGCGATTCTCCTGCCTTAGCCTCCCGAGTAACTGGGATTACAGGCGCCCACCGCCATGCCCGGCTAATTTTTTGTATTTTCAGTAGAGAGTGGTTTCACCATGTTGGCCAGGCTGGTCTCAAACTCCTGACCTCAGGTGATCCCCCACCTCCGCACCCCCAAAGTGCTGGGATTACAGGCGTGAACCACCGCGCCCGGCCTCCACCTCAGTCTTCAAGTGGCTGTATGGTAGTCTAGCACATTTAAGCACAGTCTGGGTTTCTATTATTACAAACGGTTCTCATACTACCATTTGTTGGTGACAGCCACTGTCCCCTTTCAGTGGGCACACAGAGCAAGGAAGTAAGAGGGGATGATTGTCACGTGGTCTCTCTTCCTGTCCCTCCCTCTCCTTCAGCCTTGTCCTCCTTTCTCACCTCCCCTTTCACGCAGTGTACACTCCCTCCCCTTCCCGGAGCCGCCGGGGCCGGGAGGAGCAGGGTGGATGCACCCCTAGCTGAGTCTCGGGTGGTTCCTAACCGGCCCCGCCAGGCCCTTCCCACCCGGCTCTCAGCCTCACAGCCCAGAGCCCTAGACCCAGGGCCAGGGCAAGTTCTGCCTGCGCTCGGGCCCTACCTTAGACTGGGGCTGGAGACCCTGGGTGCCTGACCTGGGGCGTCCAATTCCCGCAGCAGGAAGCAGAAACTTCGCTCTGGGTTCTGCCAGTGGGAAGGGTGGCAGCCGGGGGAGGAGCCGGATGCGGATCTGGGAAGAGACAGTGCGGGCGGAGACTCTCGGGCCCGGGCGGGGCGCGGCAGCGGCTGGAGGGGCAGCGAGCCGAGGGCCGGGCACGACGACATGCCAGGACGGCGACGCGAATGCCCAGGACCCCTGCAGCCTTTTCTGGGACCCGAGTTTAGTTTGTTGTTGTTTCTCTTCTTTTCCCTTTCCGGTGCTTTCTCCTGTCCCTAGGGCTTCCCCCCTACCAAATTCGTCTCCTCTGGCTAATTTTTGTCTTTTTTCTCCTATTATCTCTTCAGCCACTGTTTCTTGGAAAAGATTTTAGCATGTTCGCTGCCTGTCTGTACACCTCTCCTTCCTAGCATCAACGACGGTCAGACTCAATTCATCCTAAAGTTCCTTTGAGGAACTCCTTAAAAGGAGACGGAAAGTCTAAAGCAACCGCCTGTAACCAAGTGTAGACATCAGTCAATCCAAGTTCGCTGAACTAAGAGCAAGTCCTGTTGATCAGAAGAGAGATACGTGGCCGGGCGCGGTGGCTCAAGCCTGTAATCCCAGCACTTTGGGAGGCCGAGACGGGCGGATCACGAGGTTAGGAGATCGAGACCATCCTGGCTAATACGGTGAAACCCCGTCTCTACTAAAAAAAAAAAATACAAAAAACTAGCCGGGCGAGGTGGCGGGCGCCTGTAGTCCCAGCTACTCGGGAGGCTGAGGCAGGAGAATGGCGCAAACCCGGGAGGCGGAGCTTGCAGTGAGCTGAGATCCGGCCACTGCACTCCAGCCTGGGTGACAAAGCGAGACTCTGTCTCAACAAAAAAAAAAAAAAAAAAAAAAAAAAAGAAGAGAGATACGTGGACACACAGAATCTATCTGGAGCCATCCTGAATGATTAATGCTGAACCCTTTCCAGGAAGATGGAACCAGGCTTAGGAAAGAGACAAGTGACCCTTAGGTTAATAATGCTAGCTTCGTAAAGACAGGACCAAACATAGTAGCAGGAGAAATATGCTTTCTGCCTATAAAGCAGATTAGCTGTCTTCTGGAAAATATCATTGCTTTCCTTAGAGAGGTACCCTTGAGTCTCAGGTAACAGCTGAGCTTCGGCTCAGAATTGAGGATATTCTATCCTCTATTAACTGAGCCAGTACCACTTTCCTTCCTTAGAAACCTCCATTGCCACCCACCCCATCAGTCCCAACACTCCCTGCAATGGTCTTTATGTTTGTGTCTCCCCAAAATTTATATATTGAAACGCTAATCCCAATGCGATGGTCTTTAAGGTGTGATCTCTGGGAGGTCATTAGGTCATGGAGTTTAAGAATACTCATAAATGGAATCGGTGGCCTCATAAGGAAAGACGGAAGGGCTAGCTAGCTCTTTGTCCGCGATATGAGAATACAAGAAAACAGCCATCTGCAATCCCAAGGAAGGCCCTCATCTTCAGAAGCAGACCATGCTGGCAATCTGATCTTGGACTTCCATTCTCTAGAACTGTGAGAAATAATATTTGTTGTTTAAGCCACCCAGTCTACGGTAATTTGTTGTAGCCACCTGAACTAAAACATTTCCTTTTTATAACAAATATTTTAATGCTCCTTTTATTTTCCTGATACATAATCATAAAACATGTAACTTACCTCCACACACAATTTTAAACAAAAATTTAAAGACAAAAAATAGAGACAGGGTTTTGCTATGTTGCCCAGTCTGGTCTCAACCTCCAGGGCTCGAACAATCCTCCTACCTTGGCCTCCCAAAGTGCTGGGATTACAGGCATGAGCCACCATGCCTGGCCTAAAAGATTAATAAAATCTCTTAAAGAGATACAAAGGAATCTACAGCCATACCACCCTGAACGCACCCGATCTTGTCTGATCTTGGAAGCTAAGCAGGGTCAGGCTTGGTTAGTACTTGGATGGGAGATAAAATGAATAGTAGAAGGAATATGACTTATAATTAAATACTATGTGTTTAGATACATAACTGCTTGTGCATAACATTCAAGAAGACACAATGTGGTACTCGGATATATGCATCTCTATATAAAATCACCTCGAATGTAACAGCTACAAATGCAAAATGATACAGGCATTATAATGGTGATTCAAATACCATGAACAGAATTACTGATGTGGTATGATTTTCCAAAATACTAAATAACTTTTGGCAGATTTTCAAACAAAACAAGATATGATCTACCCATGATTTTCATGGTAGTTGCATCCCTGGAAAGTTTAGTGTGTATTAAAACTATGCATAAAATGCCTTGTGTTTATATTTAAAATTAAAGTATGGCTGGGCACGGTGGCTCACGCCTGTAATCCCAGCACTTTGGGAGGCCAAGGTGGGCAGATTACCTGAGGTCAGGAGTTTGAGGCCAGCCTGGCCAACATGGTGAAACCTCATCTCCACTAAAAATACAAAAACTAGCCGGCCGTGGTGGCAAGCACCTGTAATCCCAGCTACTCGGGAGACTGAGGCAAGAGAATCGCTTGAACCCAAGAGGTGGAGGTTGCAGTGAACCGAGAGCACACCACTGCATTCCAGCCTGGGTGACGAGCAGAACTCCAACTCAAAAAAAAAAAAAAAAAATTCAGTTAGATCCTAATTAAAACAAGTTTTCAACTACATGAATGACTAGCAAGTTATTCAAAGTTAAAGATGCAGAAATGTCACTCATTGTGTGGTAGTGTCCTAAACAGTTCCTGAATGTTGAGCTATCCTGGGCCCTACTCATTTAAATGTGTAAAATCATCCCAATTATTATGAAAGCCAAAAACACCCCCTAAAGAGCAGCGCCACTCACATCAAAAACCATCACTAGCAATTTGTTTATAGGAGAAAGAGAGGAGTTTGGTGAGGGAACACAAGAGCTAGGAAACCTGAAAGAAAGGGTTATGTGAGGTGACTACAGTGGGAGCATATTGAGGAGAAGGAAGTGAGGGGAGGGATTGGAGGAGTCCATATAGGGCCTTTCTTCTGAAGGCCAACTTTATAAGGCCTCTTCCCATAGAATATACCTTAGATAATAATCCCAACCTCAACGCCTCATAGTCTGTGACTCTCCATGGGAAACACCTGCCCCACCAGTGAAAGAACAGCATATGCAAGTCCTTCCATCATATTCCCATAAATATCAGACCTGAGAAGACTGGCGATACAGGAGGGAAGGCAGTTGGTGATGGCTTCCTGATTGGCTTTGAGGATCTAGATTTACTTTCTGGTTTCCTGAAGCAGCAAAGAGATTCAAGGCCAGCAAGGCCTGTACATTGGAACTACCTGGAGATCTTTTATAAATTCCAAAGTCTGGGCCACACCCCAGACCAATTAAATCACAATCACCCGGAGCAGGACCCAGGCATCAGTAGTTTTTGAAGTTTTCTAGGTGCTGCGGTCTGATTGTGTCCCCCAAAATTCACGTTGAAACTCGATCTGCAATGTGATAATATTAAGGGTTGGGGTCTTTAGGAGAGATTAAGTCATGAGAGCAGAGCCCTTACGAATGGAATTTGCAGCCTTATAAAAGGGCTAGAAGAAACCAGCAATCACTCCTTTGTTTGCCCTTCCACCTTCTGCCATGAGAAGATGCAGCAAGAAGGTATGTTCTCACCAGACACCAAATGCTAGTGCCTTGATCTTGGACTTCCCAGCCTCCAGAATTATGAGAAATAAATTTATATTATCTATAAAATTACCCAGTCTCAGGTATTTTGGTATAGTAGCACAAATGGATGGACACATCAGGTGATACTAATGTGCAGAAAAGTTTAGGAACTTGTGCTCAAGGGTCTCACTGATCGAAGTATGGGATTGTGGACCACACCACCAACATCACCTTGTTAGAAATGCAGACTCCCAGGCTTTACCCCAGATCAACTGAATCAATCTTTTAACAATATTTCCAGGTGATTTCCACTCACATTGAAGTTTGAGAAACACTGATCCAGACAAGTGAAGTGGAACCTGAGAATCTATATTTCCAGACACTGGGGTCAGGGCCCAGTGATTTGTATTTTTAACAAGCTCTCCAGTTGGTTTTGGTACATGCTTAAATTTAAGAACCCCTGATTAGGCAGGGCGTGGTGGCTCATGCCTATAATCCCAGCACTCTGGGAGGCCGAGTGGGCAGATCACTTGAGCTCAGGAGTTTGAGAACAGCCTGGGCAAAATGGTGAAACCCTGTCTCTACAAAAAATGCCAAAAGAAAAAAAAAATTTAGCTAGGCATGGTGGCACACACCTGTAGTCCTAGTTACTTGTGGAGCTGAGGCAAGAGGATTGCTTGAGTTTAGGAAGTCGAGGCAGCAGTAAGCTGTGTTCGTGCCACTGCAACCTGGGTGACAAAGCAAGACCCTGTCTCCAAAAAAAAAAAAAAAAAAAGCTCTGATTGAAACAAATATTGTTGCTCATCTCTTTTGAAAATTTCTGATTTAGTAGGTAGGTCTGAGACGGAACCTGAAAATTTGCATTTCCAGCAGTTTCTCAGGTAATCGTGACTCTTATCTCTGATCTGAGGTAAACATTTTAAAAACTATTAATCTAGGATGATTACCTAAATGGGAGAGATAGTTACTACCTACCACATGGCAGAGGTGGGTAGTAAATAATGCGCCTGTCACACTTGAATTGCATATATAAATTAAAAATTTGGCCCAATTCCCAGATATTCTGTTCCAATCACACAGCCACTGAATGATCCCTAAAGGACATTTCAGCTGTGTTTTGAGGAGCCAGATGAACCATCTCTGCCTTGCAACAGAGAAAACCTTCCAACTGGCAAGATGTTCACAATGTTCACATTCAGCTTTTCATACCCGTAGGAAGTGCTAGTCATATTGCCAATATTTGCTTCTTTGAATCATGCTTTCCTAAGTTAGCCATTCCCTTGAGTTGAAGCAATCTTTCTTCAGATTGCTATCATTCGAACAAATCAGGAGTTTTGCCAATCAGATAACTATACCAGGGCAGGGAAGATGTGCCACTTCCCACTGGAATGAATTCACTTCACTCACAGAACTGTCTTGCTTTCCTTATTTGCAAGTTCTTAAAGGACCATTCACTTTCTCCTGCATATACGCCTACACCACCTTCCTGTTGATCAGTAGCATTGAGCTGCAATGGCCAACTGATGAGGGTAGTATCCAGACTGATTTGTCTCTGGGACAAAGGAGTGCCACCCCCTCAGTCTTCCCTTTTGGGAAGGGTCCTACCACCTATTAAAATTGCTCACTTGTGGTCAGTTTTCTTGAACGCTCATTGACCTCCTCTACTTTGATCAACAAACATCTGCTAATCCCTTGTCAAAGAATAGTGCTAGTACATGGGTAAAATGTATACAACATGCCTTCTTCTCAAGGCTTCATCATCTTGTAGAGATAGACACATGTAGAAGTCACAAAAATACAAGGCAGATAATGAGAAGTGCTATAATGGACTCAGAAACAAACTATAGGGTATTACAGGTGAGGGCAAGGATCTCGAGCAACTCCCTGGAGAGATGGACTTTGAACTGGGAAGGGCAGGCCTCTGATAAACTGGGAGGGGAGTGACCAGTGGGAAGTGGAAAAGCCATTGGTTTTACCTGATGTTTTTCTTTTTTGTGAATGATTACCTTTAGATTCACAGTATGTGTTTGTTTGACCAAACCACCACAACTTAAAGCATCACACAAGCCGTGATATGTGGACAAGAACACACTTACTGGATAGCCACTTGTCACCTCAGACAAGCCCCTCTGGGCCATCTGAAAGCAGATTACAAGAACCTCAGTATCTTCTCCCTTCTGACTCTTCTGAATCAAAACAACCCTGCATTTGGCCTCTGGTCTGTTGATATTTGCCAATATATTTCTTCATCTTTTTTTTTTTTTTTTTTTTTTGAGACAGAGTTTTGCTGTGTCACCCACTCTGGAGTGCAGTGGCACAATCTTGGTTCACTACAACTTCTGCCTCCTGGGTTCAAGCAATTCTCCTGCCTCAGCCTCCCAAGTAGCTGGGATTACAGGTTCCCACAACCACGCCCGGCTTATTTTTTGTATTTTTAGTAGAGATGGAGTTTCACCATCTTGGCCAGGCTGGTCTCGAACTTCTGACCTCAGGTGATCCGCCCGCCTCAACTTCCCAATGTGCTGGGATTATAGGCATGAGCCACCATGCCTGGCCTCTTTCTTCATCTTTCTTCAAGGATATTCCTCACTGACTAGTCTCTCTAATCAGGTACGGTAGGTTAAAATAGGCCACAAATTCTTTGCGTCCCCTCCCATTGAGAGGCAGAGTCTAATTTCTTACTTCTTGAAACTGAGCTGACCTGGTCACTTGCTTGACCAATATAAGGTGGCAGCAGTTGCATTCTGGGACTTCTGAGGCTAGGTCAAAGGAATCTTGAACTTCCTCCAGGACTCTGGAACACTCCCTTGGGAACCCCTGAGCTGCCACGTGAATCCAACTACCCTAAGACTGCCACTCTAAAGAGGCCACATGAAGGTGTTTCAATTAACACACTCAACTGAGCTCAGCCTTCTAGCCATCTACACCAGGACACCACACATGTGCCCTGTCTGGTGCCATGGTGGAGAAAGAAGCTGTCTTAAGCCCTTCAGATCAGTTCATCTACCAATTGTCTATCAACTTCCACTAATGACACATGAAACAGAAGAATCATCCAGTGGAACCCTGCCTAAATTTAATGAAGTCAGTTACACATAAAATTGTGAGATATGATTAAATGGTTGTTGTTTTAAGTCACAGAGTTTTGAGCAGTAAATGATAACTGGTACACTAGGCCTGCGAAATATAAGACAGTTTACATCAGGGTACTCTGTAATCATCCCTTTTTTTTTTTTTTTTGGTGACAAAACCAGGACACCTGATCTCAAAAAGGATTTGAGTCCTGCTTTTGGATGGGATGAGGCAGGGGTAATTGGAAATAAAATTTGGATTTCAAAATAGTGAACTTGGGGCTGGGTGCAGTGGCTCACACCTGTAATCCCAGCACTTTGGAAGGCAGAGGCAGGCAGATCACCTGAGGTCAGGAGTTTGAGAGCAGCCTGGCCAACATGGTAAAACCCCGTCTATACTAAAAATACACAATTAGCCGTGTGTGGGGGTGCATGCCTGTAATCCCAGCTACTTGGGAGGCTGAGACAGGAGAATTGCTTGAACCTGGGAGGCGGAGGTTGCAGTGAGCTGAGATCACGCCACTGCACTCCAGCCTAGGCAACAAGAGTGAAACTCCATGTCAAAAAAAAAAAAAAAGGCCAGGCATGGTGGCTCACGCCTGTAATCCTAACACTTTGGGAGGCCAAGGTGGGCGGATCACGAGGTCAAGAGATCAAGACCATCCTGGCCAACATGGTGAAACCCCGTCTCTACTAAAAATACAAAAACTAGCTGGGCATGGTGGCATGTACTTGTAGTCCCAACTACTCGGGAGGCTGAGACAGGAGAATTGCTTGAACCTGGGAAGGCAGAGGTTGCAGTGAGCTGAGATCGCGCCACTGCACTCCAGCCTGGTGACAGAAAGAGGCTCCATCTCAAAAAAGAAAAAAAAATAGTGAACTTAGAACATTTTAATGCCTTGTAGGAAGAATGTAAAAAATATGGGAATTCAAATACTCAAGGAAGAACTGGAATATTTGGCTGCAATACAAGATATGGGTGAAGATATATATATATATATATATAAATTATTTATATATATAAAAATAATTTTTTTTTTGAGATGGAATTTCGCTTTTGTTGCCCAGGCTAGAGTGCAGTGGCATGATCTCTGCTCACTGCAACCTCTGCCTCCCGGGTTCGAGAATTCTCCTGCCTCAGCCTCCCGAGTAGCTGGAATTACAGGCAGCTGCCACCACAGCTGGCTAATTTTTTGTCTTTTTAGTAGAGACAAGGTTTCACCATGTTGTCCTGGCTGGCCTTGAACTCCTGACCTCAGGTGATCCGCCCGCCTCTGCCTCCCAAAGTGCTGGGGTTACAGGAGTGAGCCACCACACCAGGCCAGATAATATATTATATATTAAATACGGTTGTTTAAACATGCATTCTGGAGTCCAACAGATCTGTGTTTATTTTTTTTTTTTTTTTTTTTTTTTTTTTGAGACAAGGGTCTTGAAATATGTGCCACCACACCTGGTCCAATGGATCAATGTTTAAATCCTCCTCTGCTACTGACTAGCAGTGTGACCTAAGCTGTAGAAGAAAATAAGGTTAATAATCTCATCAACCCTCATTGGGGCCAGAGAGTGGTCCTTGAGTCTGCAGTAAGATTACATGATGCTGATGTGGCAAAGGGGCCAGGTTAGGTTCTCCATTTGAAAAGTCTCACCTCCTGTCTCATTTTCATAATAATCTGCAGCTCAATACATCCTAATAAGTGAAAAAAACTGTTGGAAGGAAGAACCCACTATCCCTTGCTCTGGCTGAGCGTCTTTTAAATTCACAGCTATTTGCGTTACAGCAATTGGATGTTAATTTTTGAAGACCAGGTCTCCAAACCTCCAGTGGCACTTATACTCACTCATTGCTCCCACTTGTAGAGTCCATGTATGAGTTTCATGGATAAAGCTTACCACTCAAGTGGAGATGGAGCTACATCAGAGAGGGGCATAATAAAGTCCTTCTACCAGTTTAAATACATGCTCAACATTTACAAACTCTTGTGTGAGTTTGGGTGGGTTAACTCCTCTAATCTTCTAGTTTTCTCATCTATAATGTGGGAATAATAATAGCACCCACTTTTTATGGGCTGCATTGTCATTCAAATTAGATAATATACGTAAAGCACTTAGCATACCACCTGGCATATAGCTAGCACAAACAATAACTATCATCTAAAACAAGCAGTTCTAGGCTGGGCACAGTGGTTCACACCTGTAATCCCAGCACTTTGGGAGGCTGAGGCAGGTGGATCACCTGAGGTCAGGAGTTCAAGACTGGCTTGGACAAGATGGTAAAATCCCGTCTCTACTAAAAATACAAAAATTAGCCAGGCATAGTGGCAGACTCCTGTAATCCCAGCTACTCTGGAGGCTGAGGCAGGAGAATCACTTGAATCCGGGAGGCAGAGGTTGCAGTGAGCCGAGATCGCACCACTGCATTCCATCCTGGGTGACAGAGTGAGACTCTGTCTCAAAAAAATAAAAAATAAAACAAGCAGTTCTTACTCTGTAATGAAAAGGCTGGCTTTCATCAGTGACAGTTTGCTTGAAAAGTCTGTATTGGGGTTTAGACTGTCTACCTGGCAATTAGTCAAACTGATATATAGGCTGGGCGTGGTGGCTCACTCCTGTAATCCCAGCACTTTGGGAGGCTGAGGTGGGCGGATCACTTGAGGTCAGGAGTTCAAGACCAGCCTGGGCAACACGGTGAAACCCTGTCTCTACTAAAAATACAAAGATTAGCCAGGCATGTGCCTATAATCCCAGCTACTCGGGAGGCTGAGGTAGGAGAATCACTTGAACCCGGCAGGTGGAGGTTGCAGTGAGCACAGACAGAGCCACTGCACTCCAGCCTGGGAGACAGAGCAAGACTCTGTCTCAAACAAAACAAAACAAAACACCAACTAACTGATACGTAGCTCTCTAACTATATGCCTTGGCCTCAGTTGGAATCCAGATGAATCTGCTTCCCTGTCTCAGGAGTACATCAGGCTGGAGTAGCTGATAACCTTCTGTACGGTACTCATGGTCTCAGGACCCTATCACTACAGTACACTGGCCTCCTTGTTTGGCATCATTTAGCTCTCTGATCTAAAAGGATGTGTCCTAGGACCTTGATTTATAGATTACCAAGGCACACTTTTCCAATGTGCCTAGAGGTCCTTAGGACTATCCCAAGCTCTGGGGTTCATGAGCTATAATAACACTGTGGTGTTTACAATACCGTTATGGTGCTTATTTTACGGGGTAAAACTTGGAATTCAAACTGGTTAAAGGACTTACTCATCATTACCAAAGCAACAATTGAATTGAAACTTGAAGCCAAGTTACTGAATCTAGCTCAGTACACTTTCAAGGCTATACTTTTTGTTTTGTTTTGTTTTGTTTTGTTTGTCATTCTTCTAATACTGTATTTGTGCTCACATTACTACAAAGAAATACCCGAGACTGGATAATTTATAAAGAAAAGAGGTTTAATTGGCTCATGGTTCTGCAGGCTATATGGGAAGCATGGCAGCATCTGCTTCTGGGGAGGCCTGAGGCCTCAGGAAGTTTCCAATTATGGCAGAAGGCAAAGGAGGCGTGAAACGTCTTACATGGCAGGAGCAAGCGTAAGAAAGAGAGCGAGGCGGGAGGTGCTACACACTTCTAAACAACAAGATCTCACGAAAACTCACTACCAGAAGAACACCACCAAGGGAATGGGGCTCAACCCTTCATGGAAACCACTCCCATGACCCATCACCTCCCACCAGGCCCTACCTCTGACACTGGGGATTACAATTTGACATGAGATATGTGCAGGGACTCAGATCCAAAACATATCAAATAGGAAATATAGATTATTATATTCTGAATCAGCTATAGTAATAATACCATGATCATTTCTCTCTCAGAGCAAAAAGACTATAATCTCACCACTAATGATATAAATGTATGTATGTATATACACATAAGTACCTGTCCATCTATAAATTTTTTGGTAGGTGTTTTACCAGGAGCTGTGATAAATTCACACCTTTTCACTTAGGGCTTCTTGATCTCAAAGGCTAGACAGGATTTAGAATATAGTCTGTGATCCTGAAAGAGTAATTGTGACCGTCCTGTCTACAGACCTCACCTGCGATGTTTGTCTTAGCCTGCCTGTTGGTCCTAATGTGTATGAGAGACTAGTTTCATGAAAAGCCTTCCTCTTCATTATCTAGACTGTGTACCACGTACCTTTATTTCCTAAGCTGTGTAACAAAAGGTTTGAATTACATGATCTCTGAAACCTCTCCATTCTATAATTCTATTAAATAATCTTTCTATGCAATTTTTCCTTTATTCTTTTTTTTTTTTTTTTTTTTGAGATAGGGGTCTCACTATGTGATCCAGGCTGCACTCGAACTCCTGAGCTCAAGTGATCCTCTCACCTCAGCCCTCTGAGCAGCTGGAACTATGGGCATGTAGCACAGTGCCTGGCAGTTTTTCATTCTTTTGATTGGACATTGTTGCTGCTACAACCCACAGTGTCTGTCTGGGTAAGTAGTAATTTTTGGTTTCACAGCTAGTGAAATTTTCATATAAATTTACTCTTCTATTTTTTAAAATCTTCCTTGCTATCAAATTTCCATATATCATTATTATTATTATTATTAATTTGAGACAGAGTCTCACTCTATCAACCAGGCTGGAGTGCAGTGGCGCGATCTCAGCTCACTGCAACCTACGTCGCCCGGGTTCAAACAATTCTCGTGCCTCAGCCTCCCAAGTAGCTGGGATTACAGGTGTGTGTCACCATACCTGGCTAAAACTTTTCCATATATATTATATTCAACATAGAAAAGATTGGGAGAAGACACTAAGTCGGTTTTTATTTCAGTAGTCCAGTATTACATGATGAGTCAAGTGAAGAAAAAAAGATAAGGGAGAATAAGCTCAAGATGATTCCAAAGCTTCAGGTCCAGGAAACAGGGGAAATGATAGTGTGAATAAAACATAATGAATCTGAACTAATGATGCTGGTACGTCTAAATGGAGGTGAGAATCACTGAAAAAAAAAAAGACTAGAATCCAGGTGAACCATCAAGGTTGGAGATAGAGGAGAGGTGAGCTTCCCGACAGGGAGCTTAAAGCAAAGGAAAGGAAGAACGTAAGCAACCTAGGACTAGGCACAGGAGACAAGTGATACATAGAATCCCACACACTTACTTGTACTAAATATTAACCTACATGTCCAGTCCTACCCAGTACCTGAGTCAACCTTGAAAAGATAAGAGAGATATCAGAAATTTCACCCTCACCAACAAAGGGGGTTGAGGGAAGAGTGTTGAGGGAGCTATTAGAGAGCATCTAGAACATGTTGGCTTATTTTCTGATTCACCAAAGGTAAGAATCCCAGGCCTCTACAGTCATCAAACTAGCCTTGCCAGGTCCCCACCATGGTTGCCCAATCTGTATGCATGGTTTCTATCCCAGTTCCTACTTCTCATTCCACTTCCCTTCTGGGGTTGAAATGTTACCCTGATATTATTTTATTCTTAGTCCGCCTGGCTGAGGCCCCAGGCTGTTATGTTGCCTATATTCAGTCCCTTCTCACTGACAAATGGACTATTGAATAGGGTCCTCCTTCAAGTCAGAGATCTCCTCTCTCCTCACTCTATCCTCAATTTTAAAGATAAATAATGAGGCCGGGCGCGGTGGCTCAAGCCTGTAATCCCAGCACTTTGGGAGGCCGAGACGGGCGGATCACGAGGTCAGGAGATCGAGACCATCCTGGCTAACACGGTGAAACCCCGTCTCTACTAAAAAATACAAAAAACTAGCCGGGCGAGGTGGCGGGCGCCTGTAGTCCCAGCTACTCGGGAGGCTGAGGCAGGAGAATGGCGTAAACCCGGGAGGCGGAGCTTGCAGTGAGCTGAGATCCGGCCACTGCACTCCAGCCTGGGCGGCAGAGCGAGACTCCGTCTCAAAAAAAAAAAAAAAAAAAAAAAAAAAAAAAAAAAAAAAAGATAAATAATGAAAGTCAGAACTTTCTGCAATGAACCACCCTCATCCACATACCTGTGGATCCTTGGCTATTCGCTCCACTAGAGACGAAGCCACACCCCCTTGGACACTTTGATCTGGCTTATTGGATTTTGGATTGGAGAAATAAGAGAAGGTCCATCCAGGACAGTGTGCTATCTCTAAAGCCAGGAGAAGAGAAATTTTTAGGGTAAGAGCCAGTTTTCAAGCCAATCAGTTCCTGCAGAAAGATGAAAGAGAAGGAAGATGGCCACAGATTGTTAGATTTGGTAAGAAGCAGGTCACAGTAACAGTGGAGGGAGATGATTTCAATCATGTGGTAGACCTAGAAGGCAGATTACAGAGAATTTTATTTTGAATGCTTTTTATAGTACAGAAACTCAGATAAGAAAGATTCAGTCACTATGAAGTCTTTATTTAAGCCTGTCTTTGGATACAAATCACAAAAAATGTTCATAGAAGTTCATCCAATTTTTATAGCTTCTCATCTCCTTCAATTTACTTCTTCCCTTTCTTTATTCTTCCTTCTCTTATCTCTTATATGTCCTACTTACTCCTTCTCATTTTCAGTTACATTCCTAGTCTATCTTAAATAGAGATACAGAGAAAACCTTACTAAAATAACGAAATCTAAAAATAAATAAATAAAATACACGCCAAGTACTTCTGGGGCCAGAATGAAGAAGGGTGCAAGGGAGACTCCATCATCACCCTTAGAAACATGAAAATCTTAATAAACAATGGTAATAGAAAACCGACCTACACAGGCCGGGCACTGTGGCTCACACCTGTAATCCCAGCACTTTGGGAGGCCGAGGTGGGTGGATCACCTGAGATGGGTGGATCACCTGAGGTCAGGAGTTCAAGACCAGCCTGACCAACATGGAGAAACCCCATCTCTACTAAAAATACAAAATTAGTCAGATGTAATAGCTGTAATCCCAGCTACTCAGGGAGGCTGAGGCAGGAGAATCACTTGAACTCAGGAGGCAGAGGTTGCAGTGAGCTGAGATCATGCCATTGCACTCCAGCCTGGGCAACAGAGTGAAACTCCATCTCAAAAAAAAGAAAAAGAAAAAGAAAATTGACCTACACACACAAACACACACTGACCCTTTTTTGCTCTCAGCTGTCCAGTCAGCAGAAATGGAAAGAGCAGACAGGAAGGACAGAGATGAGTCGTAGAGGGTGGGAATATACAATCATTAAGTGAAAGCCATTATCCTCAGGAAGGCTCCAGAGAAGAGGGTAGGTGGCAAGAGCAACAGAATTATCTGGAGAACCTCTGGAATACCCACTTCCCCTTTGCTATGGAGAAACAGGGCATGGCATGCCCCACTTCTTTCTGTTTCAAATGCATTCCCCCTTCTCTAGTGGGTGAGACTCTAGGCAGCCTTTAAGATCTGGTTCAAAATATACCCATTGGATGACACCTTCCCTAACAGAAGCCTTCCTGGGCAGAGTTCACTGCTCCATCCTATGGGCTCTCACAAGACTTGCGCATACATCTAAGACTTGTCCATATGTCTAAGTCTACTCAAAACTTGTATTTGTTAACGTCTATCTGCTGGTCAGAGTTCTCTGACCTCTGTATCCTTGGTGCCTTCTACAGTGCCTGCCACCAAGTAGGTAATTCATAACTGTGTGAGGGAGAAAGAAGAGAAAGAAAAATAAAAAAGAGGGGCAGTGGGGAGAGCAGGATGTGGGAAGAGAGAAAGAGGAAGCACCTGACTACTTTCCCTGGCCAAGAAAAAGGGAAATGGATTTAAAAATAACTCTGGGGGAAAGGGACTGAAAGGGGGAAATGGCTTTTCTAAGTCATGTCTGCTTCTCACTCCTCTGTCTGCCACATCCTCTCACCATGTGAGACCTCAGGCAACAACGGTCTAATTTTCACTCCTGATTCCTCAGTTTGCCCAAAGGGAAAGAAAGAAGCCAGACAGGCTTCTGACTTCTTCCATCCCATCTCCTTAAACCTCAAATCATCTGTTTTTCCACTGTGGGCCTCTCCCTCCTTTGGCCTCTGCCCCCATCATCTTCCCCACACAACACTCCTGCCGCGTGGCCCTGGGGGCCCCGTCAGGCCTCTCATGCCCCTGTGCTGTGCATGTCTATGTGGGAACTTCTGCCTCAAAAGGAAACCAAGAGGTTCTCAGGGGCAGCCTGTGGTGTCTCAGCTGGGAAATGCTAGACCAGGCCTACAAAATTACCTGAGAAAGAAGATTGTTAAGAAGGTTTAGGCATCCCAGGGATGGGAGAGGAGAAAGGAGCAAGTCCTGGGCAAAAAAAAAGGGCTGAACGATTTACAGTCCTTCCTCCCACACTCCTCAAACTCTTTCATGGATGGCCATTCTACATTTTTCCCTTGACCAATGGGTCAGAACCATTTTTCCAACTGTCCTCCCGTGGTCTCTACACTTTGGCTACTGAAGCTTCTTAACTCTCTTTCAAACCAGATGCACTTTCCCTAAGAATCCCTAAGCCTTGTAGAGTTGCTCCCAAGTCTCCTTTCCTTACCTGGCTATTCAGCTGCCTCGCCTTCCCCTATATGTGTTCCCCGGGAGTTCTGGAACCACCATTTCCTCAATGGAGATCATACGTACAAAAGCAGTTTACAATGCACAGTGTAAGAATAAAATACTATCAAGAATAAAGCCTTCTCTTTTCTCTCCCCACAATCTCTGTCCTTCTCTCAGGCTATTTCTTATGCCTTCCTCTCCCCATACACTGTTGCTCCCTCTTCACCCAGCAGGTTTGGTTTGGTGTGGGGTGGGAACTACAGCTATGTGCTGCACAGTGGGCAGTGTCAGGATGCAGGCAGGCATCTCAGCCCGAGGCCTTGGCAGAGTTCCCAGGCAAAGCCATCGGCCCAGGCCAGGACAGTAGGCATGGATAAGGTGGGAGAGTGCGTAAGTACGGTGACTGTAGCCCCCCAGCACCAGTAGCTCCCCCTGCAGCACAGCACCTGCAGCTCCCACATGGGGGGAGGGTAGGGGTGCCAGGTGAGTCCAACTATCAGTCCTTAGTTCATAGGCCTCAAAGCTTAGCAGGTCCCCAGTCTCACCCAGCCCACCTGCCACATACACCCGCCCACCCAATGCAGCCATGACATGGCCAGCCCGAGGTACCCCCATAGGGCTCAGAAATGTCCCTGGCTTCTCAAGTTTGGGGTCATAGTGCAGGAATGAGGCCAGGTATTGGCCAGTCCCACCACAGCCACCGCTCACATACAATTGGCCCTCCAAAATCGCAGCTGCGTGGGCAAAACATGGTGCTGGAAGTGCAGGTGCTGGCCTAAGGGAGAACAGGACACAAGATAAGGCAACTAGCATCTTCGACTCTCCTTCTAGTCCAAGTCTCCTAATCTCTCCCAGATGCCCCCTGCCTGCTCACCTCCAGACGTCGAGCTCAGGGTTGTAGGCCTCCACAGAGTCCAGGGCAACACCATTGTGTCTTCCACCCAGGGCATAAAGTTGTCCATCCAGTGCCACCAACGGGAAAAGGCTTCGAGCCTGGGACAAAGGAGCCATCTCCTCCCAGTCCTCTTGACTGGGCTCCCACCTGGACACAGTAGAACGAGAGAGTGGAAGAGTGACTCTGGGCATCTGTGGTCGGCTAGGCCAGCAATTTCTCTCCCTGCCCACCTTAGGGCCTGCCACACCCTACCCACTCTTGAAGCTTGTACCTGAGAGTTGAAGCCAGGGTGTTGGAGTGACTGTAGAAATCTTGTCCCCCACACACATAGAGTTCACTTCCTGCCAGGCTCGCAGCCCCATGCCGGAAGCGTCCTGGGGCAGGCAGGGCAGGCAACTGCCCCCACTCAACAGTTCGTACCAGTCCCACACCACAGCGGAAGGCCCGGACCCACCACACTGCTTGGGATGGTTGTCTTAGGGCCATGTCTGGTCTAAGCCCATCCCCGCCAATCACTACCAGTGCCCGGTCAGGCTCCCTCCGTCTCTCTTGGCCTGGAACATCAGCCTCTACCATCAGCTGATGCAACAGATCCCGGGTCAGGGGTGGAGGTAGCCCGGCTGCCCGCACCCTCCGCAACTCCCTGGTGGACATGCGGCCAAAGCGGACGCATTGCAGCAGGGCCTTGGCCTCTGACTCCTGGGTCTCAGGGTTGGCAGCTAGCCAACACCGTGCAGCCACAAAGGCCTCAAACTCCTCCTGCACATGGAGCTCATCACTATCCAGGAGCTCAGCCAAGCAGGCAGCTGGTAAAGAAGGGAAAACAGGACACAAGGCTACAGCAGGCAGGTGGGTGAGGAGGTAGTGACGGGCTTTGCTCCAGAGCCTCTCCAACCCAGGGGCTTCAGCCATGGGGAACAGGGCCAGGCAACGGGCAGGGCTGAGGCCCCGTGCCAAGCCTTTCTGACACAAATCCAGACAGGAAGAGCTCTGGTACTGCAAAGCAGCCTGGGCAGCTCTCAGTAGTCCTGGCCACCTTGCCCGCACAACTCCAGAGTAAGCAAAAGAGACGAGAAGTCGCAGGTCCTGGGTGGAGATGGTCCTCAGAGATACCTCTGTGCCCTGGGATTCCCTCATTCCGCTCAGGAGCATGGCCCCAAAGAACTCACTGCCACAAGCCAGGGCGGCTCGGTGCACTGTAGGAGGGGAGAAGAAATAGAGGAGGACTGAAAGTGTTGCAAGACCGATAGGCACTACCCCAACTTGGTACCTCCAACTTTGGCCCTCCAAGCCACCCACTGCTACAGGCCAAACTGTGGTGTGCATCAGAATACCATGGGGTAGTTGTTAAAATGTGGGCTTCAGTGGCTCACTCCCAGAGATTCTGATTCAACGGTTCTGGATGGAGACCCTAGAAATTTGTATTTTAACACTTCAAGTAACCATATGTGATTCTCATGTTAGTGGTCTGAAGACACTTTGATAAACATTGCTTTAGTCTTTTTGGTCAGATCAGTTAGAAAAAGAGTCTTGATGAATCAGGTTGAGAAGAAAGCATTTGCTAGAGGGGCACAAAATAAATGGAAAAGACCAACATGCAACTTATATAGGTCTGTCTATGTTGTGCACAAAATAAAATTCTTTACAATTTCAAGAGCCAAAACTGTAAGCCATTCTGTTAGATTTTGCTGGGAAAGTGGCACCACTCGGGAATGGCCGTAGTCCAACCTCATCAGATTGCTGTCTCCTCTTGCCTAAGATTTAGTGTTTAATGTTTTCCACGTGTTCCAGCTTTTCTCTGCATAACCCTCTCCTGTTCTTGGTATAATTTATAGAATCACGAGATCTGAAACTTGAGACCTTCAGAATAATATAATTCAATTATTCCCTTTAAAATAAGGAAACTGGTTGGGGGTGGGGGCACATGCCTGTAATCCCAGCACTTTGGGAGGCTGAGGTGGGTGGATTACTTGAGGCCAGGAGTTCAAGGCCAGCCTGGCCAACATGGTGAAAGTCCATCTCTACCAAAAATACAAACATTAGCTGAGCATGATGGCAGGTGCCTGTAATCCCAGCTACTTGGAGGCTGAGGCAGGAGAATCGCTTGAACCTGGGAGGCGAGGGTTCAATGAGCTGAGATTGCACCACTGCACTCCAGCCTGGGTGACAGAGCGAGACTCCATCTCTAAATAAATAAATAAATAAATAAATAAATAAATAAATAAAATATGGAAATTGAGTTGAGTCCTAGAGAAAGCATGTGATTTATTTTTCATTTCCATGCAGTGGCTGTCTGGGCAGATCATCTCCATCCACTGTCACTGTTGTCAGGCTGCAATAAGCATGCTTGTGTACCAGTACCTTGGTTATCTGCATGGTCCTCACAACAATGAAACTGTCCTATTAACCTATGCTGTTAAACAATTAGACCTCATACTCAGCATCACCTATGGATTATTCTGGCCAAAATATTTAACTTGAATCTGTTCAACTCTTTAGATCTAAAGTCAAGTTTATAGGAAGTTGAAAGGCTAAAGGAACAATTTAGACAAAACCATGAGGGGAAAAACCATACAAATCAAGAAAATGGAGCATTTTATAAAATAACCAATCTTCTTTTTTTTTTTTTTTTTTTTTTTTTTAGATAGGGTCTTACTCTGTCACCCTGCCTGGAGTGCAGTGGTGCAATCTCGGCTCACTGCAACCTCCACCCACCAGGTTCAAGTGAGTCTCATGCCTCAGCCTCCGGATTAGCTGGGACTACAGGCACACGTTACCATACCTGGCTAATTTTTGTATTTTTAGTAGAGACGGCGTTTCGCCATGTTGGACAGGCTAATCTTGAACTCCTGGCCTCAAGTGATCTGCCTGCCTCGGCCTCCCAAAGTGCTGGGATTATAGGCATGAGCTACTGCACTCGACCCAGGATAACCAATCTTACACGTTATTGTCTTTACCAATCAATATATAAAGTAATTAAAAAAAAGGGGGGGGAGGGAGGACTGTACTAGATTAAAGGAAGCTTAAGAGACATGCAACTGAAAATAGCATAGTCCTTGATTAATTCCTGGGTTGAACAAACTCAATTTAAAAAATGTTTTTTGGTCAATTGGGAAAATATAAATGTGGACTAGGTGATATTAAGAAATTACTGGCCAGGCACAGTGGCTCATGCCTGTAAACCCAGCACTTTGGGAGGTTGAGGCAGGTGGATCACATGAGGTCAGGAGTTCGAGACCAGACCAGCCAACATGGTGAAATCCCGTCTCTACTAAAAATACAAAAATTAGCTGGGCGTGGTGGTGCATGCCTGTAATCACAGTTACTCGGGAGGCTGAGGCAGGAGAATCGCTTGAATCTGGGAGGTGGAGGTTGCAGTGAGCCAAGACCACGCCATTGTACACCAGCCTGGGCGACAGAGCAAGACTCCATCTCAAAAAAAAAAAAAAAAAAAAGGAAAGAAATTACTATTAATTTCGTCGTGCAAGATAAAGGTATTCTGGTTATGAGAAAAAGGCCTCTTTATTTTTTTCCTTTCACACCTAGTCCCACAGAATTGTCCTGTTTTAAAAAGATACATACCCAAATACTTATGAGTAAAATGTCGTAAATTTTCTTTAAACTTCAGCAAAAAATAAAATTAACAGATGAAATAAATATAGTAAAATATTAATTGTTAAATCTGGGTGATGGGTGTTTGAATGTTCATCTTAATATTTTTTGCTTTGTAAAATGCTTCATAACAAAAAGGTGGGGGGTAATGCTGCTAGAAGTCCTTTTAGGCAGGTCACAGAGGGCCAAGCTCTTTAAGAACTCCATGCTGCTTTGACCAACTGACGCATGCGTGCCTCTCCCAAAGGGCAGGTGTTGTTCATATGACTTTCCACTGTCTTTTAAGCAGTAGGTAGTGGCCTGGTGCTTCCCAACCAGTAAACATCAATGACAGATCTCAAATATATATTGTCTGAGAAAATCTGCATTCCTCAAAACAAGCTAAACCATCTCAGCTCCCATATCATCAATCAACCTATAGTTCAGAGTCAACCCTGAAAGGGCTCACAACCACTTGTATTCACCTCTTACTCATTACTATTCCCCAGGATTTTAAGTGACAGATTCCCAACCATTAAGCAGGAATATTTCCTAGGGAAATAAAAGCAGTGATATGAGTTGCTTAAATTCAAAAGCCTAGTGAGAATTTTATGATTATGAAACATTTAAATTCCCTCTCCATCTAGTGCTACCATAAATGAAAATAAAGACTTTTGGAGTAGTTTTCCTTCTAGGAGTCCCAGAAGCACTTTAGTTCCCAGTCACTCCTCTAGTGGACAGTAGCTATGTGACTTTGGACAAGTCTTGGATTCTGATTTCTTCATCAGCAAAGTGTAAGAGCCCAACTAGATAATCTCTAAACTAATCCCTTGTAATTTTAAACTTTCACGTGTCCACATGGCCTAGTGGAAGCAGACTGGATTAGTGATGTAGGCTTGTATCCTGGTTGTCCCAAGTCAACATCTCTGAATTTAATGTTCCTTATCTGCACCTATAGATAATGATATGGACCTTACCAGCTTTCAGTGAAAATTAAAAAGAGATGTCATGTGTAAAAATTTCAGGTACCCAGTGCCTCACTAAATGTTAGTAGACTCTGAATAATACTCAACTTATGCAACCCTACTTAGCTTTCCTGGTGATGAGCAGAGTTAACTTCAAAGTGCCATGACCAGTCCGGGTGCAGTGGCTCATGCATGTAATCCCAGCTGAAACAGGTGGATCACTTGAGGTCAGGAGTTCGAGGCAAGATTGGCCAACCTGGTGAAACCCTGTCTCTACTTAAAAATACAAAAAAAAAAAAATAGGCAGGCATGGTAGCAGGTGCCTGTAATCCCAGCTACTAGGGAGGCTGAGGCAGGAGAATGGCTTGAACCCAGGAGATGTCGGTTGCATTGAGCCAAGATCGTGCCACTGCACTCCAGCCTGGGTGAGAGTGAGATGCTGTCTCAGGAAAAAAAAAAAAAAAAAGCCATAGCCTGGTAACCTTAAACAGTACCAGAGCTTGCTCATTAGCTGCGGACCCATAAGTCAGCCATGGTGTCAAGCACACCAAGGTGAAAGGACACATTGAGTTTTCCACCATGTTCCCCTGGCTTTCCTGTGTCCTGAATGGAAGATGCCAAGAAGGGCTTTTGGTTAATTTCTGTTTGAGTCAATCCGCTTTCTGCTTGTTCTACTGCCATGTATTGTACCCTTAGCTCTAGCCAGCTGGCTGGAGCTTCCTTGTTACTGGACACAGGAAAAGTCAGACAGAGGGTCAGTTTAAATTTGTCAGTGCGCCTAGAAAACAACTTGACTGCGCATGCCCGGCTCTCAGTGGGGCAGGAGTGGCACCAAAGGCCACCCCAGGGAAATTCTGACAGCAGCAGGGATCACGACCATCATGGTGGGGGTCAAACCACCTGCTGCTTGCACACACCATTCCGGTAGCATATGCACCTGCAGTAATTTAATGCCCCACAGGCCCTCACCCCGCAGCTGGCAGCCGCCTGCCTCCAGCTTCAAGTCACACCCGACGCCCTCTCGGTAGAGGAGTTCGATTGCGCGCAGGTTCTCCCTCAGCTCCTCTGCCTGGCTGGGCTTCTTTACACATTCCCCGGCATTTCCAGCCCTCTCGCATGTCCGCTGGGCAGCAGCCTTCACCCGGGGCGCTCCCAGCGCCTCGGCTGCGGCCAGCACATCTCCCTGCGGGGCGGGGCCCAGCACCCCCTCATAGGCAAAGGTCAGCACGGCCTCCCAGCCCCCTGGGGACACCTCGAGGCTGAAGGGGGGCCGCGGACCTCCGCCGCCCAGCAGCCTGTCTCGGAAGAGGCTGCTGATGGCGGCCAGGATCACCCGATGCACCCCGTATACCCGCCCCGCGACTGACACCTCTTCGTCCAGCAACAATCTCTGCTCCCGCAGCCGCTGGGCCTCAGCGAAAAACTGGCTCGGATGCTCCTCGCTGCGCAGCCACTCCGGCTCTGCCGCATCTTCATCTTCTTCCTCTTCCTCTTCTTCCTCTAGGGACAAGGCTGGAAAGGGAAGGTTCTCTGGGACCAGGGGCCTGGAGCCAGGCTCTTCCTGAGGAAAGGAAGGCAAACTGGGGTCCTCGTCGTCGGGGGAAGGAGGCCAGGAGGGGGTTCTCTGGGCGTGCACAGGGAGTCCAAGGCAGTCCTTCTGGACGGGATGAGAGCCACTCTCCAGCTCAGGGGGATGATGGGGGGTGTCCAAGACGCTCATGCCGAGGTTTGCTGGATAGCTGCGGGTGAGCAGAGGCAAGACAGCCTGGCGTCAGAGCTGGACCCAAAGAGGCCAGAGCAACCATGTCTCCAGCCAGTCGAAATGTCAGTCTCTCCCCTGCTCCAACACCCTCCTCCTACCCTAAGCCACATCCCAACACTGGAGTATCTGGGATATACAGGAAAACTATAGGGTACACACGGTGCAGTGAAACATGCAAGAAGCCCTGTAAAGATCCAGTAACCGGGACCACACCCCTCCCCTATTGCCCCCATCCTTTTAGTCACCCTCAGGAGACACCAACATTCCGCTTGCCCTCTCACTTGAGTGCCTGCTGTGCTTGGGGCTGCGTGGCAGCGGGAACTTGCCCACATGGCATCCCACTCAGCCAGTGGCCCCATGGGGCTAATTATAGCCGGTCCTGGCTGGCTAGGCACTTGGCACCGGGTGTCCTAACTCTGACACCCAATCCCCTGGGCTCCCTCCCAGACTAACGTCCCCACCCTTCCACCTGTAGGTCATAGGGGGTGCTGATCTAGGCAAATTAGAAAACCAAGGAGAATGAGGGAATCCGGTGGAATGCGTCCAAGGCCAGAAGGGCTGTGCCACTAGAGTGGGCTGGAAGGGTCAGGCAAAGAGTCTGGACCAGGCTTTGGCTGTTGACTTTTCTGTGCATGATAAAGCTGGGACCCCGCCGGGCATGGTGGTTCTTGACTGTAATCCTAGCACTTTGGGAGGCCAAGGTGGGTGAGTCACTTGAACCCAGGAGTTTGAAACTAGCCTGGGTAACATGATGAAACCCCAGATTTTTTATCTCTACCAAAAAATACAAAACTTAGCTGGATGCAGTGTCTCATGACTGTAGTTGTAGCACTGTGGGAGGCCAAGGCAGATGGATCACTTGAGGCTAGCAGTTGGAGACCAATCTGGGCAACATGGTGAAACCTCATCTCTACAAAAAAATATAAAAATTAGCCAGGCATTGTGGGACACAACTTTAGTCCCAACTTCTTAGGAGGCTGAGGTGGGAGGATCACTTGAGCCCAGGAGGCAGAGGTTGCAGTGAGCCGAGGTCGCACCACTGCACTCCAACTTGGGTGACAGAGCAAAACTCTGTCTCAAAAAAGAAAAAAGCTGGGACGCAGGAGCGAACATAGCCCAGCTTTACCCACAGAGGGCAGAAGAGTGGGGAAAGTGAAGGGCCAGGGGGCAGGGCTACGGACCTAGCTGGCTCACCCCAGCACAGCGCTTCCTGTCTGTCCAGAGGTGGGGTCCAGGGTGAGAGCCTGAAATCCAATCCTGTGTCTTTGGAAAAGTCTGGGGAATTCTAACTCTTATCTTGGTGCTGGGATCAGAACCAGACAGTGGAAGGTGTGCTTGATCTGCATGCTGTGAGGACCAGAGTCCTGGACTAGATGGGCTATGGACATGCAGGTATTCCATTTGAGCCAGACGGTAACAGCCATTCCTTCTCCTTCCGAGACAACACTTCCTTTCTCATCCTGAGGCCAAGTGCTTAACTAAAGCCCCTAAAAGCCGTGCAATCACTTTGTGCCGCAGTTTTGAATGTCATCTTGCGGAAAGGATTTAGGGAAAGGTGCAGTGACACACTTCCTCTCCCTTCTCTTGGGGAGGCAGGACAGGCCAAGGGCTCCTACTTCCTGGCCTATAAAATGTCTGGTCCAGGCTGGATAGGTTGACTCCACAGGCAGACTTAATAATGGAAGGAGGCACAACTGTTCCTTGTGATTCAGATGAAAGGGCTCATGTGGAGGGCAGGGTAGGGTGGGAAAGTGGGCTGACCTGCACAGCACCCCCTCCTACTTTCAGAGCTGTCTCCATTTCCCCTTTTGTGGCCTGGGTACCTCGGCAACTCCGAGTAGCTAGCATTCCCTGGGTGAGCCTAGCCAGCAGGTGCACTCCCCAAAATGGTTCTACTGAGAGGCAGTTTATGGTTATCCTGGTCAGCAAATGGGGAGATAGTGTCCAGGATCTGCACCCTCTTTCCCAGTTCAGACATTTCTAATGCCTCTCATGGTGTCCCCAGAGCAAGACAATGTGGCCAGCATCTTGACCCCCAACCAGGAGCTGGAGGAACTGCAATCTGGTGGAGACATATCCCAAGCCAGCCTCTGCTCACCACTTGCTTACAAGGACAAGGACACCGGACCCTGCTACGAGTTCTATCCCAACTCTGTAGTCCTGGGATGGCTCCATACAGCTTGGTAAGACCCAGGCCCCACAGTGAACTCCTGAAGGTAGGACAAAATCTGCATGTGGGCTACCACCACCCTTCATGTAGCTCTGGGACTGCCCTCCAGGTCCATCAGCTGTCCTCCTGGTTGCAGACACGCTGGCTAGCGAGGGGTCTTGGCATCTCAGTTATGTATGTGCTATCTCAGCCATGAAGTAGCGCCACGTCCACCTCAAGAGGAACCCCACACCCAGCCACACTCCCCAGATGATCTGGAGAATTCTGGAGCCAAAACCGGAAAGGCCCCAGTGCACTTCAGCTGGGTCACAGGAGCCATGGTAATGGATTGGCACTCATGGTTCCCTAAGTCTGGGGATCTAGGCAGGCGAGAACTTTTTGCTCCAGGGGAGTTTTTGGGAAGTACCTCTGAAGAACGGGGCAAGGGCTGGGGTTCACACTGGAGACTGTGACCCCTCCCTTACCACCCTGCTCCCTGGATTTACTGTGTGCTCAACATCTGGGGCATCATTCTCTACCTGCAGCTGCCTTGGATCGCTGCTCAGGCCGGCACAGGTATGAGCTCAGAGCTCTCCTGGGCAGTAGGAAGGGATGTACATGTATGAACAAATTCCCATCCTCACCCCAAGGCTCACATGGCTCATCGTCCTTAGTCATACCGTCACTGGGTTGTCTTACCTCAGCCATCTCCAGTAACGGCAAAGTCAAGGCTGGTGAGTCTGTAGTGACTCCCGCTCCTCCCTTCATGTTTCCCCATCCCTCATATCTGTTAATGAATTGTATGGTGTTCTCCGATGACCACATTTGGTCATTTCCTCACTCCCCCAACCCCTACTATACAAACACTTTCATTTCCCCTTTTGGTACTGTTGGTACCTAGATAGCCCTACTGCTTTGGGATGGGGTTTTCTTCCCATGAAACAATGGGTATCGTCAATCTCATTTCCAGGCTCCTGTATGATTCAAGATGCTTCAGAAAATAGGACTGACATGGGTGTGCAGAATGGGAGCTGCCTGGGTGCAAAGTGCCAGTATAGCTGGGATTTCAGCAGTTGTTGAGAGCAAGGCTCCTGCCTCTATGGGCTCTCTAATCACTACGAGGTGGGTGAACCAGAGCAGAAATGTAGAGAGAGAAACCTTGTCCATTGCCTGGCATAGCATAGATGTTTATTAATTTGAATGGGGCAAAACCTTCAAAGATGCAGATCAATTTTAATAAGTCTGGGAAAACTAGGTGAAAATATGGGTAGAATGCATTACTTTGGAAATGCATTGATTTTTACCTCTGTCTGCCCTTTACCTCAGGCCATGAACGTGGTGTCTGCCTTTAGCCCTCTGACATCTGCTGGAATCTTGAGTGCCGCTCTGTTCTGTGTCCTTTCCTGCTTTGTTTCAGCCCCTAATATCTTCCAGGCTAGTTGAGATCTTAGCAAGAGGCTTGCAAGAGAAAGGAGAGAATGTCCGTAGACATGGTCATGCCACGTGTATAATTTTTGAGGAGGAGGGGCAAAAGAGGGCTCAGTTCTCAGCAACCAGGAGTTAGATGGTAACTTCGGGAGATGGAGATGACTGTAGCTGGCTAGCATTTAAAGAGATAATCCAAGCCCACGTAGCAAAATTCAAAGTCTGCCTGTAAATCAAGGGAAAATGTGGGGAAGGTGTCACTCTTTTTTTTTTTTTTTTTTTTTTTTTTGAGACAGATTCTTACTCTGTCATGCAGGCTGGAGGGCAATGGCATGGTCTAGGCTCACTGCAACTTTCGCCTCCCAGGTTCAAGCAATTCTCCTGCCTCAGCTTCCCAAGGACAGACATGTGCCACCACACCCGGCTAATTTTTGTATTTTTAGTAGAGATGGGGTTTCACTATGTCAGCCAGGCTGGTCTCGAACTCCTGACCTCGTGATCTGCCCGCCTTAGCCTCCTAAAGTGCTAGGATTACAGGCCTGAGCTCCCGTGCCCAGCCCAGTGTCACCCTTTTATCTACCTCCCCACTCTCAGTTTTTCCCCTCCCTCATTCCCAGGGATCTTACACACCCTACTCCCCCTATTCCTATGCTTTCTGCCTCTGACCCCTAAACTCCCTTGACTTCTGTCTATGCTCCCCACTGTCCTGCCTCTTTACAGGAAGAGAGGGCTCTCATTCTCCCACTTCCTGGGACCCTCCCCTGTTGAACGCCACGACCTCTTGCAGCAGCTGTGCCAGGATAAACCACACCGAGTCACTGGCTTTTGGGAAAGGCCATGGCAAGAACCACGAGCCTCTGTGGGGCTATCTGCTCACCTTCCTCATTGCTGTAGGTTTCATCCTTATCGGTGAGTACTCCCCACCCCACCCTCCACACCAGGCTCTATTAATCACCATTCCTCTCATGCCCTTCCCAGCCCTACCTCTGGCTTCTAGGACCTGATCCTAAAACCTCTTTTCTATCTCTGTTTTCCTGAAAGTGGATGAAAATGTCTCCTAACCTTGCAGTAGTAGGGGTGGTATGTGGGGGGCTGGGGGGGGGGGAGGCGGGGCTGGAGTGAGGAGTAAGAAGGGAATAGAGAGAATGGAGAAAGTAATAAAACAATGTCCTGGACTTCTAGACCTGGATCTTATGTCATTAGTGTGGAGACTCACTCCTGACCTTTCATTTTCCCCAAAGCTGAGCTGAATATCATTGCCAGCTTCCTCCTCTGCTTCCTCATCAACTTTGGCTGTTTCTATGTCTCCTTTACCTGGTTGCCTGGTTAGCGTGGGCAGGTGTTGACGTAAGGTCCAGGTCTGGAAAGACCTGGGGAGTTGGGAGAGCATCCTTGGGGTACATGAGTGGGTGGTGGTCCCCTGCAGGCTGGTGCCCTTCCTTCTGCAGGTAAAGTCCCTGGGTCTCTCTCCTGGGCTCTCTGCTCTGCCTGCTCATCATGTTCCTCCTCACACGGCGGGCAACACTGATTACTGTGATGCTTACCCTTCTGCTGTTATATGACCTACAAAACCTGGTGAGTGAGTAGGCGGGTGGGTAGGGAGTCAGGAAGTGAGTTACAACAGGAGACTGACCCCCACAAGAAGCCCAGAACTACGAAGAGTAAAATCTGTTTCTTCTTCTACCTGACGATTGATGCGCCACCCCTAATCCTTCTGCACCACCCCTTCCTCTGCACAGTTGTGAACTGGGGCTCTTCAGCCCAGGCAGACACCTACCACATGGCACTGTCCTACTCAGTGAGCCTCACCAATGTGCAAGATCACATTAAGAACTTACAGTAAGGAAGTCTCTAGACGAGAGATTGAAAATGGTGGCCTATGGATGGAATCTTGCCCGGAAATGAGTTTTCTGATTGCACAGCATTTACAATTTTTAAAATAAACTGCCAACATTTAAGATCCAGGCATCTGCTAATCCTGGGTCTCCAACCCACATGACACAGTTAGCTGGGGCCGAGTAGCTCCTGTCCCATGGGATAAGTCTGGTGCTCTCCAGTTTGCCACAGTTCCCACTTGGTCCACTCCATTCTTTAATACTACGACTGGTTCTTGCAGACTTTTGGCTTTTTTGGGAAAGGCCATGGCAAGAACCATGAACCTCTGCAGGGCTATCTGCTCAGACACAGAAGGAAACTAGCTTCCTGAAATCTGGGAGGGGTAGTGGAGAAAAAGGAAGTCTTCTTGTCACCCCTCACCCAACATACCATATCCCCTTCCTTCCTTTTTGCTTCTCCTTTCAGGTCTCGCGTTTGAACCAACTGAAGTCCAATGTGCTGGTCTTGGGATATAAGCAAAATTGGCAGAAAGGGCCTATATCTACCATGGAGTACTACATAGGCATTCTACTGTGAATGTGAGTTAGAGAAGAGTGAGATGGGCATAGAAATGGTCAGGAACTAGAAAGAAGAGGAAATATAATTGTAGTGAAAGCCTTGTTCCCAACAGCTGCCCAGCAGTGCCTGTGTCCCCAGGAAAGAGACCCCAACCCCTTCATCTCTTCCTCCTTTATCTCCTTTTCTCTCCTCTCCATAAAGTGATGTCTTTGACTACAACTATGGCATAGGCCTCATAAGGATGCCAGGAGGGTTAAGCCTGGCTACTCAACACCAAGCTCAAGGTGAGTGAAAACAAGTGGGCCTAAGAGAAGGATGTGGTGTGGGAGGTATAGAAATTGGCTCTCAAAGACAGTCTGGGAGGCAAATGAACTCATCTAGAGTTACCAAGACCTAAGACTGAATAGAATTGCGTACCAGGATGTGAGAGGAATGAATTTTACTTAAGGTTTAGTTCTCCTGAAATTTTTAGGGTGGGGGAAAGCTTTAAAGGTATCTTCTAAATTCAGGTGGGAGAAATTTGGATCAAAAGATACAACACAGCAGGGTGAGCTGGAGTGTGGTCAGGAAGGGCTATGGCCCAATTCTAGAGAAGGGTTTCTGGCACTACCCCAATTCTAATAATATTACACACCTTACCAGTTTACAATGGGCATACTTCACAAAAAGGTAACATTATGTTATACCCCCACTTTTCCCAGTAAACCCACCATATTTGGATGTCATAGGGATGGATACTTAGCAGGAAGGAGACCAATCCTAAAACATGTCCTGTTTTAGGAAAAACAGAGTTGTAGAGTGGGTTAGAGAAGCAGGCACCAAGGAAAATAAAAAGGGAATGTGGTTAGTCAATGTGGAGAGAAGCCACATGACATTTTTCTGGGATAGCAATAATTCTCTTAGGGAAGGAGAGGTATCATACTGAATTAGGAGCAATTGCTCAGCTGGATAAGGATAAGGAGTTTGTCTCATTCTTTTCTTCTCTTTTCTCAGACAGCATCCTTACTCCAGCAGCCTCAATGTTCCAGTCCAAGCAGGGCCGGAGGGCAGTGGACGTGTACTGGCTTGGTGATGATGAAGGTAAGGACTCCATGGCTCCCCAGGAAGTCCCAAGTTCTCCAAGTTCCAGGGAGAATAGGAAAGGGAAGATAGTGACATATAAACCAGAAAGGATTAGAAAGTGAACTCTGCATTTACCAAGGACCCAATATTCTCCTCCCACCTCAGAGGACAACTGTGATGTTTAAAGGCCAACAGAAAAGTCAGTGTTGCTGGAGCAGAGCAAACAAGGAATTGAGTAGCAGATGAAAGTGGTAAGCAGGGAAGGGCAGAGTGGATCATAGACAGTCTCACAGGCCTTTAGAAAGACTCTGGTTTTTCTTTTGAATTAAGAAAACACCGAGGGTTTTGAGCAGAAGAGTAACATGATCTGGCTTCCATGCTAACACTATTCACTCTGGCTGCTATGTGGAGAATTGACTCTTAAGTTGGCAATGATAAAAGGAGAAAGACCAGCTACTACAATAATCTTGAAGACACATAATTCTGGCTTGCTCTACAGTGGCAGCAGTGGAAGTGAGGAGAAATGGAATTCTGGATATATTTTGAAGGTAGAACCAAGAGGATTTGATTAATTGGAGAAGAAAGGAAACTGACACAGATACTTCGACATGAACAACTAGAAGAATGGAGTTGTTAACAGAAACAAGAAAGACTACAGGACTAAGCTGGGGAAAGAATAAGTGCAATTTTGAATATGTTAAATTTGAGATCCTTATTAAGCATCCAAGTGGAGGTGCCAATGGGCAGCTAGGTATTTAGGATAGAAGTCTAGGTTGGAACTATAACTGGGAGTAACCCCCATCAAAATGATTTTAATGTATACAACTAGATGAAGTCACTGCAGGTGTAGGTGTAAAGAGGGCAGTCTGAGGACTAAACTCTGTGGAGATGAGGAGAAACTAGCAAAGGAGATTAAGAAAGGGCAGTCAGTAAGCTAGGAGGCAGACCAAAGAATGCATCCTAAAGCCAAGTAAGGAAACTTTTCAAAGAGGGAGTGCCAAATGCTGCCGACAGCTTCTGAGGATGAAGAATACACCATTACATTTAGCTATGTGCAAGTCATTAGTGACTGTGATAAGAATAGTTTTGGTGGAGATTTAATAGGGAACTGGTGGAGAGAAATCGAAGACAAGTCTTTCTAAGTTTTGCTGTAATGTGGAACAGAAAAATGGGAAGCAGCTGGAAGGGCAAATGGGGCGAAGTGGGCATTATTTGTAAAATGAGGAAAACAGTGGCGTATTTGTGTGCTAATGGCAAGATTCAGGAGAGAAGAAAATACTGACTCTCCGGGAAAAGAGGGAGAATTATCCCTGTTTTTGAGAGTCTCGCTCTGTTACCCAGGCTGGCATGCAGTGGCACAATCTTGGCTCACTGCAACCTCCGCCTCCTGGGTTCAAGTGATCCTCGTACCCGAGTAGTTGGGATCACAGGCATGCGACACCATGCCAGCTGATTTTTTGTATTTTTAGTAGAGGGATTTCACCATGCTGGTCAGGCTGGTCTTGAACTCCTGGCCTCAAGTAATCCACCTGCCTTGGCCTCCCAGTGCTGGGATTACAGGCGTGAGCCACTGCACCCAGCCCTGACTTTTAATCAGCAAAATACCCTCCTATCCACAGTGACAATCCAGTGTCCTCTGAGAAGCAAAATCAGCTCTGGTTGAGAACCACTGGTTTATGGTAACAGGAAGGCAGAGTACATGGGTACAGATGCTAGAAGGTGGTTAGTTTCAGGGGCAGAAGCCTGTAAATGTATACCGATTGCTTCTATTTTCTTACTGAAATACGAACTAAGGTAAGAGTCAGAACAGGAGGAGATGTTAAGAGATTTGAGGGGTCAGAAGGTATGAAACAGTCACCAGAGAAGAGGGCAAGTGAAAGGACTAGAGAGATGGAATATTTCTGGGTGGCATAAAGGACCCCCATTTTAGTGTCATGGTCATAAGTTTAAAGTAAGATCAGTCAGCATGGCTATTTTTTACTAGCCCTTTCAGCTGCATGGGTCTAAAGTAGGCAATGAGTTGAATATGACAAAAGCAAAAAAAACGAAGGGAAATGAGGCGGATTCTGTTGGATTTATCATATTAAAGAAAATGAACTGGAAAGACAGGAGGTGGTGGTAGTAGAGAGTGGGATGTCTGAAACTGAGATGTGGAAGATCTGCAGCTCTAGAACATGACCAAGGAAATAAGTGGCTATTAGTATGATCTACCTGAATATTGAAATCATCAAGATTTATGACAAGAGTGGTGTTCATGTGGTAGTTTGTTTCAAAGCAGAAGGGTACTAGGGATGAGGGACAATGGTCTGGAAACAGTATGAGGAAAAATGAGGACACGTGCACCACCCCCAGGCCCAGTGTACAATGGGTGTGGAAGGGAAAACACCACCTTAGGAGAAGCAGAGTCCTCATAAGAAACCAAGTCTGGAGAGCATAAATGTGAAGGAACATTCAGAGAAGAGGTTGAGGATACAGAGAATTTGACAAATGACTGGCCATCATTTCCAGAGGGTACAGTAGAAGAGCTTCTGGAGTTGGAAAAGTTAGGTAGATGGAGACAAAACAGAGTGGAGATACGTGGTTATTAAGTGTAAAATATGAGATGACTCAGTAGTTTAGGACTAATTGTGATGACTGATACCAACGTCAATAAGATAAAGGGTATGAGATTCGTTCTGTTGTTTGTGGTAGGGAGGGATGTGCATCTACGGGCATTCCTCAAGCCTGCCAATGGATATGCATGTAGGAGAAAGTATATGCAGTAGATGCAGTTTTACTCTAGAGTTACAAATTAGACCAATCTCCAGGCTGTTGATTTGTTTGTTTTTAAGAGACAAGGTTTTGTTCTGTCACCCAGGCTGGAGAGAAGTGACTCAATCATAGCTCACTGCGACCTCAAACTCCTGGGCTCAAGCTATCTTCCCACCTCAGCCTCCCTCGGAGCTGGGACTACAGATGTGCACCACCATGCCCAGATAATTTTTAAAAGTTTCAAATAGGTGGTGTCTTGCTATGTTGCCCAGGCTGGGCTCAAACTCCTGGACTCAAGGGATCCTCCTGACTTGGCCTCCCAAAGCACTGGGATAATAGGTGTGAGCCACTGCACCTAGCCTCCAGGCTATTTTGAGAGAAGTCTTGAGTACCTACTTCAAAGAATTTAAATGAGAGGATGAAAATAAAGCAGTTAGCACAGGATCTGATACTAAACTAATAGTTACGATAATACTATTGTTGCCAGGCACAGTGGCATGCTTACTCGGGAGGCTGAGGTGGTAAGACAGCTTGAGCCCAGTTTGAGACCAGCCTGGGCAACACAGCAAGACTCCGTTTCTTAAAAAAAAAAAAAAAAAAAAAAACCTCAGTCTTCGTTCCACAGCAGCAGCCTCCAACAAGAATTTATCCAGCACCAAATCTATATTGGTCCTGAACAACACAATCCAATCACCAACATACAAAACCAAAAAACCAAAAATATTTTATTGCTGAGTCATCTTGGGGTTCCATAAAGGACCCCAAGCCTTGCTTGGAGTCTACAGCTTTGCTAGGACTCCCGTGACATCAGGATAGAGATTGAGGCACAGGGTCCTTTGGGTTCCAATTAAGGAACTGTCTACTGTGATTCTGTTAATCTTATTAGTCCCTCCAGGTCACTTCTACTTCATCTGTCCGATACCTGTGGAAAAACAGAAGAAACATGGTGGAGAGCTAGCCCTTAACATCTTCCATTCTTCTCTGCCCTCATGTTCCTGGACTCTCTTCCCTGCTGTTTTGTCTACATCCCAAAAATCTACCCTCACCAAGAGCTGAATCACTCACCTCTGTGTAACCCCAGAATCACTGAGTGGGGTCCTGTGTCCAGCCTGAAACATCTCCCAGCCAGCCTGGGCTATCATGGCTCCGTTGTCAATACAGAATCTGGGATGCAAGAGATATGAAAATTGGGATCTAAGGGTGGAAAATCCCTATAACAGGGAGCAGTAAAAAAGAAACCAAAGGGAAAGTGTGTTTACCTCTCATCTGTAGCAAAAAGCCGGGCTCCACGTTCCTGGCACATTGTCGCCATCATCTCCTGTAGCCTCACATTACCTACAAAGAGGTAGGGAACAGGATTAGCTTAGTTTTAGCTATCTCCTCATGGTCCAGCAGAACACGTCATGTGCACTTACTTAGAACAATGACGTAGGGGACCGGGGCAAGGATTGGGAAGCTTACTCCAAACCCTTAATGATTTAAGAGTATCAGAAGGAAGACGCACAGTGCTAAGAACAGGAAAGAGGAACACTGTTCAGTAATACATACACCCCACTCCTCCCACAATGAGGGCCTCCTGGGAGCCACAATGTGCCATGGCTCGCTCTGTGATCTCTACCAGCATTGCAAACACAGTTTCCTGTCGGGGACACATAAGGAGAAAATATTAGAGGGGCGCCCCAGATTAGTTCTGCTCTACAATATAAAACCTCCTCCAGTCCCAACTTTCTGTCCCAGCTTTTTACTGCATTACCTGCAGGGAGAAACACAGATCCTCAGGAGTACACTCGCCTGTGGCCAGCATCCGATGGGCTACATCCTACAATTAAAGGGAAAAACAAATGAATCAGCAAATCATGGTTTTGGGATTACATAAGAACAAAAGTTAATGCATTCGGAGAGTGACCATGTTTCACCACAATTCAAGTTACCAGCACATCCTGTACCACATTCCCTTCACTGGCATCATGGTATAGAACGAACAGCATTCATTTAAGATGCAATAATTAACTTTTTGAATGCTTGTCCTAACATGTCTCACCCCTTACTTATCCTGCTTAATTTTTCACCTGTACTCATCATCATCTGACACTTCATTTATTTTCCTCTTTCTTTTATCTCCCCCACCCCCCCATTTAGAATCTAAGCTCCATGTAGGCAAGGATTTTTGTTTTGCTCCATGCTGCATCTCTACTACCTAGAACAGTACCTGGCACACAGAGATATTCAATGAATACCTTATAAATGAATTTACTCAGCACATGATATGGACCAGGAATGTGCTATATGAACATACTGAGCTATGTGAAATACAACAGTAAGTAAAACAGATATGCCTCATTTAAAAAGCATGAAGGTGCCCCGTCTCATCACCTCTCTCACACTCACCTCAATGAAAGACAGGATCCCTGAGAATGAGACGTCCATCCCCTTTACGGTGTACGGCAGCTCAACTAGCTTCTTGCCTCTGTGTGGGAATGAGTACACAAGGCACTAAGCCTACAGTCAACCGGCTTCTGACCCTCCAAAGCCCCTCCCAAGTTCTGTTCATATATACCGTATATGGGGAAATCCCTGAAGCCCCAGCAGCCAGCCTGCTTCCACCTTATGTCCCCTTACCGCTTTGCCATCTGTTCAATGTTGTATCCTGGACTTGGGTCGTTAGAAATCTAACAGAAAAAAAAATAAGGAAAGAGGGAATGGAATAGGATGAAATCAGATATGCAAGAAGCATAAGAAGATTATTTACTATTTCCTCCCTCCACCTCCATGGCTTCCCAAAAGTTCACCCGCATTTTATGTTCTCTGCAGCCCCATTGGCTTACCTTCAGCACTCGAGCAAAACGATCCAGACAATTACCCACTGCAATATCGATGGTTTCCCCAAAGATACGGTAACGATGTTCCGAGTATGCAATCACCTAAGGGTGATGAGGATGTCCATGAAACCCCAAGTCTGTAAACAGGATTATTTGGCTTTGGGAGAAAAACATAGCAGAGGATCAACATGACCACCAGAGCTTCCAATAAGAAGTGGAAGAAAGGTGTTTCCCAAATGGTGAATGGGTAATGTTTTTACAGCTCTGATTTGAAAAGACATCTGCATACCCTGAGGATTCCAGGAATAGAGTCCTAATCTACAAGACAGTCTAGGTCCAAGCAGAAATAAATTATCATTTCAAATACATTTGTTTTCCAGCTTAGAAGTTCCTAATATATTCCTTAAATGCAGTCTTGACAGTAGGGAACAGGCTTTTCTGCTGGGAGGCAGAGAACATGAATCCTTCTAAATTATGACATAGTGACAGTGTTTTTGTTGTTCTGACAGGTATTTGTTGTTCTGAGACAGGGTCTCGCTCTGTCTCCCAGGCTGGAGTGGAGTGGTGTGATCATAGCTCACTGTAGACTCGACCTCCTAGGCTCAAAGGATCCTCCCACCTCAGCTTCCTGAGTAGCTGGCCTACCATGTGTGGCTAATTTTTATATTTTTGTAGAGATCGGGTCTCACTATATTGCCCAGCCTGGTCTCAAACCCCTGGTCTCAAGCAATCTACCTGCCTCGGCCTCTCAAAGTGCTGGGATTATAGGTGTGAATCATTGTATCCAGCTGGGCACTGGTATTTAGAACCAAGAAGCAGAGTTGAAGAACTCAAAAATCTCATATGGAGGCAGATTAATGGCCCAGCCAAGTCAGCAATAGCAGTCCACTTAAGACCATTTTTCTTTTTTTTGAGACGGAGTCTCGCTCTGTTGCCCAGGCTGGAGTGCAATGGCGTGATCTCAGCTCACTGCAACCTCTGCCTCCCGGGTTCGTGCCATTCTCCTGCCTCAGCCTCCCGAGTAGCTGGGACTACAGGCGCCCACTACCACGCCCAACTATTTTACATATTAAGGCCATTCTTCATATGTGACCAACTTTTAGCACAGAGATTATCTGTCACCTACTGACACATATGCTGCAGACTTAGAACACCAAGGGTTTCCTAGGAACCTTAAGAAGTCCCTTTCCCTTCCCAGTGCTGTCAGGGATTTCTTCCCTTTCTGATACACATCTTAATCTGCTGTCAAAAAGATAGTAACAAAGAAGAAGGAAAAACCCTGCCTTTCTGCTCCTGCTATCCACTCCTCTCCACCTAATTACCCTCCCTGTTTCTTACACCTAAGCAAACATTAAAAGAGGAAGACAAAGCCGCCATTGCTCCTTTTTATCACCTCTTGTAGTCTCCATTATACTTTCCACAACCCAAGTCTCTAACCTTGTATGTCATCCTTCAGGCCTCAACCAACTACTTGCCCTCTACCTGCTGAAGTTTCCGCATCGTTTTCATGGGAAACACGTGCCTCATCTTCTAGACACAACCCTTTCATGGGCTGGGGACAATGCTGAACCATTTCTAATGATAATTAAGTGTTCTGTTGGAAAGGAATCCAATCCCAACCTTCAAAAGGTCATATAAGGTATCCCAAACAACTTTAGCTTCACTTATAAATTTAAAATATCTTCTGGCTGGGCACAGTGGCCCACGCCTGTAATCCCAGCATTTAGGGAGGCCGAGGCAGGTGGATTACCTGAGGTCAGGAGTTCAAAACCAGCCTGACCAACAGGGTGAAACCCCGTTTCTACTAAAAACACAAAAAATCAGTCATGTGTGGTGGCAGGTGCCTGTAATCCCAGCTACTCGGGAGGCTGAGGCAGAATAGTTTGAACCTGTGAGGCAGAGGTTGCAGTGAGCCAAAGTCGCACCATTGCACTTCAACCTGTACAATAAGAGCAAAACTCCGTTGCAAATAAATAAATAAGATAAAATAAAATACCTTCTATAATTTATAAAGTATTTTTATAGTTATTTATATTTCTGAACTTTTAGAACAACAAAGTCTATATAATCATCCCCAGTAATACAAAAACAAAACATGTAGTTGCCCTAAAATAATAAATCAGGTAGCGTCCCTTAGTTCCTTATTTTTTTTTTTTTTTTGAGACAGAGTTTTGCTCTCATTGCCCAGGCTGGAGTGCAATGGTGTGATCTCGGCTCACCGCAACCTCCACTTCCTGGTTCAAGCAATTCTCCTGCCCAGCCTCCCAACTTGCTGGGATTACAGGCACCTGCTACCACGCCAAATTAATTTTTGTTATTTCTAGTAGAAATGGGGTTTTGCCATGTTGGCCAGGCTGGTCTCAAACTCCTGACCTCAGATGATCCACCCACCTTGACCTCCCAAAGTGCTGGAATTACAGGTGTGAGTTGCCATGCCCAGTAACCGTTAGTTTCAGTTGCTAAGATTTACAGAAAAAATAAGCTTCAAAATAATGCAAGATCTTTCAGATATTCATTATTTTGAAGGCTTCAATCCTTACCATTCATTCCTTTCCTGAAGTAGAAATTCCTAATCTTTATGATCAGATATAAAGTCTGATAATGATAAGTCATCTAATGTTCTGAACATGCTGCCAAAATTTGCAATGTTACAAACTCGGTTGGGAGTTTTCTGGTCTACAGTATTTTAGGTTCAGATGAGTTCAGCTTTGTTCCTGACATTCCCATGACTCAGATAGAACGAAGAAGATATTGGTTCAGTGCCTCGGAAATTGAGATGGAATGGGTAGAGCACTCTAAATACCTGTGTATTTCCTCCACTGACATACAACACGGTTGGGCTGGTGGCTCCAGTGATGAGGCGGCCCATCTCGATGTGGCCTATACAGTGGTTCACACCCACCAATGGCTTATTCCACAGTTGGGCCACAGTACGGGCCACAACAGCCACAGAAACCAGTGGGGCACCCATGCCAGGGCCTAGGGAGATAGAAATGGAAGTTACAATGCTAGAGATTGGAAAAAAAATAGGTGGGGGAAGCAAGGGATGTGAGGTGGGGTAGGGGTAGTGGTGGTGGCAGAGGTAAGGTGTTGGCTATTTTGACCTAGCCAGGTTGCAGGTATATTCCTCCATCGTTGACCACTCTCCCAGCCATACCCTTGGTGTATGCAATGCAATCGATATCCTGGGAGGTTAATCCAGACTCTGTTAGTGCCTCCTGCAGCAGGTCTAGGATAACAGCTCGGTGATGCCTGGCTGTATCACCTGGAAGGAATCCTAGAAAATGAACACAGGTCAGAGATCACAGGGATTTTTGGTAGCAAAAGTAGGTAGGAAGTTAAAGAAAGCAACAGGAGGTTTAGTGATGTAGTAAGAGTCCTTTCACTTTCCCCAAGCATCCTATCTTCCACATTTTCGGATACACTCTTTCCAGCTTCTATATAGGCTGTTCAACTTTCAGAAATTCTCTTCCTCTTACCCTACTCAGCCTTCATGTCTCAATGCAAGTGGTATCTACCCATACCCTTTGGTGATCTTTTTTTTTTTTTTTTTTTTTTTTTTGAGACGGAGTCTAGCTCTGTCACCCAGGCTAGAGTGGCCTGGTGCGATCTCGGCTCACTGCAAGCTCCACCTCCTGGGTTCATGCCATTCTCCTGCCTCAGCCTCCCAAGTAGCTGGGACTACAGGTGCCCACCACTGCACCCGGCTAATTTTTTGTACTTTCAGAAGAGACAGGGTTTCATTGTGGTCTCGATCTCCTGACCTCATGATCCACCCGCCTCGGCCTCCCAAAGTGCTGGAATTACAGGTGTGAGCCACCGCGCCCCGCCTTTTTTTCTTTCTTTTGAGACGGAGTCTTGTTCTGATGCCCAGGCTGGACTGCAGTGGCACGATCTCGGCTCACTGCAACCTCCGCCTCCTGAGTTCAAGCAATTCTTCTGCCTTAGCCTCCCAAACAGCTGGGACTACAGGCGACGCCACCACACCCAGCTAATTTTTGTATTTTTAGTAGAGACGGGGTTTCACCATATTGGCCAGGCTGGTCTCAAACTCCTGACCTCGTGATCCGTCTGCCCTGGCCTTCCAAAGTGCTGGGATTACAGGCCTGAGCCATCGCGCCCAGCCTGGTGACCTTCTTTCTCTGTGACCCTACAGAACTCTGTGCATGATGATGTCATTTATTTAACAATTACAACATAATAATTTTCTGTGGTTTGCTCAGCTTAATCATGAGTATCTCAAAGCAATAAGTATTTTATCTTTGTATTCCCAGTGCCCAAGTGCCTAGAGGAGTGAATGCTAAACATACATACCTATTTCTAATGAGTAATCTGTCACATCACCTGTTCAGGGAGGCTTTTCAGATACATGGAAATCAGTTGCCCCTCTCCTATGTATGCAAGTGTTTGAGGGGAGAGTAGGCAAGATACAATGGCTTATTAAAAGTTGTAATGTGTTTTGTACTTTCTTTTTTCTTTTTTATTTTTTTGAGACGGAGTTTCACTCTTGTTGCCCAGGCTGGAGTGCAATGGCATGATCTCGGCTCACCACAACCTCAGCCTCCCGAGTAGCTGGGTTAACAGGCATGTGCCACCACGCCCGGTTAATTTTTTATATTTTTTAGTGGAGACAGGGTTTCTCCATATTGGTCAGGCTGTTCTTGAACTCCGACCTCAGGTGATCCACCCCGCCTGGGCCTCCCTAAGTGCTGGGATTACAGGCGTGAGCCACCACACCCAGACGTGTTTGGTACTTTCATCTAATCTTCAACACCTAATGATACAGGTATTATTCCCATTTTAAAAACAAAGACTAGGCCCGGGCGGTGGCTCATGCCTGTAATTTTCACACTTTGGGAGGCTGGGGTGGGCGGATCATGTGAGGTCAGGAGTTCGAGACCAGCTTGGCCAACATGGTGAAGCCCCGCCTCTACTAAAAATACAAAAATTAGCTGGGTGTGGTAGCACACACCTGTCTGTAGTCCTAGCTACTCGGGAGGCTGGGGTAGAAGAATCTCTTGAATCTGGGAGGCAGAGCTTGCAGTAAGCCGAAACCGTGCCATTGCATTCCAGCCTGGGCAACAGAGCAAGACTGTCTCAAAAACAAATTAAAATAAAAAATAAAGACCAAATGTCCAAAACATAAATATTTAATGTGAATACAGCACAGCCAGCCAGTTCTCTGACATGTAAGCTGGGAGTCTTTCCACTCTCATCTCTCTACTCATCCTAGAATATTTCAAAAAATAAAAATTTTTAAAAAAGGAGTGTATATTCAGGGCAACTGGAATATATACTCCTGCTAAGCGTTTTTTAAACAGAATATTTCGAGTCCATCTCTATTACACTGTTTATCATGCTGTAGTATAAACATCTATTTATATGTCTGACTCCACAGCAGTATCATAACATCTATTTCTGAATGCTTAGCACATAAAATGAGCTCAATAAACGGTAAACGAACTCATCAGATCCACGTCCAAGTGCTTGTAACTCTTCTAGTCATCAGCCTTGTGACGTTAATAATATCACATAATTTCAATAAGACTCAGATCAAAAGCTGCACCTCACTAGTATTTAGGAAGATGGAAGGCTGATTTTCTGCGGGGAAGTGCGCCGAAAACTCTTAACTCCCCTACTCACCCACCTGTGCCCGGAGGCGTGACATAAGTCCGCCGCGGGTTCGCCAGCACCTTGCCATCCCGCACCACACCCACGCCAATCTTATTGGCGCTGCCTTCAAAACCCAGCACCGCCGGCATGGCGGAGCCTGGGAGAAAACGCCGACAGGACTCCTAGCAACGTCAGGAGCTGTGGAAGTCCTCACTAGTCTGCGCTGGGCCGCAGCTTTCCGGAGCGCAGAAGAAGCGGGCTAGCCTGCAGATAACAGTGGGAAAGACAGCGCAGAACTCCCGCGAGCGGAGACCCGCCAAGGCCCCTCCAAGGACCTGTCTTCCTAACTGCCAGGGACGCCGAGCCGACTCTGTGCTTTACAATCCTATCCGTTTTCCTATATCTTTCCCGTGGTCCAGCCCAACCTTCTCCACTTTTTTTTCCCTTTGCACAGCGTTAGACTCTTAAGTCAGAGTCAAACAATGTGCCGTGCGTCGGGCACAACGATAAACAGCCCGAACGAGGGTTGGGGCCCTAGGTCTCCTAGAGAATTAGTTGAGAGAGGCAAGGCCAAGCGACTTCGTCACGTGGTGTCAGACAGACCAATCACGCGCATTCTTCGGCCATGTGACGCGTGCCTCTGATCACGTGACCAGGTCCGCTACCCACGTGGGGGGCTCAGCGTGCATCCTTCTTTGTGCTCGGGTTAGGAGGAGCTAGGCTGCCATCGGACCGGTGCAGATACGGGGTTGCTCTTTTGCTCATAAGAGGGGCTTCGCTGGCAGTCTGAAGGGCAAGCTTGAGTCAGGACCCTTAATTAAGATCCTCAATTGGCTGGAGGGCAGATCTCGCGAGTAGGGTACAAGGCACTATGAAATGATCTAGTTACGTGGGTGAGGGGCTGAAGGGCCTATGATGCACGGAGGCGGGGAAAGGATTTAGAGATAACATGGTTTGAAAGGCGGGACCTGGTGCGGGGACGCTCTTGAGAGGAGTCTTCTCCCCAGGCTTAGCTGGTTTCATGATTTCTTTGCGTCTGTAGGCAACGCGGTAAAAATACTGCTTTGGTGGGCGACGCGGTACAGGTGCCGAAGAGCGTTCGTTACGGGAATGCCGAAGCGTGGGAAAAAGGGAGCGGTGGCAGAAGACGGGGATGAGCTCAAGACAGGTAAGAATGAAATGAGCCCCTCTTCCTAGAAGCTACGGCGGGGTTGTTTGTAATTCCCTTGATGAACGGTAAGTACCGGCCAACTCATTTTTGCAGGGGTTTGTGAAGACGCAGTAACCGCAGGCTTTCGTTGGGTCCATAGCTAACGCCGGATCGCGGTTGGAAACCACCCACTTTTTATCAATATATATTACTCATTTTATAGAGCCAGAGCCCAAGAAGAGTAAGACGCCCGCAAAGAAAAATGACAAGGAGGCAGCAGGAGAGGGCCCAGCCCTGTATGAGGACCCCCCCGATCAGAAAACCTCACCCAGTGGCAAACCTGCCACACTCAAGATCTGCTCTTGGAACGTGGATGGGCTTCGAGCCTGGATTAAGAAGAAAGGATTAGATGTGAGTGGTGTTTGAGGGGAAGACACATTCTTTAGTATTGAATGATCTTAGGGTTTAGTCATCCCTTTTCTCCGTATAGCCTTCAGGCTGTTTTTTCTCCTGCCTGCAGTTTTCGGTGGGGCTTCCCCAGTCTTGCCAGTTGTATTTCCTAAATGTCTGCTCCTTCACTTCCATTGCCATTTTCTTTTTTAATGTTCTCTCCTCTTCCCAGAATGTTGCAAAAACCTTTTACTATACTTCCTCCATTTTATCTTCAGCATGTCCTCCATTTCATTAATTATAGCTTAAAAATCTTAGCTTGCCTATAGAAAAAACACATTCATAGTATAGCACGTAAGACTTTACCTCTGTTTTCATTTATCTAGCTTCGAATTGTTTAAATATTATTTAACCTCGAACTGCTTGACTGTTTAACCTGTGCATATTTATGACTTGGCATATATTCAATAAATGTTCTGCTGAATTGATAATACATTTTCCACCTTTCTTTTACTTATAGTGGGTAAAGGAAGAAGCCCCAGATATACTGTGCCTTCAAGAGACCAAATGTTCAGAGAACAAACTACCAGCTGAACTTCAAGAGCTGCCTGGACTCTCTCATCAATACTGGTCCGCTCCTTCGGACAAGGAAGGATACAGTGGCGTGGGCCTACTTTCCCGCCATTGCCCACTCAAAGTTTCTTATGGCATAGGTGAGACCCTATTGATGCCTAATGCCTGAACTCTTCAAGACCAATTGCTAATTCTCCATCTCTCCCCCACCTCTTGATTGCTTTTCCTTTTCTTACAGTTTTTTATGCTAATTCTGTTTCGTTTCTGTAGGCGAGGAGGAGCATGATCAGGAAGGCCGGGTGATTGTGGCTGAATTTGACTCGTTTGTGCTGGTAACAACGTATGTACCTAATGCAGGCCGGGGTCTGGTACGACTGGAGTACCGGCAGCGCTGGGATGAAGCCTTTCGCAAGTTCCTGAAGGGCTTGGCTTCCCGAAAGCCCCTTGTGCTGTGTGGAGACCTCAATGTGGCACATGAAGAAATTGACCTTCGCAACCCCAAGGGTAACAAAAAGAATGCTGGCTTCACGCCACAAGAGCGCCAAGGCTTTGGGGAATTACTGCAGGCTGTGCCACTGGCTGACAGCTTTAGGCACCTCTACCCCAACACACCCTATGCCTACACCTTTTGGACTTACATGATGAATGCTCGATCCAAGAATGTTGGTTGGCGCCTTGATTACTTTTTGTTGTCCCACTCTCTGTTACCTGCATTGTGTGATAGCAAGATCCGTTCCAAGGCCCTCGGCAGTGATCACTGTCCTATCACCCTATACCTAGCACTGTGACACCACCCCTAAATCACTTTGAGCCTGGGAAATAAGCCCCCTCAACTACCATTCCTTCTTTAAACACTCTTCAGAGAAATCTGCATTGTATTTCTCATCTATAAAAATAAGAATCCTACAACCAGGCTCCTGTGACAGATTTAGAGTTCTTTTAAGCCCAAGAGTTTTTATTTGAGGGTTTTTTCTTTTTTAAGAAAAACTGAACAAAGACTACTAATGACTTTGTTTGAATTATCCACACAAAAATAAAGAGCCATAGTTTCAGCCTTGCTGTCTTTGTGTCTTACCCCTTCGTGGGGCTACACATTCCCTTCCTCGTATTTTCGTGCATACAAGTTAACAACTGAAAAAGGGTAGAGTCATGACCTTATTTATTTACAAGCACAGGATAAGTCCCTAATCTCCCCCAAAGACTGAGCAACTCTACCCAGCCCAGTTAAATACTGCAACTGGGAGGGGGGGGGGGGTAAAAAAGGTTGGAAGGAGGAATTAAGGGAAATACAGGAATAGGGGAACATATCCCACATTAAATAGTTATATACACATCAGTTCCTGTGGTTCTGTACAGAGCAGCGGCTGACCCCACCCCCACAGGAAACAATGTGGGGAGAGGAGACTGAGGGTACTGAGGCCAGAGCCAACCTCTGGTGAAGTGCAATAGCAGCAGCAAAGTCCTAATGGTGCACAAGAGGGAGGGGAACCCCCAGGGCTACCCACCCCCACCCTGCCCTGGAATGTGTAAGGGACAGGAATGGCTCTCAGGGAGCACACAGGAAGGACAAGGCTGGAACCGTCTTTAGGACCCAGTTTTAAGGGCAACGTTTTGCCTACTTCACCCTAGACACAGCAACCCTTGGAGGAAAGCAGATGGTCAGCAGTGCTCTTATCTGCCCCTCCAAACCTAAGTGAGGGCCTGGTTCCTTCCTACCTCTCCCCAGGGAAAAGGAAGGCAGCTGCTTGGCTTCCTTATAGAAGCCCCGGGAGCCTTTAACTACCCCAGCTCCCTTCGTAGTGTCACTGTCCCCACCAGGGAGGGGCCAGGCACAGTCTGTGGGTCATCAGGCTCAGGAGAAGTTCTGGACAGGGTGGCTGACCTTCATACAGGCCCAATAAAGGGCCCGGCCCAAACACAGCACAGCCAACAGGATGACAAATGCCCAGGCTGCATAGATGCCTCCATATCGCCGTGCATGCTTCCATGTGCCAAACTGATGAAGGTAAGGAGGGAGAAGAAAAGAAAGATGGGGTTAATGTTGGTCTCCACTACCTCCTATTAGTCCTAAGAACAGTAATAACTCATGCTTCAGTCCTTGTTTCTTATCCACATATAGCCACCCTCAGGGACCTTCTTAAAGGCAGAGCTGTTCAGCTCCCTTCCCTTAGGCAGTAACATACTCATCCCATCCCACACTGTATCTCAGTTTTTCTTCATATCTGACAACTGAGCCAGGTTTGCAAATAGCAACTCTTAAATTAAGCACTTCACTGTCCTATCCTCATCCTACAGACAAAGGATGGCTATTTTGCACTCTTAGTAGTAATAAAGTCTGTTTGATCAGCCACCTTACACTTTAGCTCATCCATATCTTAAAACAAACTACTCCCCCAAGTTTCTTCCACTTTTTTTAAGGGTAGCAATTTCCCAAATCTTAGCCTATGGAGATGAGGCTGCAGAATGAAAGAGACTGGGGCAAGGGTACTCACAGCAAGGCCAGTGGCAGTGACTGCCAAAAGCAAGCCAAGCAAGAAGCAGCAGATACATCTCTTACGTGGGTATCTGCGCCCAATAGATGACCTGTGGGGAGGCAAATAGAAATGGATGCTTTCTACAGCCATAGAGTTTTTACTCCATACATCAATGACCAGCTCAATCCCTAATCACTTACACTTTCCTGCAGTGAGGACAACGTGCCAAGGTGCGGTCTGTGAACTCTGTCCACTATGGAGAAAGAAAACGAAAATAATAGCACAAGCAGGGTCCCCCTCAATGAGAACCTTGGGGTGGGGATGCAGAACATGTTCCCATAGGACAGACTTTCAGGGGTCATTACCATTACTCCAAGAAATATACTCGAAATGACTCCTAGTCTCCTCTCCCCTCCCCTTCCCAATACCTCTTCCTCACCAGAAAGGTATTCTTGCAATGTCCACAGATAACCCTGACACCCATGGGTTGTGGTTCTGGACTCAGAGGTCCGGGATGCACAGGCCCCAGGTTGATGATTCTTTTGCTATACAAAAGAAAAAGACTTTGTTTGAAAAGTTTTTAATCCTAAAAATCTTCACACAGTCCCTGTTTCACATCCTCCACTCCCTGCCAATCAAGTCACTCGACTTTGTACACTTAAAATACTCTGTCCCCCAACTGTATACCCTCAAGAATCCTTGAGAAAGAAAGAGCACTGCTTAAACTTCAGGTCCCCAATTCCCCTCCGACCTCAGGATAACACACCCAGTCCCCAAGGCTGTCTATTCTCCTAAATGACATCATTTCATCCCAATATTTTTATTGAGAAATGAGAAAGACAGCTGTAACATTCCTGAGGCATATGCTTCAAAGTCTTTTCTCCTTCCAAATAAACACTAGGCTCTCTCACCTTTACATTCTCTATATACGCTCATCTTTTTTTGACTTTCCAGTTGCCCACTTATGCCCTTCCCCACATTATGCCTCTTACCAGTAGGGCCGAGGGCATGCAATCCGTTGGGATGTCACTTTGCAGATAAGGAGACAGTTACAGGGGCATCGAACATATTTTTTCCCTGGGGGTGCATTCTTGATTGGCTAGAGAATAACAGGGTCATCAGCAAGCAAACCTCTAATCCCAATCCCCTCCACTTCCCTCCAAAAACTCTTTATGAGATCAGAAAAATAAGGTGCTAGCCAGGAAGGAGAAATAAAACAGACTATAACATGAGATTTGCAAATAGGAACTAGGCTAGGTGTGAAGTGAGAGAAAGTAAACGTTAGCTTTGGTGAGTGGCTTTTGGGGAAATGGCTGTGTGAGACACCTGGAACTGAAACCTGGATATCATCAAGAGCACTTGGCTAACACCCGCAAGGTCAGGGTCTAGAATCAAGACATCAGAAAGAGGATCCAGGAAACAGGGCCCATTTCATAGATATGTATAACTCACGGTGGCTTCATTGCAGACACCACACTTGACTACGTGCTGATGCATCTTGCCTTCCACGTTGATGAGAGATTGGCAGACTCGGCAGGTGATCATAGGGGCACTCCCACTGTCTGGGCTAGTTAAGGGTGAATAGGGGGGTGGGTCCTCCCCAGGCAACACGGCTGGATGTCCCTCGGGGAACGGGGGAAATGCTGGAGAGGAAGAAAATAGAAGGGCTGGGATCACTTACAGACATCCTCCACTGATGCTCCACGGTGGTAGGGAAGTCTTTCTGATCTTCAACCCTCTGACCAAGCTCGGAGGGCTTCTCATAATTGGCGCTTGCATCAGGTTGCTCAGAACCCCCTTCCGTCCCACGCTGTGGTCGCGATTGCGGAGGGAAGGAAGCCTCGCCCAGTCACAGGTGCAGCAGTCCCGCACCTGGCGACTGGGACCCGCCTCCGCCCTCGGTCCCGCCCCCTCCCCGGCTTTCAGAGTACCCCGGGGAGCACCTCGGACCCGCCCCGGCTTACCCTGGGGCGGGGCATGTTTACCGGCTCCGTACGGTGGTGCGGAGGGGGTCAGGCCTCCCCCGGGCCCAGCCCCACTCCCGCCTGGCCCCACTAAACCGTTGCCGCCCGCGCCACCGTCGATGGGCTCGGACAGCAGCGGGGAACGCTCTCCATCTGCCGCCATGGCCGCCACCGCCGCCTCCCGCTCAGGTCGGCGATCCGGCTCCCTTCGCCTCTGCCGTCGCCGCAGCCACCGCCACCGCCACCGCCGCTACCGGGTCCCCAGGGCGCCTGCGCGCCGCGCGCCCAGCTCACTCCGCAACCAGTGGCCTGCCCCGCCCCGTTCCGTCTAGCAGCACTTGATAGGCTCTCCCCGCCCCGGTCATGCTGTTATTCGCGTAGATAAACCAATTCCTAGTCCTGTGAAGGCAGCTCTCCTTTTCCATTGGGGAGCGTCGCACAAACGTCAACTGTCACATGACCTGCCAGATGCTGCTGGGCTTGCAAAACCTGCACGTGACTAGAGGTTCTGCAAGCTATTGGGAGCGACGCCCATCGCGCTACCTCCAGACCAGGAGGTGGGGCTAGGCTGCTTCTGCTCAACTGGTCTTCTGGAAGCTGCACGGGCTCTGTTGCTCTGCCCCTCATTGGTTCAAAGACAACACTGAAACACTTTTCTCCGGCTTTGCGTTATAACTGGTTTTCTATTGGCTGGTGACTTTCCTTCCCTAGTCCTGTGATACTAGCGGCGCAACTGCATTGGCCCGAACTTAGCGCCAGAACATGGGGGGCGTGGCTTATGCATTTTAAAGGAGGCTGGGCGGGTGCAATCAAGGAGTGTGGAAACTAGGGATCTTGAGAGCGGGGAGAAGATGGACGGTGGGGAACAGTAGACAAAGTTAGCCATTCTACTCGAAGAAATACCTTTAAAAAGTCAGGGTAATGATGTACCAGGAGGAAATGGATTAAAAAGTTAAGATTATCTCTCCAGCCTTTGTCGCTGGAGTTACTTTGGGGACAGGACGCAAGACTCGGTTCTCCTGGAAGCTGCCCTTACAGAGCCCGTCTCTCCCCACTGCTGATCAAATTGTTAAATTATCTTTTCATGAGTGTCTCCAATACTAGAAGATTTCGTCGTTTTGCTAAAAAAAAAAAAAAAAAAAAATTCAATAAAGATGGGGTCTTGCCTGTGCTGGAGTCAAATTCCTGGGTTTGATATCCCGCCTAAGCCTTCCCAATAGCTGGGAGGGACTACAGGCGCAAGCCACCGTACCTTTACTCAATTTTATGACCACCAACCTTTAACATTTGTTATTAGCAGTTTGTTGATTGGATTAATCAAATCCAAGGTTATTTTTGTCACGTTATTTGACAGATGGGACAGTCTTTAGACCTGTCTCAACTTTGCTTCCAGCAAAGGGGCAGTGCCTCCCTCCCCTACCTGAAGTCTCCTGTGGTCTTTATGGGCACCTGAACCGCACTTGGATTTTTTCCCGAGTCATAACCCAAATTGGGACTGCTTTAAATATGGGAAGCAACAAGGAATCGATAAAAACAATAAACCGCGAGGAGGTCCATTGTCAGCTTGGCTAGCAGATTCTCCACTGAGAAGGAATGTGCATGAAAGAAAGTACAGCCAGCCCCAAATATTTAATAACAAAGGAACTGCTGACGTCCCAGCACTTGGCTGCTACAGGGGCTGGAGACTTCATCTAGTTCCTGATTTTTTTAGACAGGGTTTTCTCAGGCCAACTTCTACTTAGAAGCTAGTAACCTTCGACCAGTTAGATAAGAGCCCCTAACAGACACTTAAAGAACTAAGGAAGCTCCAGATACAAAATAGGGAAGAGGTTGTAGCTCCATAGAGGGAGGCCAGTCTGCTGCTCTTTCTGCTGTTTGTGGCACACGGACACTCAAGCATTGTCTGAGGTTGGAGTAGATTTCATTATTTGTGCCGTAGTTACACATATATTCCAAAAACTGTCCTAAAAATAGTTTTTAAATATCTACACTTTGTGAAAGACACTCCTTAAAAAGGAGTGTGAAAGACATTCTGGGCAGGGAGACAAAATACTGTAAACATTGACAGTATAAAATATCAGGCCAGGAGTGGTGGCTCATGCCTGTAATCCCAATGTTTTGGGAGGCTAAGGTGGAGGATTGCTTGAGCCCAGGAGTTCAAGGTTACAATGAGCCATGATCTCAACCTGGGCAACAGAGCAAGATCCTGTCTCAAAAAAAAAAAAATGATATGGAAAAATATCAATACTAGAAATTCATGATACAGCACATGCTTCATAATAAAAGAATTAAACAATGTAATACAAGTTCAAGAAAAGATCACGTCTAACTAGAGCAGCCAGAGAAAACTTCTAAAACATAAAGAAAAATGAATATTGCGCATGGATAACTAGGACCTGAGCTCTGTCTTGAGTAGGTCAATAGGCAGAAAAATGCAAAAAATAATAATATTTGTAACTTGATTACAGTTAATAAAGTATTTTCTTTTCTTTCTTTTTTTTTTGAAACAGAGTCTCATTCTGTCGCCAGGCTGGAGCGCAGTGGCATGATCTCGGCTCACTGCAACCTCCACCTCCCAGGATCAAGCAATTCTCCTGCCTCAGCCTCCCAAGTAGCTGGGATTACAGGCACACGCCACCACACCCAGCTAATTTTTGTATTTTTAGTAGAAATGGGGTTTCATTATGTTGGCCAGGATGGTCTCAATCTCTTGACTTCTTGATTTGCCCACCTCGGCCTCCCAAAGTGCTGTGATTACAGGCGTGAGCCACTGTGCTCAGCCAATAAAGCACTTTCATTGTTGTATTCATTTGATTTCAGAATCCAGTGTGAAATGGACAGGGAAGCCAAGACTATATCTTTATTTTACAGATGTGGAAACTGAAACTGTGTAAACTGGAGTCATTTAAGCTAAGTGACAGACTGAAATGGAGCTCTAAATCCCGGTCTTCTGACTTATGATCTAATGTTTTACATTCAAATAATTTGATAGGTAGACTGAAAGGGGCAGAAGTACAGAGGTGGCAGAGAAAAGGTGCTTGGGATGGGCCCCCTTTTATGCTAAATGCCTGGAACATAGAAGCTGCTTGATAAATGGCTCTCAAATTAATTAACAAAGTAACTTAAGCCCCATCTTGGGATAAATTTGCTGGGTACTGAACAATATTGTTAGCTGCAGTTGCAAGCAGGGCGGATATTCAGCTGGGACACTACAGGGTGGCTGGCATTGGTTGTTTATGGTGGCATTGGTTCTGATTGGTTGGTACCTGTATTATACAGATAAATCATTTTAATATTGTCTCGGGTAAATATTGGGCATCTCAGGTACTGCCTGATTTTTACTTATGGGGTGGGATCTTCCCACTTAGATTGAGAACAATTAGGCTATTGAGGTGTACTGATTTGTTAGGACTGATACAGCAAAACACTACAGATAGCATAAACGACAAACATTTATTTTCTCACAGCTCTGGAGTCTGGAAGCCCAAGATCAAGATATTGGCAGGTTTACTTTCTCTGGAGGCTTCTCTCCTTAGCTTACAAATGGCCACCTTCTCACTGTGGCACAAATGGACTTTTCTCTGCACACATTTTTGCTTTCTCTTCCTTTCTCTTCTTTTTCCACACTTTTAGGGTCTCACTCTGTCTCCCAGGCAGGAGTGCAGTGGTGCAGTCATAGTCTATGGTGGCCTTGAACTCCTGAGTGCTAGCAATCCTGCCACCTCAGCCTCCCAAGTAGCTGGGACGACAGGTGCATGCCACCATGCCTGGCTAATATTTTTATTTTTTATTTTGTAGAGACAGGGTCTCACTATGTTGCCCAGGCTGGTCATTGGTCTCTAACTCCTGGGCTCAAGTGATCCTCTTGCCTTGGTGTCCAAATTCTGGGATTACAGACCCTGCCTGGCCTCTCTTCTTATGAGAACAACAGTCTTGTTGGATTATGGCCCCACCATTATGACCTCATTTAACCTTAATTACCTCTTAGAGGATCTTATCTCCAAATATAGTCACAATGGGGGTTAGAGAGTCAACATAAGAATTTGGGGGAACACACTTCAGTGTGTTATATAATAGAATATAAAGAAACTGTGAAGATTTCAAAGCATTTTTTTCTTTAGATTTCCAACAAAGTGATAACCACTACAGTGTGTATATGGCCAGAGGATGGGGTGGAAAACATCTGCTTGGCTTCTATGACCCAAAGTGTCCCAATTTGATTTCTTTTTTTTTTTTTTTTCACATATTCCACATGCCCTATTTATTTTTTCCTCTTTCCTGAAGTGGTAGTTTACCACCTGTGTGAAAACAACACAATCCCTTAATGCATTTCAAAGGCACAGAAAGTTTCTGGTAATGTGCAGAGTGAGTCAACTAAGACCAGGGGTAGTTTGCCGGGGGGTCGGATGGGATTGGGGTAGAGTATGGCCTGGTTTAAAATGATTAATTTATGTTAATTACATTGGGACTTTGCTCCCTTGTGCTCCTTGCTCTTCCTAGGCCTCAGTTCTTTACTCTTTCCTTTAGGGAATTCTTGGCTTCCCTTTCTAGGAGCTAAGGTCTTTGGAATAGAGGGTGGTAGGCCAGTCCTTTATCTCTACTCTGTTCTTCCTACCACTGAGTGAGGCACAAATGGAAGTCTCACTCTTAGAAAAGAGAAATAAAAGTGATCTCTATAACAGAAATAAAAGGGCCGGATGTGGCGGTTCATACCCGGAATCCCAGTACTTTGGGAGGCTGAGGTGGGAGGATCACCTGAGCCCAGGAATTTGAGACCAGCCTGGGCAACATGAAGAGGCCCCATCTCTAAAAAAATTAAAATGACAAATAGGCGAATGTGGTGGTGCATGCCTGTAGTCCTAGCTACTTGGGAGGCTGAGGAAAGAGGATTGCTTGAGCCTAGGAGATTGAGGCTGCAGTGAGCTGAGGTTGAGCCACTATATTCCAGCCTGGGTGGCAGAGCAAAACCCTATCTAAAAAACAACAACAACAACAAAAAAAAAAACAAAAACAAAAAACCAGGAAAAACCCTAAAATGTTTTAATTTCAGTAATTGGAGAAAATGGAAGATCAAAGATTATGGTGGTAAGGAGAGTAGATATTTTATTTTATTTTTTGAGATAGGGTCTCACTCTGTCAGACTGGAGTGCAGTGGCACCATCACGGCTCACTGCAGCCTTGACTTCCTGGGCTCAGGTGATTCTCTTGCCTCAGCCTCCCTAGTAGCTGGGACCACAGATGCCACCACACCTGGCTAATTTTTGTATTTTTTGTGGAGGTGGGGCTTCACCATGTGCTCAGGCTGGTCTCAAATTTCTGGGCTCAACTAATCCTCCTGTCTTGGCCTCCCAAAGTGCTGAGATTACAGGTCTGAGGCACTGTGCCTGGCCAGGGGTAGATATTTTTAAAAGAGCATATTTAGCTTGTGATCTAGAGATAATGAGAGATCTCAGTTGAGAGGGCAGGAATAAAACAGGTTCCCTATCTAAAGGATCCTGACAGGCCTATAGAGCTTGCTTCTATAATTGTTGACATTGGGAGTCACTATCTAGAGATGTCTCCCCACTTCACAAAGCAATACTGAGTGACTTAGAACCTATTCCTGCCACCTTTTTTTAGTTTCCTTGATCTTGAGGGTACAGGATAAGTGTGTTACTAAGTATGTTCCTGGACAAGGAGTTCCTCTGAAGATAGAAGTGATGAGAAGATAGAAGAAAGGGTAATAAGGCATTAATGAACTCTAATCATCCAAGATTGATGATTGGTTCCTGTCTATAGGAATGCTACAGGAACTCTTTTACCCTAAAAGTAAATAATAAAGCACAGTTCCAGTTTCTTTTATGTGGATACAAGGTAGCAGTGACTAGAAAAGATAAGAGCAGTGCTGTGCTCTAGCATAAAAACGTAATTATGCTATGCAATGTAGTAGCCACTAACCACATGTGGCTATTGAGAAGTTACAATGTAATTAGTATGATTAGGTAACTGAATTTTTATTTTTATTATATTTCATCTTAATTTTATTACTTTTAAATAGCCACACATGGCTAGTGCCTTCTGTTTTGAACAGTGTGGGATTCACTGGAATTGATAGGCTGGATATACCTCTAGTTTTTATTTTGATTCAATTTATGGTTAGGTGAGTCTAGAAAGATCAAAAGAGAAAGAGACAATGGAGATTAATAATAATAGCCAGCATTTAATGTGTGCTTATTACATAGTCAGGCACTTACCTAAACATGTAAAAGGTATTCTATATAATCTTTGCAAAAATAGTACTATTATCGCTATTTTACAGAGGAAAAAATTGAGGCATAATAAGAATTTTACTTGCGTAGGACCACATAACGAGTAAATAAGGGGTGAAGATGGCATCCATACACAGATAGTTTTATTAGAGCCCATTCATTTACACTATGTAGATTCAGGAATGAGGTGTCATGGAGGGACTGGGGCCATGATTCCCAAACTCTGTGCCAAAGTACAAGCTCACAAGGGTACTGTGGAGTAGTTTTAATTTTCAAAGGAAACACAGCAATATTTTATATTTCTTAAACACTGTGTGACCTATTAACTTGAGGTGATTCACAGTTGGAACACTAGATTGTGCTACATTCCTTTCGATGACAGTATATCTGGTCGGGTGTGGTAGCTCATGCCTATACTCTCAGCACTTTGAGAGGCCGAGGCGGGCAGATCAATTGAGGTCAGAAGTTCGAGGCCAGCTTGGCCAATATGGCAAAACTCTGTCTCTACTAAAAATACAAAAAATTAGCTAGGTGTGGTGGCAGGAGCCTGTAATCCCAGCTACTCGGCAGGCTGAGGCAAGAGAATGGCTCAAACCCAGGAGGCAGAGAATCCAGTGAGTCAAGATCATGCCACTGTACTCCAGCCTGGGTGACAGAGTGAGACCCTGTCTCAAAATATATATATACAGACTTTACAAAAGATGGTTTTAGAAGGTCCCTCTGATAAAAATTAAGTACTATGTAAAAGAAAAAAAAAAAGTACTGTGTAAAAATCAGCATGGAACAGAAATTGAGGGTGGCAGCATTGGATTCCAACATGTGAGAAGTTGAGTAGTGCCAAACAGATGCACACATCCCATAAGTAACTATTTGTGGTTATTTAAGAACGAAATATTTTTCTTTCAATTTGTGTGCATTGTTATTTTCAAAGTGCTAATAAGTTCTCAGGAACCAGCCACTCGCTCTGTTGTCCAGGCTGGAGTGCAATGGTGCGATCTCAGCTCACTGTAACCTCTGCCTCCCAGGTTCAAGCCATTCTCTCTGCCTCAGCCTCCCAAGTAGCTGGGATTACAGATGCCTGCCACCATGCCCAGCTAATTTTTTGGATTTTTAGTAGAGACGGGGTTTTGCCATGTTGGCCAGGTTGGTCTCCAACTCCTGACCTCAGGCGATCCGCCCACCTCGGCCTCCCAAAGTGCTGGGATTACAGGTGTGAGCCACCGCGCCTGACCTTCATATATATATATGTGTGTATATATATATATATATTTTTAATATTACAGATATTGTTTTTATTCTTGTGTCCCTAGCACTAGAACAGTACTGGTGCATAGATGATGCTCAATAAATATTTGTTAAATGAATGAGAAAAACAGTTGGAAAATAGTGGCTGGCCACAGAAGTGGGTAAAACGGCAAGCTGAAAGAGTTTGGAGGAGGGAAGAAGTGGAAGATTCCAATAGCTAAGAAAGGACCATTGATTTGTGATTTGATGTAAGGTTGGTTAATTTGTAAACGTGGGGAGAAGAAATAGTTGTATTCTACCAAAGACACGCTATTTATGTTATATTCTGGTACCCATGTATTCTGATAACAGAATTTTCCTCTTGGGAAGAGTCCTCTAGTTACCTGAATTGCTTGGATCAGTATTGTGCAGATCAAGGGATTATCTGTGTCCCTACCCACCAAATCCATCCTCATCCTTTCCGTCGGCATCTAGGACCCAGGAATTCTTGCCTGAGAACTTTTTCTTCTCCCGGTCTGGGCCTGGATGTGCTCTCCTAAACCCTGTATCCTCCAAGTAAGAACTGTTGCCAGGGGCGACCCAGCTTCCCTTGTCCAGGCAGCAACTCAGACACAGGCTCGCTTCATTTTTATTCTGGGGTTGTGCAATCTAAGGTTTGAAATTTTTTTCTTTTTGAATCTCTCACGGTTTGCTATTGACACAGCTGGAATGAGGTTGCAGGGAGAGAGCTGGGGGCTTTCCTCTCGACTTCTAGCCCTATTTCCGCATAGGCCTTCTTGCTGGGAATTCCTGCCCTGAGGACTGGAATGGGTACGGAGATGAAATGCTGGGTGCGCTCCGGTCCGCCCCCCAACCCCGCGCCTCGAGGGAGAAGGTTTAGGGCTGGGAAGAACTCCGATTAGATTTACAGCCCAGGTTCAGCCGATTGAATTAGGGTGTGTCACCATGGAGACGGGGCCGGCCCGCGTGCTCGCTTGCCATTGGCTGGGGACTCCAGGGCTGGGGATATAAGCCAGAGCCTAGAACAGTGAGCGAACTGTGCGGACCAGACCGGGCAGCCTTGCTCAGTTCAGCATAGCGGAGAGGATCGGAGCGGATCGGAGCGGATCGGAGCGGATCGGAGCACACCGGAGCACACCGGAGCACACCGGAGCAGGTTCATCGAGAGGGCTGCTGCGAGACCATGGAGAACGGGTGAGGCGGGCATCAGGCCCGCAGGACCCTTGGGGAGGGGCGGGTGCTGTGAGACCCGGGAACCTGGCACACTGGGCCCAGAGGGAGCCGGGGAAGGGAGCGAGCGCCCAGGGGATGCAGAGAGGCCTGGCACGGAGCCTGTTGTCGGGGGCAAGGCGGCAGAGTCATGTGGCAGCCAGAGCGGGCAGGGACGCACGCGGGAGTCGAGCTGGGGTGGCGCCACCGGAGCAGGAAGGGGACAGTTTGGTGCGGTCTAAGCTACTCCGTAAAAGCAGCCGTTGTGTGTCTCCGTGTGTGTGTTAGGGGTACAAGTGGAGAATGAGTGTATGGATATATATGTATATATATCCCTCACTCCATACCAGGAGGAGGTGTCCTCACCCCCTGCGTTCTTCATAAATTCCCATGCTAGGGTCTGGGTAAAGCTGCGAGGTACTTTGGTGCTCAAATTCGGAGTTCCTCCTTTAGAGGAAAGATTGCTCACCTCCTTTGCGAGTTGCACTCCTTCCTTCCTTCCAGACGGGAAGTGTGATAAACTCAGTGGGAACTGACTCCTAAGTGGAGAAGGAAATCAGTCATCGAACTGAGCAACAGTCCTTTGCTCACTCCCCCCACCCCAGGCCTTTGAAAACTCTTCTCTCTGCTTTGGTCCTGGATGTCCCAGTCCAAGTGGCCTGCATTAGGCATCACAGTTGCTTTTGGATGCTCAGGGAGCCAGGGTGTTCTTGTGGGGACTGATAGCCAATGAGGAAGTGCTATGAGTTGTAGCTAGACATGCCATGTGGTGGCAGCTTCACACACCATTCATTTCCTTTGCACCTTTTGGGGACGCCATTTGATTAACATTTTACCAACTTAATTGCTTCTCTCCATTATCCTGTGGCTGTGTTGACCAGCCCCCAACCTACCGTATCCAACTGCTTCCCTGAGGGTAGCCTGGTGTATTGTGCAATCATATCTGGTTTCCTAGGCTCTGCTTTGGGAGTAAAAAATTTCCTGTGAAAGCTTGGTTAGTTATGTTCAGCTCTGTCACACCTCATTGCCACCTCTGAAGGCAACCTTTGGTCTTCCCAGATGAGTGTGAGAGAACTGGACTTGGAAATGGAAGAAAAGTAACACGGGTTGATTCTTGCTAGTGTAGGGGTTCTGGGTAAGTGACCTTAGGTTCCTGAAGAGCAAAGATCCTCGGTGGAGAGAAAGGAAACTGGAAGGAGGCAGGGAGGGGGAAGGACAGGAAGAAGACCACAGGCAGGTGGAAAGCAGGAGAAAAGTTCAAATACTGTGTGTAACAGAGCCATAGGTCTTTGGAGGTTGTTAGCAAGTATTCAATTCATTTTCAGATCGAGCCTATAAGGTAGATGGGGCCAATTTACATTCCCTTGTTTATACCTGAGAAAATAATTTGGAGCACAAATTACATGCCTAAAAAGACAATATTGGGACTAGAATCTAGGTTGAGTTCTGCTTCCCTCTAGACCAGCAATTCCTAAACTTGGTTTTATTTTATTTTATTTTATTTTATTTTTATTTATTTATTTTTTGAGTCGGAGTCTCTTTCTGTGGCCCAGGCTGGAGTGCAGTGGAGTGATCTTGGCTCACTGCAAGCTCCGCCTCCTGGGTTCACGCCATTCTCCTGCCTCAGCCTCCCCTGTAGCTGGGACTACAGGCGCCCGCCATCACGCCCGGCTAATTTTTTTTTTTTTTTTTTTTTTGTATTTTTAGTAGACGGGGTTTCACCGTGTTAGCCAGGATGGTCTCAATCTCCTGACCTCGTGAACCCGCCTCAGCCCCCCAAAGTGCTGGGATTACAGGCATGAGCCACCGTGCCTGGCCCCTAAACCTGGTTTTAAAATCAAAATTACATGGGCTTCAGAATCCGTTTTTTGGTTTGTTTTTTGTTTTGTTTTTTGTTTTTTATATAGGGTCTCACTCTGTCACCAGGCTGGAGTGCCAGAATCTGTCTTTCTAACAAGCGTCTGCTGAGAATTAGTGTAGTCAGTCCTGGTTTAGCCTTTTGACAACCAGTACTGTGGACTGGGTCTGCTTTTTTGTACAGCAGCTTATCTAGTTTCTTGTCTGGAATTAACCCCTTTGTGATCTGGGGAGCTAAGAATGGTATGTAGACCTCTACCAGGTGTGTTCTCATTGTGTTTTATTGGTTTGAAAAAAAAAAAAAAAATGTAGCCCTTAAGTCTTTGGCTGAGGAAGGAACTGGAGGGATAAGGGTTCAAAAGGAAATCTGAATTTATCCCTGCCTTCATGGTAGTTGGTCTTAATTACATTTTGAATGTCTTTGGGGAATAGGTAAGGTAATAAGGGGAATTTTACTAGGTGGTCACCACCCTCAGGAAGGGCTTAATCCTATTTTGAGTACTCTTGTTGGGCTCCCTCCTGGTCAAGCCCTTTTACCCATCCTAATTTGATTATTTCATTACACTTCCCTGTAGACTCTGATCCCTTCCTCTCTAAACCTTTGTCATAAGGATAAGTATGCAACTTGCCAGTGTTCAGTAGATCCAACACTGGAGTTGGGTCTGTTAGTAGAAACAGGCTTTATTAATTTTTGCCAGGCTCTGGAATGGAGGGAGTTTCATATCAGACTTGTAGTGGGCTTGATTCAGAAAGAAGGGTGGCTGAGTAGATGGGTGAGCATAGTATGGCCTCTCCCTCTGTGCCAACTTCTCTGTCCCTGCTGCCTCAGTGTACCTGCCAGCCTTTTTGCACCAAAGGTCATTTGTCTGTGATGCCCTTGGAATGGGAGCAGAATTCACCTTGATGTTTTTTCTCCCCTAGATACACATATGAAGATTATAAGAACACTGCAGAATGGCTTCTGTCTCACACTAAGCACCGACCTCAAGTTGCAATAATCTGTGGTTCTGGATTAGGAGGTCTGACTGATAAATTAACTCAGGCCCAGATCTTTGACTACAGTGAAATCCCCAACTTTCCCCAAAGTACAGGTACTGGCAAGTGAAAGCGGGGAATGGGACTGAGGGATGTTATTGGGATTCTGTGGAACACAACCAAGGAGGCCAACGTTTCTACTCCTTGACCTAGCATTTCACTGAAGACAAATGTTGTAAGAGAGGAGAAAAGCCCACCGTGAGTCAGAATGACTCAGGAAATTCCTCTAGCAGACATCCCACAAGAGACAGGGCATGTGTGTGTCAGTGGACTGAGACTAAGACTTAGAAGAGGGCCAGGTGACAGGGGCCAAGTAAAGGGCAAGGGTCATTTATTTGGTTTACTTAATTTCTCAAATAATTAACTTCTGTTGGTTTATTTATTAATTTTTAAGATTTCTTTCTTCTTTTCCCTGGAGAGTTAAGAATTTTTTTTAAGACCTGACAGCAGGAAAAGATTTTTAATAGCTATTTTTTTAAACCCTTTGAAACAAGACTGGGAGAGCAGAGGGGGAAGGTGTGGGAAACATTAAGAGAGGGTGTGTGAAGGGCATACTTCTTTAAGGGAGATAGTAGTGACGTTGGCTCCATTGGCCACTCCTACCCCCAGTGAGAAGGGCACTGCATTAAACGATAAGGGGGTTAATTTTTTTAAGCTTATCAACATGTTTATTTTTTATACTCCACTTGGGTTTCCTATGTCAACTTTATTACTGTTTTTGTTTCATTTTGGGTTTTTTTGCATAAGCTCCTCTATCTTTGAGAATTCCTCAGCTCTTCCTCTTGGTTCTGGTCCCTCTCCCATTCCCTAAGGGATAGGTTGACCATCTATTAGAAGAGACTGCCAGATAAGGGAGTGGTAATAATGGCTGTTATGTCTGTGGGGAGTTATCTTTGCGCTCCCACGCACCCCTACATGGACATGTGTTCCCGTAGGACTGTCCTATGGGTCATAAGGAAAGAGACTTGCATGTGTTCAAATTCTTTTCCCCTAGTTCAGTAGCCTCTTCTTTAGGAAGCCAGAGTAAGTATACTATGAGCTTGCTTGCTGGACTGAGGAGGTAGGTAATTAAGTTAGGGCAATATATAAGAATACATGTTTTGAGAACTTTGAAAAATTTGAAGAGGTCTGTAATTACTGCATTCACTTTTTTTTTTGAAAAGGAGTCTCACTCTGTCACCCAGGCTCAAGTGCAGTGGTGTGATCTCGGCTCACTGCAACCTCTGCCTCCCAAGTTCAAGTGATTCTCCCACCTCAGCCTCCCGAGTAGCTGGGATTACAGGCGTGTGCCACCACACCTGGCTAATTTTTGTGTTTTTAGTAGAGATGGGTTTTCACCATGTTGGCCAGGGTGGTCTTAAACTCCTGACCTCTTGATCCACCTGTCTTGGCCTCCCAAAGTGCTGAGATTACAGTCGTGAGGCACCTCACCTGGCCTATTTTTTATTTTAATTTTTATAGATTTACAGGGGTACAATGCAGTTTTGTTATATGGATATACTGCATGGTGGTGAAGTCTGTGCTTTAGTGTAACCATCACCTGAGCAGTGAACATTGTACTCATTAGGTAATTTCTCATCCCTCATTCCCCTCCCACTTTCTCACTTCCGAGTCCCCAGTGTCTATTATTTCTGTAAGTCCATATGTATATGTTTGGTTCCCACTTACAAGTGATAGCATGTGGTATTGAACCTTCCATTTCTGAGTATCTACTTTTTTATACTCACTTGTTACTCTCTGGCAGTATGGCTTGTATTATCTTGAAATTTCTTTAAAAAGCCCTTCCTACTTTGGATGTTCATGCTGAACATCTTTACCCCATATCTCTAATCTCAGGTTGTATAATTATGAGTAATGCCTGGCTCTCCCACCAGACTTAAACTTTCTGAAAGCAGAGATAATAATGAGTCTTTTACTTAATTATATCCTAACATTTTGAGCAGAGCGAGTAACTCACAGTAGGTGCTCAATGGATATGTGTTGCATGAAAGTATAATCCCATTCATTTCTCTTTCTTTTTTGTATACAGTGCCAGGTCATGTTGGCCGACTGGTGTTTGGGTTCCTGAATGGCAGAGCCTGTGTGATAATGCAGGGCAGGTTCCATATGTATGAAGGGTACTCGCTCTGGAAGGTAAATCAGGGGAATAGGCTGGTTGGATCTGGAAGAGGCAGGAGAGAACTATCTAGCCTCTTTCACTACCTAGCTATCTGGGTTAGGTGGATTTTTGGTCCCCTCCTTCCTTTTCTTTCACGATGTATATCATGCATTTCCGTGTAGCTGGATTGATGAAATTTTGTAAAAATTTTTTCTGATCTTTTGCTTCGAAGGTGACTTTCCCAGTGAGGGTTTTCCACCTTCTGGGTGTGGACACCCTGGTGGTCACCAATGCAGCAGGAGGGCTGAACCCCGAGTTTGAGGTTGGAGATATCATGCTGATCCGTGACCATATCAACCTACCTGGTTTCAGTGGTCAGAACCCTCTCAGAGGGCCCAATGATGAAAGGTATGTATCTTACTCTGTTTTTTTCAGATGGGTAGGATTTAAGGACTTCTCTAGGAGCCTTGGGAGAATTTTTAAAATTCCATTTATGTGAGATAATTCAACCTGTGTCCTAGGTTTGGAGTTCGTTTCCCTGCCATGTCTGATGCCTACGACCGGACTATGAGGCAGAGGGCTCTCAGTATGTGGAAACAAATGGGGGAGCAACGTGAGCTACAGGAAGGCACCTATGTGATGCTGGCAGGCCCCAGCTTTGAGACTGTGGCAGAATCTCGTCTGCTGCAGAAGCTGGGAGCAGATGCTGTTGGTGAGAAGGGGAATTTGGCTGGAGGCTTGAAGACGGAGGGATTTAGCAAAATGGGACTGGGAAGGAGTAGGAGATAACAGGCCTCATTGGATTGAGAGGATCTGATTTCAGGGAAGGGTGAATTAAACTGACTTCTTGAAATACAAAGTGGTGAGATTTGGTGTAGCATCAAATCTCCTTACGAAGCACCAAGGAGTTAACAGCTGCAGTGCTAATGAATGACCTATCCATGATTTGATGGCTGTTTCTTTTTTCTTTTTTTTTTTTTTTTGAGATGGTGTCACGCTCTGTCACCCAGGCTGGAGTGCAGTGGCATGATCTTGGCTCACTGTAACCTCTGCCTCCCAGGTTCAAACAATTCTCATGCCTCAGCCTCCCAAGTAGCTGGGATTACAGATGTGTGCCACCAAACCCAGTTAATTTTTGTATTTTTAGTAGAGACGAGGTTTCACCATGTTGGCCAGGCTGGTCCTTGAACTTGTGATCTCAGGTGATCCGCCCATCTCGGCCTCCTAACATGCTGGTATTACAGGCGTGACCCACTGCACCTGGCCAATTTGATGACTGTTTCTAAGAATTCTAAAAAATTCACTATAGCCACCTTCTGTACCTCTAGCTGAATATGGAACTCTATCATTAGGATTGACTTCAAAATTGCCACAAATACAGAAATGAAGCATTGCACTGGTGATTTTAAGAAATGTGTATTTATTTTAGGCAATACAGAAGAACATACCTCAACAATAATTTAGCTGCTTCTTTGGATTTGTTTTAGGTGGGACCTTGCTCCGTTGCCAAGATTGGAGTGCAGTGTCACTGTCTCTAGCTCACTGCAGTTCTAGCTGCCTGGGCTCAAACAATCCTCCCACCTCAGCCTCCTGAGTAGCTAGGATCACAGGCATACACTACCACATCTGGCTAATTTTATTATTTTTTGAACTGAGGTCTCACTATGTTGCCCAGGCTGGTTTCAAACTCGTGGGCTCAAGACATCCTTCTGCTTTGGCCTCCAAAAGTGCTGGGATTACAGGTGTGAACCGCTGCACCTGGCCATTACAGGCATGAACCACTATTGCACCTGGCCATCTTTGGATGTTTTTTGAGATTTTTAATTCTTGTTGAAAGTGAGGCTAAAGGGCAAGGAAAAGAGTTATTTGAGGATCCTGACAGTTGGTTTCCATCTTTCTCACCATCAGGCATGAGTACAGTACCAGAAGTTATCGTTGCACGGCACTGTGGACTTCGAGTCTTCGGCTTCTCACTCATCACCAACAAGGTCATCATGGATTATGAAAGCCTGGAGAAGGCCAACCATGAAGAAGTATTAGCGGCTGGCAAACAAGCTGCACAGAAATTGGAACAGTTGGTCTCCATTCTTATGGCCAGCATTCCACTCCCTGACAAAGCCAGTTGATCTGCCCTGGAGTGGTCTGGCGTCTCTCACACAAGATCCAAGTAGCTGCTACCTTCTTTGACCTCTTGCTGGAGTCACGTGCCTCTGTCCTTAGGTTGTAGCAGAAAGGAAAAGATTTCTAGCCTTCACCTTTCCCACTTTCTTCCACTAGACCCTTCTAGTGCCAGATCCTCTTCTCACAGCTGGGATTACAGGTGTGAGCATAGTGAGACATTGGCGCTACAAAATAAAGCTGTTCTCATTTCTGTTCTTTCTTATACAAGAGCTGGAGCCCATGCCCTACCACGCATCTGTGGAGGTGCCCAGGATTTGACTTGGGCCTTAGAACTTTGCACAGCAGCTGCTACTAGCTTTTTGAGATAATACATTCCTGGGGGCTCTGTTCTGCCTTATCTAAATCACCAGAGACCAAACAAGGACTAACCCAATACCTCTTGGACTTTATTTAATGTCATAATGTTGTCAGAATAAAGAGAAAGATGAAATAGTTTCATTTTTTGTGTAGCTTGGGATGGGGCTGAGGCACAGGACAAGATTGACATGAAAGGATGTGAGACCACATGTCTTGTGTGACTATCTGCTTCTCAGACAAGTAATTAGGAACTGAGATGAGATAGTATGTGAGTGTAGCAAAGGACGAAGAAGGGCAAAATGATGAAAGGTGGGAAAGAGGTTACAAGATGGTAAGGAAAAGTTAACTTCTGGCACTTGATGGCCACTTCCGTCAGGCTAGTCCTTCCTCTCTCCCTTGCCTTCTGATTGTTTCATTTCCTGTCTATTTGATCATAGCTGAATCAGTTCACTGATTAGCCTCTTCCTTAGTTCCCGCTTCCTTACCAAAGCCCTAATTATATTTCCTCTTGTTTGCCTTTTCTCTCCTACTCTTCTCTAACGTCAGTAACCACACTCTCCATTCACTCCATTCTGACAAGGCAGTGGTAAATGCCTCTCTCTGCTGTCAGCCACTCTGTTGTTCATTGGATTGCTGCCAGCCCCAGGCAAACCTGTGAAGTTGGTTCACACTCTGCTTCTCTTAGTGTCTGCTTCTGTCCTTCCACTTCCTTTCTGGGCTCCAGTCTTTCTCTTTACTTGGTCAGAACCTCCCTGTGATACTGTATCCAGGCATTTCCCCCTTGTTGGCTCACTGCACTATTATCTTTGCTTATCAACTTGCATTCAGCTGGCTGGCATGTTTCAAAACCACACTGCCCTCCCAGGCCTGTGTGCCTTTTGAGAAAGACCAGTCTGGAGGAGCCTCTAGTAGTGACAACATTTTAGTTGTTAGTGGTATAATACGGAAGAGATATTTTGCACAGGCTGCTTTGGAGAACTTTCAAATTATCCTTTGTTTGGTTAACTGACCTACTTAACTGCCCAACACAAAGAAAAAGCATCTTGGAGTGGCTCGGTCTCTTGTTTTGATACAGGGTCTCACTCTGTCACCCAGGCTGCAGTGCGGTGGTGTGATCTCAGTTCACTGCAACCTCCGTCACTCAGGCTTAAGTGATCCTCTCACCTCAGCCTCCTGAGTAGCTGGGACCACAGGTGCATGCCACCACATCTGGCTAATTTTTGTATTTTTTGGTAGAAATGGGGTTTCGTCATGTTGCTGAGGTTGGTCTCAAACTCCTGGCTAAAAGCAATCCTCCTGCTTCGGCCTACCAAGGTGCTAGGATTACAGGAGTGAGCCATCCTCCTGGCCTTGCTCTACAATCTTAAGATTCATTTACAAGGTCACCGTTGTATAACGCTTGTACAAAATGAGTACAAAGTCACACGTGGGAGCTCAAAGGAGGGACTGATTGTATACACCCAACAGTGAGAATTGGGTAGATTAGGGAAAGTTTTTTTTTTTTTTTCTTTTTTTCTTTTGCTTAAAGTGGTGGATACTTAGGTAAAGTTTTATAGAAAACTTTGAGCCTAGTCTTGAAGGATGAAGCAGGGGAAGAGGATTTCACATCAGGATGAGCCAAAGCAGAGCCGCAAAAAGTACTAGGGCATGTTCATGAGTCATTGTCACAACTGGTGTGACTAGAGCAGGACATGAAAGGCTCTAGTGAGACAGGCAGAAAGGTAATTGGTTTGAGGAGAGCTGCATTTGGTACTTGGCTTTCCTACCCCAATCTGTCTCTTGGTCAGACTGACCAGGAATCAGAATGGGGCCATCTGAAAAATATGTCCTAGAGATAATTGAGTGGAATGTTTAAGAGCATTGTAAGCTTTTTAGATTTAGTAAGTAGATTTGCTAAATTTGTATTTATTTATATGAAGACATAATGTATTCAGTCTCTCTTTTTTTTTTTTTTTTTTTTTTTGAGATGGAGTCTCACTGTGTCACACAGGCGGGAGTGCAGTGGCGCAATCTTGGCTCACTGCAAACTCCGCTTTCCGGATTCATACCATTCTCCTGCCTCAGCTTCCCAAGTAGCTGGGACTACAGGTGCCTGCCACCACGCCCAGCTAATTTTTTGTATTTTTTAAGTAGAGACGGGGTTTCACTGTGTTAGCCAGGATGGTCATGATCTCCTGACCTCCTCGTGATCCGCCTGCCTCAGCCTCCCAAAGAGCTGGGATTACAGGCGTGGGCCGCCGCGCCCAGCCTATTCAGTTTCTTTTTAAAAAATAGCTGTATTGAGATAAAATTTACATACCACAGAATTCACCCATTTAAGGTCTGCAATTCAATGGTCTTTCGTGTATTCATAAATAAGCACAATTATTACCAGTTATTTTGAGATCATTTCATCATTTCAAAGGGAAACCTTATCTGCTTCCCCATAGCCCCAAACAACCATTGATCTACCTTCTGTGTCTATAGATTTAACTACGTTGGACTTTCACACTAATGAAATTGGACTTTTGTGGCTGGCTTCCTTCACTTAGCATAATGTTTTCAAGATGCATCCAAGTTGTAGCATGTATCAGTACTTAATTCCTTTTTGTGACCAAGTAATATTCTATGGCATGGATACACCACATTTTGTTCATCAAGTGTCTGATTTTAAAAAGCCAACCAGTCCAGCCAAAGCCGAATGTATCAGTTTAGGATTGTAGGATACGAGCACACAGTGAAGGGAAGTAGGTGTGGGAGAGCTTCCCAGAGAAAAGACATTCTTGAAAAAAACTGGTGATGATACCATTCGTTTCTGGAGGGGCCTGCAGAATGCCTGCAAAAGAGATTGATTTTACTGAATCTTATGGTAGATGTCCAAACACATTGAAGTCAGGCTTGTTTTCTTGACCTTATCATGATCATCTTTATTAGCATCAATAAGTATTCATTAATCATGTATTAATGTAGAGAACATTGTCCTAAAAACCAAAATGTAAGTTGGTATAAGATGAAGTGCCTGTAGTCTAGATGTGAGATAAGATGTATGCATGAAAAAGAAATAACTAGGCTGAGTTATTTGAGTCCTTTACAGCTGCTAAAGACTATTACTAGTCTCTTCAAATGTTATATTGTCATTGTTTAGAATCAGCTTTTTTGACTGAACTGAGGAAGAGGGCCTAATTTTTTAAAAAAGGAATACAGTAATGTGTGAAAAGTAGCGTATGCTAAGTGTCAATGATGGTATGTGCTACAGAACTCAGAGAAGAGGACCATCACCAGAGTTGGGGAGTAGGAAAGGATTGTTGAGACATTATTTAGGCCTTACAGAAATGCCAGGCATGGTAGCTCATGCCTATAATCACACATACTAGGTGGGAGATTTACTTGAGCACAGGAGTTTGAAGCTGGAGTGGGCTTTGTCATTGCGGCACTGCACTCTAAGTGAGAGAGTAAGACTCCACCTTTGAAAAAAAAAAAAAAGGTAGGTTAAGAGGACATAGCAGAGAGCATTACATACAGATGAATCCAGAAATGTTTAATCATTTAACAAATTGAAATAGTTAAAATGAAGAAATAAATGGGAGTATGGGCAGTAGGGTAGAGAGGAGCTCTGATTCCAGGCTCAAGAGTAGGAACTTAGGGCCAGGCACAGTGGCTCACACCTGTATCTCAGCACTTTGGGAGGCCAAGTTGGGCAGATCGCTTGAGCCCAGGAGTTCAAGACCAAGTTCAAGACCAGCCTGGGCAAATGGGGAAACCTTGTCTCTACAAAAAATACAAAAATTAGCTGGATGTGGTGGTGGATGCCTATGGTCCCAGCCACTTGGGAGGCTGAGGTGGGAGGATTGCTTGAGTTGGGGAGGCTGAGCCTTCAGTGAGCCATGATGGAGCCACTGCACTCCAGCCTCAGCAACAGAGCGAGACCCTGTTCTCTAAAAAGCAAAACAAAACAAAAGAGTAAGACCTTATTTTCTAAGCAAGATGGCCAGCCATTGACAGTTTTTAAACTAAGGACTGGTAGGTGAAAATTGCACTATAGCATTTTGGTGGCTAGAAGCCTGACTAAAAGAGAGGCTTGTTTTGATAGTAGAATTACTTTCACCCAAAATTAACCATATAGAATAGCATAATGGTTGGTGTTAAGTATTTAATTTTTAGTCAGGTTGGGGTCTTCTGTAGCATTTTAAAGAATAAACTTGGCCGGGCACGGTGGCTCACGCCTGTAATCCCAACACTTTGGGAGGCTAAGGCGGGCAGGTCAGGAGATGGAGACCATCCTGGCTAACACGGTGAAACCCCGTCTCTACTAAAAATACAAAAAATTAGCTGGGCATGGTGGTGGGTACCTGTAGTCCCAGCTACTCAGGAGGCTGAGGCAGGAGAATGGCGTGAACCCAGGAGGTGGAGCTTGCAGTGAGCCGAGATGGCGCCACTGCACTCCAGCCTGGGTGACAGAGCAAGACTTTGTCTCGAAAGATAAAGATAAAATAAAATAAAAAAGAGTAAATTAGCCAGGCACAGTGGCTCATGCCTGTAATCCCAGCACTTTTTGAGACAAGCCTAGGCAACATAGTGAGACCCTATTTCTATAAAAAACTTAAAAATTAGCTGGGCATGGTGTTGCACACCTATAGTCCCTGCTATTCGGGAGGCTGAGATAGGAGGCTAGCTTGAGCCTGGGATATCGAGGCTGTAGTGAGCCATGATCATACCACTGCACTCCAGCCTAGGTGACAGAGCAAGACTGTCACCAAAAAAAAAGACTAAGCTGTTATAAAGTAAAATGTAAAGGCAAAAGTGCAAACAACTTAGAGATGAAAATACACACTTAAGTCAATAGTTTCTTTTTAATATAAAATTGTGAATAGGTATATAATCACATAGTTCAAAAATTAAGCAACATAAAATGTGTTTAGTGAGAACTCTCACCTCCATCCTGTTCTCATACGCCCTTCCTTCCTTACCCACTGGTAACCAGCATTATTAGTTTCTTTTGCATTCTTCCAGGATCTATATAAACATAAACAAATACAAATTCTATTTTTCTTCTCTTGTTATAAACAGTACTTAGTATGTTATATATATTTTCTGTATCTTGCTATTTTATTTGAACGTATCTTGGAGATCTTTTCACATCAGTGAGTTAGTGTGCTTTCTTGATGACTTACATCAATGCTGCCAAGGATATGTGTCTGTCACCTCCAGTTTTTTAGAAGCAAAGGAAGAATATGGTCTTAATTTTTTCGCCACTTCTCAGTTCGTTCGTTGATTACTAATAGGAATAGACACAAAGAGATAATGCCACCTGCTGCTCCTTTAAAGCAAGAAGGTGGGAAGAAGACAGCTATTCATTTTGTGCTGTGCCTTCTGCCGAATTCGATTTGGCTTAGATTTGTGTTGCCTTTTTTTTCTTGCAAATAGGCCCCTGATTTTCATAATAATGTTTTGTTTCTAAGGGACGCCTTTGAACAAACACTGGTTATCTGCTTGGTTTTTCTGTTATTGTAAATTTGGATTTTAATAAAAATAGACATTTTCCTGTCTTTAATCAATTTGTCTTTTAGTTTGGCATAAATTAGAGTTGATATTCTTCTGGATTAATCTGAATTTGCTCTCTTGTTTTCAGGTCAAAGAACCCGTACCCCTCCACTGGGCTTTTACACTCACGTTCATTCTGAGTCTGTTTGTTCATTCTAGAAAGCTTTTATTTTATCTCACTTGCCAATGTTTTTTTTTTTTTTCTTGTTCTCTTCCTCTTTTTGCTGTTACTCTTTTTAAAACACAGTTTCACTTGCTAGCTACTTGATTTTGGCCTTGGTTTTCCCTTTTCCTCTTTTATTTGAACTGTTTCTATCTAAGCTCCTGTTGTAATTTATAATAAAAGGTTAGTAGAATATAGTACTTGTCTTGTGTAGCCTGACCTGATCTAGTTCTATTAACTATTCTTTTATCTGTCAGAGATTGTTTAAGGTCAATTCTGGTTCACAGTATTAATCTTTATTATTGTCTGCCTGTGTCGTCTCCCCCAAAATAATAATACATAGCTACCACCATTGTTACTGTTCCACTAATGTCATCAAAGTATGAAAATTATTTAATTGTGATCAAAGGAATAAACTTGACATTTGGCACAGTAGTTGTTTTTCATACGGTTGTTTTGCAGTGGGAAAGCTCTTACTCTGGACATCATAGATAAGATGTTATGGAGTCAGTAAAGTCCCTGAAAAGCAAAATTGAGTTATGCCTGAAATTTTTTAGGCAGGCAGGTCATTAGATTTCCTTCGATGCTTACTTTGCCAAATTCCCCTCCCCCTCACAAATAGAAACGGCTAGTATTAAAAAAGACAGAATTATGGTAAGAGTAATTTTGGATATTTTCTGTCAATCTGCCATTCTTTATGGTTGTCCAGCTTCTTAACTATTTGTTATCTACAGACTCTTCACTTCAGGATACACCCTATGGCTGTTAGCTGGTCTCTCAAAGATCGAAGGCTTGTTAGCTGGTCTCTCAAAGATATAGGAAACTGATCCCTGCTTCAGTTCCACAATACTGAGTGCAAGAATGTTCTCAGACCAGGATATGCTGAGAGAGATGCCTTAGAGAACCAAACTGTTCTCTAAGACCCAGCGATAGTACTGTCATTATATAACCCTTAGACACATGAGATACCTCTGCCCAAGGAGGGGTTCTAGGCAGATTCACCCTTGTTTACGAGCACAGATAGGCTGTATCGAGAGAGACTAAATTTCTGTGGAGTCTTCTCACTCATTTAGGAGTTTTCCGTAACAATGCACACTTTTGGTGAAGATGTTGGAGTCAAGATGTACTTCTGTCTGAATTGGAAAATGTGTTCACTTTTCTGACTGAGCTGACTTTATGCCATGCCCTTTGGATAAATAACCTTGTTTGATTTATTCAAGTGACATTGTGTCAGGTCTTGCTATCAATCTGTACCTAGTATTGACATTTGTAAATGTAATGGCCATTCAGTTTCTAGATAACCATAACATTTACTTGACAACTCTGTATTGCACTTACACTCATTCATTTTTTTTCTGCATTTGCTTTGAACTTTATCCTTTTGATAATCAGATGCATTAAGCCTCATATAGAAATGTCAGGATGTGTGTGTATGTCTATGTGTGTGTGCATATACATACACAAACATATGTATACATATATGCATATACGCAAAAACCAAAACTGACAATTTATAAACTGTCATCTGCATGAAACCTGGAAGAAGCTGAGCTTTTCAGCTTCTCAATGTTCCAGACAGGGCACCTATGAAGTGTATCTTTCTAGGCTGCTGAACAAGAAGAGATGAACACATGAGGAGGATATGTTTACTTGCTTACTCAACAAACGTTCTAGGGGTTAGGGATATGGAGAAGAACAAGACAATATTTCTGCCTTCATGGTATTTACATTAAATTAGGGGAGTCAGACAACCAATAAATATAAATGTTTTTAAAAACCTAAGGTAATAATAAGTGTTAAGGAAAAAAATAAAGAGGATGGAAGGTAATAGAGGAAGGAAAGGCAAATTAAAACTACAATGAGATTCCACTTCACACTCACTAAAATGACTATAATAAATAAGACACACATTAACAAATGTTGGTGAGGATGCAGAAAAACAAGAATCTTTTTAAATTGTGGAATTTCCATTTTCTGGTAGAAATGTAAAATGGTGTAGCCAGTTGGAAAACAATTTGTCAGTTTCTCAGAAGGCAAAGCACAAAACTACCATACGACCCAGCAATTCTACTTGTAGCTGTCTGCCTAAGAGAAATAAGAATATAACCACACAAACATACACAAATGTCCACAGCAACTTTTAAAATAATAAAGACTGGAAACATCCTAAATGCCCATCAACTGGTAAATGGATTTTTAAAAAAATGTATATCTAGGCCGGGTGTGGTGGCTTGTGCCTATAATCCCAGCACTTTGGGAGGCTGGGGCAGGTGGATCACTTGAGGCCAGGAGTGTAAGACCAGCCTGGCCAACACAGCAAAACCCTGTCTCTACTAAAAATACAAAACTTAGCCAGGCATGGTGGCATGCACCTGTAATCCCAGCTACTCAGGGGCTGAGGCATGAGAATCACTTGAACCAGGGAGATGAAGGCTGCAGTGAGCTGCGATCATGCCACTGCACTCCAGCCTGGGTGACAGAGTGAGACTCCTGTCTCAAAAAAAAGAAAAAGAAAAAAAAATGTACATCAATACAATGGTACACTATTTGTTAATAAAAAAGAACAAACTACTGACACATGCTATGTCATGGATGAACCTCAAGAACATGCTAAATAAAAAAATCCAGATACAAATCTGCATTACATGATTCTACTTATATGAAACATCCAGAAAAATTTATAGAGACAGAAAGTAGATTAATGGTTTTTTGGGGCTTAGGGTTGAGATGGGGATTAATATAAATGGGCATAGAGATCTCATTTAAGGGATAAAAATGTCCCAAAACTGATCTACATGATTGTTGCAACACTGAATAAAATTCCTAACAATCATTGAATTTTGTAGTTGAAACAAGTAAGTTTTATGATACATGAAATACAGCTCACTAAGGCTGCTTTTTTAAAAAAAAAGTGATAAAAGTGTGAGTGATTTCAAATAGGTTGGTTCAGGGAAGGCCTCTCCAAGGAGCTGGCAGTTGAGCAGAGACCTGAGTAAATGAGGGCGTGAACGATGTAGTGATTAGAGAAGAGTGGGCAAGCAGAAGGTAAAGCAAACATACAAGTTTTCAGGGAATTTAACAATTTAGCAGTAACAGATGGTCAACTATTAGAGTAGACTGAACAAGGGAAATAGTGGTAGTAGACAAGATTGGAGATGTAGGCAAGTTTAGGTTTTATTTTGAGCATGAAAGAAGGTCATTGAAATGATTTTTAACCAATTTACTTTTTTAAAAAAGAAAACCTCACTGGCTGCTTTGTAGAAAATCAATAATATTAAGCAAAAACTGGGTGATTGGTTAGGAGACCTTGGAGGTAGATTAGGGTAAAAGCTGGTTTAGGCTTGAACCAGTGATGGCAATGATGTCAGGCCTCTGAGCCCAAGCCAAGCTGTCGCATCCCCTGTGACTTGCACTTGTATGCCCAGATGGCCTGAAGTAACTGAAGAATCACAAAAGAAGTGCAAATGCCCTGCCTCACCTTAACCGATGACATTCCACCACAAAAGAAGTGAAAATGGCCAGTCTTTGCCTTAAGTGATGATATTATCTTGTGAAATTCCTTTTCCTGGCTCATCCTGGCTCAAAAAGCTCCCCCACTGAGCACCTTGTAACCCCCACTCCTGCCCGCCAGAAACAATCCCCCTTTGACTGTAATTTTCCTTTACCTACCCAAACCCTATAAAACGGCCCCACCCTTATCTCCCTTCGCTGACTCTCTTTTTGGACTCAGCCCGCCTGCACCCAGGTGAAATAAACAGCCATGTTGCTCACACAAAGCCTGTTTGGTGGTCTCTTCACACAGACACACATGACAAATGATAAAGGAACTAGAAGAAATTATTTACGCAGATGGTGAGGGCAAGAGTCCTTGGCAAGGTTTCCTTTTTTAACTAAAAGCAACCCCCAAATCATTTCTTTTCTAACAAAAAGCGGCCTGAAAAATTGAGCTGCAGACATAGATAAGCAAGCTGGAATTTTGCACAGGTGAATGCTGGCTGCTGTGCCAATAGAAAAGGGCTACCTGAGGACCAGGAATGTTCAACATGGAGGCTCCATCTTCCCTTTTCTTTGTCACCACGTGCACAGTAAAGAATCAGGCAACATGGCAATGGCCAGGTAAAAAGCCCATCCAAATAATAAAAGATTAGGGTGGGGCAGCCAGCTTCTTTGAGTGCTATGCGAATGGCATACCTGGTCCAACCAATCGTTCATGCCCTGTATAAATGAGATACTGCCTCCTCAAGCTCATCTATAAAACCTCTTGCATTTCACTATGGAAGTGGCAGTCCATTTTCCCCAGGACTCCTCTCTGCACAGAGAGCTCTTCTCTTTCTTTTGCCTATTAAACCTCCGCTTTTAACCTCATTCCTTGTGTGTCCACATCCTTGATTTCCTTGGCGTGAGGCAGCAAACCTCGGGTATTACCTTAGATGAATGATGCTGCTTCAGTAAGAGGAGGTTGGATTCTGGAGATATTTGAAGATAGAGCAGATAGGACTTACCTATATTTATATAGATATATAATTTACATATTCTATATATATACAGAATATATATATAAAAGACCTACCTTATTTCTATAGACATATAGAAAATAAAGTATGAGTAAAAAAGAGGAATTTAGAAAGGTTCCTAAGTTTTTAGCTTGACCTACTGGGTGAATGGAGTTGCCATTTACCAAGATATCGTTAACAGAGGAGCAGTTTTGGCATGATAGTCAAAAGTTTCTTTTACTGCTGTCACATTTGAAAAGCTAGACCTCCAGATGGACACGTGGATTACACAGTCAGGTATATGAGTTCGGGTCCAAGGGAAGAGATTTAAGCTAGATAAATACATTTGGAAGTCATTAGCACATAGGTGGCATTTAAACCAAATGATCTGGATGACATCACTTCAGGACAGAAGTCAGGAGAAGCAGAAGGATCTAGCAAATGGGTCTGAGGAGACATTAATGAGGTAGAAGGAAAACCAAGAAGTAGGATGCTTTGGAGGGAAAGTGAAGAAAGAGACTGATCAAGGTCACTGCTGACCTTGACAAGTAGTCTCAGTGGGGTAACAAAGATGATATATTTATTAGAGCAGACACCAGAAAGAATGAGAGATGAGGAAATAGAGGCAGCAAGCGAAAACAATGAAAATTGCTCTAAAGGGAAGTGGTAGCTGGGGGAAAGGATATGGGTTCAGGGGAAGGTTTTTTTCCCTTTTTTAAAAAATGATGGGAGGCATTTTGAACTGGAAAGAAGCCAACAGGGACTTGGGTGTGATTTGAAGAGAAGATGGCCTGTACCATAGTCTGAGAGTTAAATGGCACCTTTACTGATTATTGATATAATACCCTATGGCTTGCTTATAGTACAGTTACACTTGTGTTGTGTGATAGGGAATCTTGCCAATAGAAGGAAATTGGTCTAAGATAGGAGATTGGTTTTGACTTGATAGCTGTCCATAAGATGGCAGCAGAGCTAGGAAATTAAAAACAACAACAACAACAAAGAAAAACTCTGCAAGGTGATCCCCGCAGGGTAAAGACTTTTTAGCAAACTCTTTAAATATGTTAAAGAAAGTTCAGCCCTTCCTCTCCAGAGCCTCAGTGCTAAATTCTTGCTTAGAGACCCCAAAGGCTCCAGACTTTGTGGGATACAATTCCTAACATGGCAGGCTATGAGCCCTGCAGGGGAGGGAGCAACTATAAAGCTGATTGAGTGTAAAAGAATGGCTAGTACAGAAGGAAGATGTAGCTGTTATATTGAAGCATTAAAAACAAACAGACAAAAAACTAGGCCAGGTGCAGTGGCTCATGCCGATAATTCCAACCCTTTGGGAGGCTGAGGTGGGAGGATCACTTGAGGTTAGAAGTTTGATACCAACCCGGACAACTAGCAAGACCCTGTTTCTACACAAATTTTTTTAAAAAGCTGATTGTAATGGCACACACCTGTAGTTTCACCTACTTGGGAGTCTGAGGCAGGAGGATCACTTGAGCCCAGGAGTTCCAGGTTACAGTGAGCAATGATCATGCCACTGCTCTCCAGCTTGGGTGACAAAGCAAGACCCTGTCCCTCTCTAAAAAACAAGACAAAACAATAGCAATAAAACAAACTAGTCTGAACCATTGTCATTATGAATAGACTGATTTTTCCAGAGTAATCACTGCCATTCACTATCATTCCATAAGAGCCATTGATGCTGAATTCCAATGTGTGTGGCTACATTTTACCAAAAAAACCTAGTATAGAAGGACCTAATTTATGCTGGGAAGAGGGGAGACACTCATGCTGAGACTGGACTTTTAATGTGAATAGTCACAGCAGGTAATATGTACATAGTGCTTTATAGTTTACAAAATATTTTACATTTTTTGGTCCTTTTAGTTGTGATACTTATTGAGACCCTTGAGCAAGTATCATTGATATTATTCTCATTTTCATTTTTCTGATTTAAAAAGGCTTAGAGAAAGGTTATCTGACTTTTCCAACATCACACAGCAAAGGAATAGCTAAGCTATTCCTTCAGGCTCAGGACTTTTGTCTCCATACCATTGGATCTACGTATAGAGATGGGGATGGAGAATGCGTAAAAAGGCATCACGTTTAGGTTGAATGAAAAGTCAGAGAGTAGTTAAGTTTGGTGGTAAACAGAAGATGAAAGAAGGTAGCGAAGAACTGTCTTCTACTAATACTATCATCATCATTTTTTTAAGAGATAGAATCTTGATCTGTTACCCAGGCTCCGTGGAATGCAGTAGTATGATCATAGCTCTCTGCATCCTTGAACTCCAAGGCTCAAGCAATCCTCTTGCCTCAAACTCCTGAGTAGCTGGGACTACAGGCACATACCACCACACCCAGCTACTTAAAACAATATTTTTTTGTAGAAACAAGGTCTTGCAATGTTACCCAGACTGATCTCGAATTCCTGGCCTCAAGTGATCCTAGCACCTCGGCCTCCTAAAGTATTGGGATTATAGGTATGAGCCAACATACCCGGCCTTATATTATTTTTAAACATTATTTATATAGAAGAATCAAATTTATTCTGTGTAACTTTGGAGAGTTGACTAGGACAGGAGATCCCACTCAATATTAGAAAAAGAGCTCTACAAAAAAGACATTATTATGTTACATTCCTGAAATGTTGAAATAGGAGCTAGAGGAGTATTTGACAAGGCTGTAGACAGAAATATTTGACCTTATGACCTCTAAAATTCTTTTCAAGACATTTTATCTGCGAAAACCTGAATAGCAACAATTACAGTTCCACAACACTCTAGTTCTACAGAAGCAGAGTGAGATGTTACACTGTGCTTTCATGTTTCAATAATTATATACCTATCCATGCATGTCCACTTCTGCTTGACGCCACTCAAGTGGGACCTGAGGAGCTGGGGTGCTAGGGCAGAAACAGTAAGGTCTGTGCCTGATCCTAGACAAAAGTGGAAGCAATTCACTGCTTCATCTGTCAGGGAAGGGCGACTCTTTAGTTTACCAAACTGAGAAATCTTCTGGTTCAACACCAGCAGGAATTCAATTTGCAGCAAGATAGACCTCAGGGGATTGAGGCAATGATTCAGAGAGGATGGGTGGGGTAGGGTTACACAGGAACTTTAGAGAAAGAACCGTTTGTGGGTGGAAGCCTTGGGCAGAGGTGCACTCAGTAGAGAAGAAAGCCATTTGTTCCAGAACAGCAGTTTAAAGGGGGTGTGTTTTGTGTGGGCAATGGTTTATGAGGAAAGGGTTTGTGGGGAAGAAGCATGTGGGGCTACTGATAGGCATAGAAACACTTGTTGAGAAACGTGGTTCTTAGGGGGATTAGCAGGTGGTTTGGTGCAGTGAAAGAGGCCAGAGGGGCAGAAAGAAAGGTCCTAGCTGTGGCCTTAAACACACATGCACAAGCACCAAAAAGCAAGGAAGAACCCCTTATCCTCTCAGCCAAGATAAGCAAGCACTGTTACCAGTTAGGTGTGCTTACTACGGATTTTATACATTTTAGGGAAAATTTCTAATGTCCATTTGTCCTGAACTTTTAACTTGGAATATCTTTAGGTTTACAGAAAACTAGAAAGGATATAAACGAACACTAGTGTACCTCTCACCTAAACCATCAATAGTCAATAATTTGCTCCATACATTTGTTTTCTCCTGAGCCATTTGAAAGTAAACTGCTGCAGACAATTTGCCTATCAGTCCACTTTTGAATATATTGGCATGCATCTCTAAGAATAAGGACATTCTCTAACATAACAGCATTGGCATTATGAAGGTCTTACCTAAGAAGATCAACATTAATTCATAAGATCTGCATGTGTGTTACTTATCAGTACGGTTTATTATGGATTCTAAATGCTTTCCCTTTTCTTATTTCTCTAGCCGCCATCTTTGAAGGTAAAACCTCAACTGCATATCTGGCCAGCCAGGCCAGGCCAGGCCAAAGTACCTGTATACTGGGTAAGGGAATAAGAAAGACTCTCTCAAAGAGCACGGGAACCTGGAAGCCTGTCAGAGGTCATCTCTCAGGGGAGCCCAGGACTCTTCCTTTGCTGAGCTAATCTTAACTGCTGACCTCCATGCACTGCTCAGGGCTCCCTGCCTCCCTTCTTCCCTATTTCCTTCCTTCCCTTTCCTCTCCTTTCCTCTCTCTTTCACCAAACCTTTATGAACAACTCTTCTGTGCTAACTTCTGTGCCAGTGTATCAGTCTGTTTTCACGATGCTGATAAAGACATACCAGAGACTGGGAAGAAAAGGAGGTTTAATTTGACTTACAGTTCCACATGGCTGCGGAGGTCTCACAATCATGGCAGAGGGTGAAAGGCACTTCTTACTTGGCGGAGGCAACAAAGAATGAGGAAGATGCAAAAGTAGAAACCCCTGATAAAACCATCAGATCTCGTGAGACTTACGACCACGAGAACAGTATGGGGGAAACCACCCGATGATTCAAATTATCTCCTACCAGGTCCCTCCCACAACATGTGGGAATTATGGGAGTACAATTCAAGATGAGATTTGGGTGGGGACACACAGCCAAACCATATGAGCCAGTATCTGCCATCCCAAGTGAACTTAGTCTGTGAACTCAAAAAAGTTCTGGTCGAGCGCGGTGGCTCACGCCTGTAATCCCAGTGCTTTGGGAGGCCAAGGCAGGGGGATCTTGAGGTCAGGAGATCGAGACCATCCTGGCTGACATGGTGAAACCCTGTCTCCACTAAAAATACAAAAAATTAGCCAGACGTGGTGGCGGGCACCTGTAGTCCCAGCTACTCGGGAGGCTGAGGCAGGAGAATGGCTTGAACCCGGGAGGCAGAGGTTGCAGTGAACCGAGATCGCACCACTGCCCTCTAGCCAGGCGACAGAGCGAGACTCCATCTCAATTAAAAAAAAAAAAAAAAAAGGTTCAGAAAAGGCAGAGATTCTTCTGGCGAGTTGTTCCTTTCTTTGGTTCTGTGACCCGCCATTTAGTAGCATCGTGCAGATGGACTGGCTTGTCCACCTGGTGGCCCTACCAGGGTATACCAGCTCTGCATGGAAAAAGCCTCTGCTCCTTGGATCGCTAATATTACCTTGATCATCATCATTACCTGACTACAGCACTAGACACAGTTTCATGAAGAGAAAGCAAACCCTTTCATCCTGAAATTTTAACTCAGTTGCTCCTCCCATGGGGTGATTCTTGGTGCAGGGGAAATATCTATTTGCAAATTGAGGGGCATTTGTGTCTACCTTCTTGACTTAGGTGGTTTCTATTTTGTTTTTCGTATGGTTGTTGGCTGTCCTTTCAAGATTGTTTCTAGGCGTCAAATGTAAAAATGAAGGTCTGTGAGCTAATTTTAACATGTCAGGCATCTTACTGGAAACCACACATTTACTCTGAATGAGGCTACAACATACCAACTAAAACTAAGTTTATTTGAACTATTCAAACCATTGTGGTCATCTCATTCTTATTAAAAACTCTTTTTTGGTAAGTTTTATTCATTTATTCATTTTTATTAATACAAATGGGAAAATAAAGTGGTAATTCGTAGGTATGAATATTAAATGGCAAAATTTCTTCAACAGTTGAAATTATTAGTACCACCTGAGAATTAAATCAGGTCAAACCAGCATTTGGTAAATAGTAGTCACCATTTGTAGAATTAAACCATCAAAACTTCTCATCCGTCAACTAGGGCTAAGGACTTACAGACTTCAGCTCTGGGAACCAAAATGCCAGCTTCAGGAAGCGTAACGATTTCAGCCTCCATACAATGATGGCATAATCAATCAAGTTGTATCCTGCCTCTTTTCTCCCACCTAAATTTGATTCATGTTATTATTTATTGCAGACAGTTTTGCAAGCTGACTTTAATCCTATCTTGGAACAAGGTGGAGTATAAAAGAATACAAATCAACAAGCATGCTAATGTATTTTAAGAAGGAGATAGGAGAGTTTGGAAATTGGAAAGGGAAATTCTAAATTATGAGAATTGCTTTCTACTAAGCCATCATTGTCCAGGAATAAGACAGTAGCTCAGTTCTTAATTTCAAGTCAGAAATATTTTCCCAAACTTATCCTGGCCTGAAGGAACTGTGACACTGCTGACCACTGATACTTACCAAGCAATCATCTCTCTGAGGTTTGGTCTCCCACTTGAGTCAGAGAGAGAATGTATGGGGCAAGTTTATTTTCACTGCACATATTTTTCAGTGTAGATCTTGTTCATAATTTTAATTGGGGATTGGTTGGTGTGAGTCAGTCGCATGAAAGTGAAAAACTTGCCGGACACAGTGGCTCATGCCTATAATCCCAGCACTTTGGGAGGCCAAGGCAGGCAGATCACCTGAGGTCCAGAGTTCGAGATCACCCTGGCCAAAATGGTGAAACTCCATCTCTACTAAAAATACAAAAATTAGCCAGGTGTGGTGGCGGGTGCCTGTAATCCCAGCTACTTGGGAGGCTGAGGCAGGGGAAGCTTGAACCCGAGAGGCGGAGTTTGCAGTGAGCTGACATCACGCCACTGTACTCCAACCTAGGCAACAAGAGTGAGACTCTGTCTCAAAAAAAAGAAACTGAAAAACTCAGATAAGATCAAGTTTGTCCCTGTAAATTGAGGATAGGATCTAATGTATCTTGGATAATTGTGCAACCTCCACCTCTCGAAACCCTTTCTGGGTGGCCATCTGGCTTTTTTGGACATGGTCTCCCAAATACATTTGTTAAGTTACAACTATTTCTTAACAAATATTTATAGGGGCCTATGGGGACTGGGAATAATAAAAAGGGTCCAATAGGTTGGGCAACCCCATCTCTACATCTCTACAAAAAATTAAAAAATTAGCTGGGTATGGTGGTGCCCACCTATAGTCCCAGTTACTTGGGAAGGAATTTTTAAAATTTTATTTAAAAAAAGGAAAGAAAAAAGGACCCATGATGATTAAAAGATTAGAAGCTACCAGTTTAGCTGATATGTCTTCTTCAGACTTTAGAGATTTTGTCATTTGGATTGAACGCAGTTCCCACTAAAATTTATTTTGCCACTATCTCAAGTTGAAATATCACATCATGACAATTGTTTGAAAGTTTGGGCTCCCCTTCTCCTGCCTCCTCCTCAGCTCTGAGTATTTCCACTCCCATCTACTCATGGCAGTATCTGACCACTGCCCAGTCTCAGACCCGAAAGGGATCAGGAAAAGGCCAGTGTGTGGAGTGAGGCTGACTTCGAGAACGCGAGCTAGCACAAGGCCACTGAGCACTTCCCTCCCTAGGGCTCACTCTTCCTCAAAACTGCTAGTGTTTTACAGATCCTCTCTCAGAACAAAAAAGGAAGTCAGAGGTGGAGCAGGGAGTGGTTTCAACTACCGGTTTTACTGGAAAAGGATTCCTGTCCCAGACCTCAAGAGCAGGTTCTTCGATCTTGGGCAAGAAAGAATTAAGGACAGGGCACAGAGTACAGTACAGTTAAAACAGTTCATTAGAAACTACTCTATTACAGAGTAGGACATCCTCAGAGAGCAAGAGGAGGAATGCCCCTACCTTAAATGTAATGCTTGCTTATATAGGATATTAAGGTTAAGAATAGTTTACTTTATTATAAAGGCTTACAATCAAGTTGTGACAGGCTACTAGTACTGTTATTCTCTGGTGTAACTATTGATTTCAGCAAGCATTTATGAGTGTAGTATTACCTTTAAAGTGAAACCCATTTTTATTTTTATTTATTTATTTGCTTACACCTTCACCACCGCAAGAAACCCTCCCACCCATCACCCCCTCCCCCCAGCCTTTTTTTTTAAGATGGGGTTTCACTCTTGTCACCCAGGCTGAAGTGCTGTGGCGTGATCTAGGCTCACTGCAGCCTCCACCTCCTGGACTCAATCCTCTTCGATCCTCCTGGATTCTCCCACCTCAGTCTCCACACCCAGCTAATTTTTATTTTTATTTTTATATAGAGACAGGGTTTCACCGTGTTGCCTGTCATGCATGTCCGTTTGAAGAGACCACCAACAAGCTTTGCGTGAGCAATAAAGTTTTTTAATCACCTGGGTGTAGGTGGGCTGAGTTTGAAAAGAGTCAGCGAAGGGAGATAGGGGTGGGGCTGTTTCACCGGATTTGGGTGGGTAGTGGAAAATTACAGTCAAAGGGGGTTGTTCTCTAGCGGGCAGGGGCAGGGGTCACAAGGTGCTCAGTGGGGGAGCTTCTGAGCCAGGAGAAGGACTTTCACAAGGTAATGTCATCAGTTAAGGCAGTAACCGGCCATTTTCACTTCTTTTGTGATTCTTCAGTTGCTTCAGGCCATCTGGATACTTGTACGTGCCGACTTGGGCTCAGAGGCCTGACATTGCCCATGGCTGGTCTGGAACTCCTGAGATCAAGCAATCTACCTGCCTTGGCCTCCCGAAGTGCCGGGATTACGGGTGTGAGCCACCATGCCATCCAAGAAACCCATTTTTAAAGTAAGAATGCCTTTTTCCATTGACTCATTTCCTCAACCATAAACATCTTGTGATTAACAGTGCCCAGTTTCCTGGGAAAGTAACCCAGCAGGTTTGGCTTCATCTGGCCTTTATTCAAGATGAGTCACTCTGATTACGACACCTGGAACACTGGTGCAAAAACCCGAAACAAAACAAAACTGCCTGAACTTACTCATGACCCCCTTCCTTACAAAGTCAGCAGACTTCCTTTTTGTAATTTCCTTCCCCTTCAAGTTTCCTTTCCTTTCCCCTTCTTTCTTTTTTTTTTCCATTCCTTTTTCCTTTCCTTTCTCCTTTCCTCTTTCCTATCCTTTTCCTTTCCATTCCTTTTCTTTTCTTCTTTTCTTTCCTTTCTCCCTTCCCTTCCTTCCTCTCCCCTCCCTTCCCCTCCCCTCCCCCTCCCCACTTCTCCCCTTTACCTCCTTTACCCTCCCTTTCCCTTTCCTCCCCTCCTCTTCCTTCCTCTCCCCTGCTCTCCCCTCCCTTCCCTTCCCTTCCTTTATCTTTTCCCTTCCTTTTCCTTTCCTTTCTCTTCCTTTCCATTACTGAAATTTTTAAACATGCACTTAAGCAGAGAGAAGAGTATGATTAATCCCAAGTACCCATTACATGCAACTTCAACAGTAATCAACATTTTGCCCATCTTGTTTCATCTCTTCTCCTTATTTTGTTATTTTTATGTATTTATTTATTGCTGGAGTATTTTAAAGTTAATTAGCAGTTTATTTTTAATGGAGTCTCTGTCTCCCCATGGTACAACTGGAGGCTGGGCAGAGGAAACCGAGCTTGATGAGTCCAGCACCTCCCCCTGCCTCCCTGGCTTTCCATTGCTGCCTCATGGTTGGAATCAGGTGCAAAAGCTATTCCACAACCTGATATTTATTCTTCTCATAAATGTTGTTGACTACCTTCATTGTTCCAGACACTTTGCTTGTCACTGAGGACAAGAAGAGAGATGGCATAGAAAGCTCCCAGCTCAGTGTGACAGAAGGTAAGTAAAAGGGCAATCCTGACAGTTTGGCCTGATTATTTCTACAGGTGGAAGAGTTTTATTTACCATATAGGCCTTCTTAAGTTTGCTTTGTAAATCTAGAGCCATATACTATTCACAAGGCCACAGAATGAACTTCTTTCTAGAAGTTTTCTTAAGAAATCTCAGACTGACTTTTAAAAGCCTCTATTATTTGCTATTGTGAGTTTAGAAAAACCAAGCTCAAGAATCTCTTTCCACTAGATTTTACTCACAGTACTGATACATTTTGATGAATTTCTTTCTTCTCAAGGTTCTCACATTTTCTGAAAGTTTCTTACCTGCCAAGAAGGTAAGGAACCAAGAACTAGGAATTGAACTTCCTGACCTTCTGCAAGGCTAGGACTCTGTAACCAGATCCCAGGTGGGTTTTCCTGAGAGGATTTTGTAGGCATTGGCTCATCAAAGCTGATTAAATGAGCACCATTCTCAAAAATGACATTCTGACCCACACCCTGGTTGTGTAACTGGTTTTCTGTTATATCTTGGTAAAAAAGAAAAGATTCTTGCTGAACCTATTCAGATAACTATACTGTTATAAAAAGTAAGAAGGGTGGTAAGAGTTTCTGAATTCTTATTTGGAGTAAGTTCAGTAAGAATCAGATATCATTTAAAAATATTTATATTTGATAAATATTTTAATTTACAAAAGCTGCTAACGTATGAATTAGAGAGATTTTTAAGAAGAAAAAAAACCTTCTTTATATATTCTGAATAGAACATTAAAACAACATCAACATGAAGGCAGAACTTTAAAACAATGTTCCAAACAAATAACTACAACGTCTCTTTATCAGTTCATTCAGTTTTTTTTTTTTGTTTTGTTTTGTTTTTTTTAATTTATTTATTATTATTATACTTTAAGTTGTAGGGTACATGTGCATAACGTGCAGGTTTGTTACATATGTATACTTGTGCCATGTTGCTGTGCTGCACCCATCAACTCGTCATTTACATCAGGTATAACTCCCAATGCAATCCCTCCCCCCACCCCCCTCCCCATGATAGGCCCCGGTGTGTGATGTTCCCCTTCCTGAGTCCGAGTGATCCCAAATGTCCATCAGTGACAGATTGGATTAAGAAAATGTGGCACATATACACCATGGAATACTATGCAGCCATAAAAAAGGATGAGTTTGAGTCCTTTGTAGGGACTTGGATGCAGCTGGAATCCATCATTCTTAGCAAACTATCACAAGAACAGAAAACCAAACACCGCATGTTCTCACTCATAGGTGGGAACTGAACAATGAGTTCATTCAGTTTTATGTAATTAATTCTTATTCTGTTGAAACTTGAGTTAGCTGTCATTAGGCAGTTTTTGTTTTTTGTTTTTTTTTAACTAAAATGAGTTTTGGAAATCTGGAGTCAGTCCACAGGTTTGATCTAAAAAAAATTTTTTTTTTGAGATGGAGACTAGCTTTGTCACCTAGGCTCGAGTGCAGTGGTGCGATCTCTATTCTCTGCAACCTCCACCTCCCCAGTTCAAGTGATTCTCCTGCCTCAGCCTCCCAGGTAGCTGGGATTACAGGCCCCCTGCCACCACGCCCAGCTAATTTTTTTGTATTTTTAGTATAGACGGGGTTTTGCCATGTTGGCCAGACTGGTCTCAAACTCCTGATCTCGGGTGAACCACCCGCCTCTCCCTCCCAGAGTGTTGGGATTACAGTAGGCATGAGTCACTGCACCCAGCCTGATCTAAACATTGTCTAAGTGATGTTACCTCAAAAGCCTATGTACAAGTGTATGCTTTAAAGTATCAGTAGTTTGAAATAACTGGTACAATTGTTTTTCATGAGGCTTTGAGACTGTCCTTCTTTATTGAAGACACAAATTCTGGCCTGTAATTTATAGCAGAGCCTTTAGGCAAAATTAGAGTAAAGTAAAAACTATCTGTAGGTGACAGAGCATTAAAATGACTGTGGTTAGTTTATTACCAATAACTTTCAAATGTGAAAGGTTATGCAGGCTCAAAATAAGAATAATGCAACTTACAAAGAAATTTGGTTATTTCTTCAACATATGCAACCAGATAATAAAGTCATTTCCAATAATTTTTAGATGAAATATCTCTAAAGATAATGATTAAGCCTATTTCAAAGAAGGCAGTGAATATTACTTACACTGATAAAAATGTTTGAACATTTCTTTTTTTTTGAGACATTCTGTTGCCCAGGCCAGAGTGCAGCAGCATGGTATCAGTTCACCGCAGCCTCAACACGCTGGGCTCAGGTGATCTTCCCACCTCAGCCTCCAAAGTAGCTGGGACTACAGGCACGCACCACCGCACCCCGCTAGTTTTTGTATTTTTAGTAGAAACAGGGCCTTTCCATGGGCTGGTCTCAAACTCCTGTGCTCAAGTGATGCACCTGCCTCAGCCTCCCAAAGTGCTGGGATTACAGGCGTGAGCCACTGCGCCCGGCCTGAGCATGATTTTTATCGAGGATGCCACCCAGAATATCTGAGAGCTGGCATCTTTTCTAGCAGAGGTATAGGCTGTAAAAAAACAAAGAACTTCTTGGCAGGAGTGATTCATAGGTTAGATGTGATTTTGGGAAGCTCCTTTTGTAGACTGTTGGTTCTGGAAGTTTCTGTTGCACCAGAGTGGTTGTGGTCTAACGGTTCATATGTTATTAGCAAAATTCTTCCAAGATTGCAGAAGCTACCCAAATCACTCAGTTAGAAAGAACAAGACATAATGTGGTAACGCCCCCAGAGGGTAATCCATGGACGGAACCCGTGGCTATGCAGGGCCTGAACAGGTAGAAAGCTAGATCAGAGGAACTACAATGATTAGAGAGAGGGAACAAGGATCATAAGAATAAAGTAGCAGGCAGAGTTAAGAAGGGTTGGGTTCTACAGATTGTGAGCAGGTCTGTGTAGTTCATTTTACAAATGTGAATTGTGATTCTTAATAATAACTAAAAATACCTATCTTATATATTCAAGATTGTTTTTGGAATCACTGGTAACCAATTGTTCTCTAGGTCCATGGAAATGATTTCAACTGGAACACATTATCAGAGTCTAGGTAGATGCTGAAAAAGAAAAAACTATGGGTGGAAGTCAGCAGATCAGGGCCTCATTCCTGTTCTGCCACCCGCTACCTATGTGGCCTCAGGCGAGTCACTTAACAGTTTTATTGTAAAACTAAAGAAGTAATTTGAGACTGTCTTACTTGGTGGGGAAGTTGTGAGGATCACACGAGGTTACTTATGTGAAAATGAACTAAAATGTAGAGCCGTCTGTTTAGGTCCCCAGAAAGCCCAAACAGCATTTTTGTATGAATGAGAAGAAAGGCTCTTCCTCCTGGTGAAGTCAACTCAGTGCTAGTTTGTACGGTCTGTTTATAGAGTATAGGTTAGGTTTTCATTTGTTTACCCCCTTTGCTGGCTACCCTTAAGCAAAGTATAATCTTCAGAAACGTTTCTGTAAGAAGAATTATACTACATAATATCATAAGAAAGCCTGTACTAGGAAGATGTTAAATAGGCTAGGTCCCTTTGTGTTTGGTGGGTAGACTGACGCTGTGATCTGCACACAATCGAGCACTCTGGGATCCTGATGGAAGACCGTGTTTAGATACTGGGTCATCTCAAATAACATGGCGGTTTCTGAAAAAGTGGCCCTCCCCCACCACAGACTTTGTTTATCTGGTGGGCATGTGAATGAGAAAAATCCGTAGGAAAAAAGATAATGGCTTCTTTGGGACCCACAACAGAGACTAATTCCTTATTAGAAAAGCATTGCTCAGTATTCTTTCCCTTCTGCTGTTCCCATGTCTCACATCCCAAGAGAGACCTCATACCTGCAAAGCCTCCATCCCACAGCTGAGCTGGATTCTTACACCCAGTCAACTGGAGCAGCAGCAATTGAAGAATTAAGGAAAAACTCATGCGTACACAGTGTAGCAAGACCCTAACCATTACTGATTCTTCCAAACCACTGGTTCTCAACCACGTCACCAGATCCAACCTTTCATAGCAAACATGTTGTTTCCCTTTTACTGTCCTGAAGTGTAATTCATAGATAACATAACACATTTACACACATAAACCCAGGCAATCTATTCTGTCTGAGCACTCAAACTATTGCTCTAACAAATATCTTCTTTCACTCCTGCATTATGTTTTTCCTCTCTACTGTGTCTTTACTATCAACAAACAAGCTATTATTTCCCCCATCTTAAAAACAAACAAAACAAAGTTAAAAAAAAAAAATCTTCTCTTGACACTGTCATCCAGTCTCATGACTTCAGATACATAACCATATGCTGATATGTCTCAAATTTATATTTCCAGACTAGACTCTTCTGAACTCTGGATTGCTATATCTACTATGTCCAACTACCACTTGACATCTCAACTTGCAGTTTTCTTTTTTCTTTCTTGTTTTTTTTTCCTGGTTTTTTTTTTTTTTTTTTTTTGAGATGGAATGGAGTTTTGTTTTTCTTGCCCAGGATGGAGTGCAATGGTGCAGTCTCGACTCACTGCAACCTCCATCTCCCAGGTTCAAGTGATTCTCCTGTCTAAGTCTCCAAGTAGCTGGGATTACAGGTGCCCTCCACCAAGCCTGGCTAATTTTTGTATTTTTAATAGAGATGGGGTTTCACCATGTTGGCCAGGCTGTTCTTGAACTCCTGACCTCAGGTGATCTGCCTGCCTCGGCCTCCCAAAGTGTTGGGATTATAAGCCTGAGCCACCGTGCCCGGCCAACTTGTAGTTTCAATAGACATGTTGAACTTAACATCAACATGGGGTTGAGTTGGGTGGAGGAAGATTGCAAAGATACACATCAAAATGTAAATAACAGTAGGATGAGGGTCTTGTGTGTGTATTTGTGTGTTTCTATATACTATTATGTAAAACTTCTATAATGAGCATTAACACTTTGAAAAACTTTATTTTGAAATAATTATAGATTCACAGAAAGTTGCAAAGATAGTATAGAGAGTTCCCATGTACCCATCATCAGTTTTCCCCAGTGGTTTTATCTCACTTAAAGAGTACAATATCAAAACCAGGAAATAAACATCAGTGTGACGTGTGTGTGTCTGTGTGTGTGTGTGTAGTTACAAGTCATTTTATTATCTGTTTATTCCTGTAACCACCACTGCAATCAAGATACAGAACTATTCCATCACCACAAAGATCTCCCTGGTGATACCTCTTTGTAGTCACACATATATCCCTATCCCAATGATCCCTGCCCCAGGAAACTATGAATCTGTTCTCCATGTTATGTAAATGGAATCATACAGTACATGGCTACTTGATGATACATTTTTTTCACTTAGTATAATGCCCTTGAGATGCATCTAATTTATTGTGTGTATCAATAGTTCATTCCTTTTTACTGCTGAGTCGTACTCCATGGTACATGTACCATGGTTTGCTTAACATGTCACCCACTGAAGAACATTTGGATGGTTTTCAGGTTTTGAATATTATGAATAAAACTGCTATTTTATTTCTGTACAGGTTTTTATGTGAAAATATGTTTTCATTTCTCTGGGTTAAATGCCAAGGAGTGCAATTGCTGGGTTGTAAGGTAAGCACATACGGTTAGAAGGAGTAAGTTACAGTGTTCACTAGCACAGCAGGATAACCATAGTTATCAAAAATTTATTGTATATTTCAAAATGGTTAGAAGATTTGGAATGTTCTCAACATAAAGACATGATAAATGCTTGAGGTAATGGATATCCCAATTACTCTGATTTAATCATTGAACATTGTATGAATGTATCAAAACCCCACAAATATGTACAACTATTATGTATCAACAAAAAAAGGAATCTGACAAACTATTTTACAGAGTGGCCATAACACTCTATATTTTCACTGTTAATGTATGCATGTATCCAGTTTCTCTGCATCCTTGCCAGCAATTGGTATTTTCGCTGTTTATTCTTTCAGCCATTCTGATAGATACGCAGTGGTATCTTGTCACTCCGGATCTCTGAAGTTCTCTCTGCAATTCTGTCCTCTCTGGTACTGTGCTCTGTGAACTCCAGTTGCCTTGGCTTCTTTGGTCCCCCAATTTTATCTCCTCAGCTCAGGAAGACTGGCGGACTCTGCCTGGGTCTCCCTGTCTGTGCCACAGCCTGAAAACTCTTTCTAGGAAATAAACTGGGAGAATTGTAGGGTTCAGTTTTAACATCAATCTTTTCTACTGCTATCTCTTTACACCTATCTATCTGTCTACCTATCATTTATACACCATCTACTTATTTATCTGTCATAAATTTTTCTTAACTATAAGTCAGGGGTTTTAGTATCAGAACTGCTATTAGTTATCTGTAGCATTTGGGATATTAACTTACTTGAGCCACTTCTTTATTTGTGAAATGAGGGTCATCCTATATCAGCCTTCTCATAATTCCTTCTATAAGATTCCAGGATACTGGTTGACTCTTCTAGAAGATCCAGTGAGCAGTGTTGGTAGCCACGGTCCTTAGCATGTGCTATTTCTAAACAGAAAATGATATTGATTGGGTGGGTAATGAGCATGTGTTGGTAATCACTATGTAAGAGCAATAACAACAACAACTACTACATTTAGCCTTTTACATGCAGTGTCTTATATAATATTTACAACAGCCCTGTGAAGTAAGTGCTACTATTATCCAAATTTGTTCATTTTTTATTTAAACTGTTTTTAGTATTATAAACCATTTTATGTCCAAGAACGATTCAAATTTAGAAGATGAGAAAACTGTAGCCTAGAAAAAGAAAAAAAAAAAAGAAAATAAAAACCTGTCCGGTCTAAAGGTTATACTTATACAGACTTAGATTCTTTCTTTATATTTAATTAAAGGTTAATTTCAAATGATCTCTAGCAGTAACAAAACACTTTAGTTATAAAGAAGCAGGTGATGCGTGGTTGCTGAATACATTACCCCTGCTGACCTTAAACTGCTACTGGGCTCAGTGAAGAATTCTTAATTTTCTTTTCACATTGCAAATAGACCTCACCAGAATAAATGGGCAAAATAGACACCAAAGAGGGATAGCACAAGCAAATGTGAGGGTGAAATGCAGTAAGTGCCTTGAGAAAGGAAGTGCTCAATACTGGTAGTTGGTGTTAGTGTTCTTATTGTGAATTATAAACACCAGCACTGCGAAAAGTCAGCCCAGGAGACTTTGTAACTCACAGAGGTGGCTCCTAGACCACCATTTGAAAACTTCTGCCTGAAGGACTAAGGAAAACATCTTCTTTTATTTTTATTTTTTATTTTTGTATACCACAGTTTAGGAAAACATCTTAAAAGATCGTGTTTATGTCTACAGAGGTTTTTTAATAGTGCTTTAACAGTCTCCAGGGTGATTTTACTTTTTTTTTATTTATTTGTTGTTTTTTTAAAAGGACAGCCAATAAGTCTTCCAACAGTTTATTAGACAGAATGTAGACATTTAAAAAAATCCCCACTGTCATGAACATAAACTGAGGTTTTCAGCCCTGGTATAAGCTGAATCAAAAAAATAAATAAAAAATCCAATAGTGTATTAAACATTTTTCACTCATTTGCCATACTTGACAGTGCAAATACAAATCTGGTCTAAATGTACAGACTCTTAAGCAACAATGTACAGCTTTCTTCATCCTCCACGCTAAAAGATGTAAAAGCTTAAGGGTCAAACAATACCAAATGTATAGGCTTCAAAAACCATCTAAGTTAGGGCATTCTCTAGTTTTAGCTAAGATACACACTTACATAGAATGATGTGAAGTAAATTTTTTGAAAAATAAATTTTAGTGGAACAATCCTGAAGGGTAACACCAGAGGAATAGCAGGTTACCAGTAAGGTGTCAGCCAATTTGTTCCAGCCACTTTTGAATCCATGTTCTATAATCTAAAATTTAGTTCTCTTTCCCTAAGCTGAGAGCTTCCTATCATGTCAGTATCTATGTTATGAAGAAAAGGAGACTTAGGTGAGATGTATGTATTTATCACAACAGCTGCATCAATTGCCTAGGACCTCAACAGCTTCATGAAAGTCTGGGAAATGTTCATGCATAAGGTTATTGCCTTAGCTGACTTAAAATTGCCCCATACAATGGTACATATCAACCCTTAGTGAAGCCTTTTAAAAAACAAACAGGTTGAAAAATGGGTTAAAGTAGGCAAATACAACATCTGCCTTTAGAGCTATCAACTCAGGAATTCTCTCAATTATGAAATCTTGCAAAGAAGTTATTTTCTTTCTCAAAATCCAAGTGATGACAATATTCCTTACTCCAGATCTGGCATTTTTTCATCATCACTGTCTTGTGAATCATCATCTGCTCCATCTACTTCTGGTAAATCTACATCCTCTTCACCACCCATGTTGTTCATCATTTCAGAGAAACGATCAAAATTAGACATGTCTTCATCTGAATCATCTTCCCAGTCTTCCCAATTATTGAAGTCGACACTAAGCCAATTAAGCTTTGCCCTTTATTTTGTTAACCTTGGCCATGACTGGCCAGATTCTCCTTTTTGTAAACAACATAAAATTGATCTGTCCGTTCTTTCATGCTTGGAATCTTTTGGATCAATACAGTGAAAAAGATCAATTCCATTTAAATGCTTAAAATTATCACTTCCTCCGAGACACCTGAATGTAAGTTTGGATTTTTCAAAATTTACATTATCATCCTTACTGTCTTCAACACAAAATTCAATGAAGACATAGTCCCTTCGATCGTACCACTTTGCAGAAGCAGGCTGCACTGTGAAGGGGGCAGGGAGACGGACGAACAGGTGGGCGGGCCTCTCTGGCGGCAGGCTGCTGCTAGGGAGTCCACTTCTCTCCAGCGGCGACTCCGCGTTTTCTCTCCCGTCGCGGCCTCTTCTCGCTTCCCTCAGGCAACGGCGGCAGCGGCGGGCTCGACCTCGGTCCCCAGAATGCACTGCGCGGAAAGAGCGGCTCCTCCGGTCGGGGAGAAGAGGAAAGTGTCTCCAGGGTGATTTTAAAAATATTATCTCATAATGTCAATTTTTGCTAAAGAAGTGAACCTTGAGGATCAACATTGTAACCCTCCTGGTTTTATTCACCCAGACTATAGGGATTGATAAGGATAGTGCTGCTTTGGATAGTCTCCTATCTAGGGCTAAATGATCAGATTTGCAAAATCTGGTTATTTTTATGGGAATGTGATTATTGGCTGGGGGAATGGAAAGAGGGAGTAGAGAGTGAACAACTGGAATAAAGGTATAGGTAAAGATATGTGAAAACTCATGATTGACTCAAATACTCTAAATCTTGTCATAATACACTTGTAAAGTGTGAAAAGCAAAATAATTATGTTGGAGAGATGACCAAATAAAGGCCAAAGATCTTGACACTGCAGAAATTATAGGAGAGAATTAAAGGAAGTACATGTGTACATGTAGCAAATACAAGAAAAGACTAAACTTGAAATTCATGCACAAGGTCAGGCTGCATAAACCACAGGATAGTGGGTGTAACTCAGGAGCAGAACAATTGATCCATGAAACAAAACTGTCTGCAATTTCCCAGGCTGGAGACATTTCCTGTCTTGGATGTCTGGATCTGTCTCAGTGCCCAGATAGCCTTACTTCAAAGTGTTTATGGGAACAGAAACAATTGGCTGAGTGTGTTTGCTCAGTGCTAGGTGGAGGAAGTGAAAGAGGGGGTGGGTTTAGGAAGTAAGTATGTGTTTAAGAGCACATGGACCACCAGAAGATAACTACTTTTCTTCAGACTAGCAGCCAGGGCACTGCTCACCAAGAAGGAAACCCTGGGAGGGAAGAACTTGGGGAACGAGAGGACACAAGAATCTCTGCAGCTTCTTAGGTATGTAGGTAAGTCACAGAGGTGTTGGGTGCCTCAAGAAACAACATGGAGCTGCTCTCTTTTTAAAAATAAATACTTTTTAAAATATATTTTCAACTTTACAGAAAAATTGCAATAATAATTCAGGGAACTCATGAATATTCTTTATCCAGATACATTATTTTTTTAAACTTCCTTTATTTATTTATTTATTTATTTATTTATTTATTTATTTATTTATAGATAGATTCTCACTCCAGTTGCCCAGGCTGGGGTGTAGCAGTTGGATCGTGGCTCACTGCAGCCTCAACTTCCTGGACTCAAACCATCCTCCCACCTCAGCCTGCCGGGTACCTGGGACGACAGACACACACCACCATGCCAGGCTAATTTTTTTGTATTTTTTGTAGAGACAGGGTTTCACCATGTTGCCCAGGCTGGTCTCAAACTCCAGGACTCCAGTGATCTGCCTGCCTCAGTCTCCCAAAGTACTGGAATTGCAGGCGTGAGCCACTGTGCCCAGGCTCCCCTATTTATTTTTTATCATTTTCTTTCTCTCTCTGTAAACACACACATGTATACACATCCATATATCTATATTCTGAAGCATTTGAGAGTATATTGCATACGTTGTGCTCTTTTCCTCCTTAATATTTCAGTGTGCATCTGCTAAGAAGAAGGATCTTTTCTTAAATAATCAAGGTACAGTTTTACATTCAGTATATCAAACACATATATACAGTGGTTCTCCCTACCCAGCTTCAGTTACCCATGGTCAACTATGGTCTGAAAATATTAAATGGCAAATTCTAGAAATAAACAATTCATAATTTAAAGTTGCATGCTGTTCTGAGTAATGTGATGAAATCTCTCACTGTCTCACTGCATCCTACCTGGGATGTGAATCATCCCTTTGTCCAGTGTATCCATGTTGTAGACACCACCCACCCATTAGCGACTTAGTATCCGTTATCAGATGCACCACCAAGGTATCTCAGTGCTTGTGTTCACGTAACCCTTATCTTACCTAATAATAGCCCCAAAGTGCAAGAATGATGATGCTGGCAATTCAGATATTCAAAAAGAACCCGTAAACTGCTCCCTTTAAGTGAAAAGGTGAAAGTTTCTCAACTTAATAAGGAAAGGGGGGGAAGCATATGCTGCAATTGGTAAAATCTACAGTAAGAAAGAATTTTTATCTGCAAAATTTGAACAGTACATTGTTATAATTGTTCTATTTTATTAGTTGTTGTTAATACACATTGTCTAATTTATAAATTAAACTTATGTAGATATCTATGTATAGGAAGAAAACAGGGCATATAGGGCTTTAGACATTCACTGGGGTCATGAAACATATTCCCTGTGGATGAGGGGGACTGCCATAATACTCTTATCTACTACAGAGATTATAATTTTATCAATTGCCTCAATAATGTTCTTCATAGCAATTTTTTTTTTTTTCTGGCAGGGAATGTCTCTCTTTGTTAAGGGGATGAGACTGGCCTAGCAGACAAAGATGCATGCTCAGCTCTCCTTAGGATTTTTTTTTTTTTTTTTTTTTAGACAGAATCTCATTCTGTCACACAGGCTGTAGTGCAGTGGCACCATCTTGGCCTTCTACTGGGTTCAAGCAATTCTCGTGCCTCAGCCTCCCGAGTGGCTGGGACTACAGGTGTGTGGCACCATGCCGGCTAATTTTTGTATTTTTAGTAGAGATGGGGTTTCACCATGTCGGCCAGGCTGGTCTTGAACTCCTAACCTCAGGTGATCCACCTGCCTCGGCCTCCCAAAGTGCTGGGATTACAGGTATGAGCCACCAAGCCTGGCCTCCTTAGGATCTTTATGAGTAAGGGAACCCGCAGCAGGTCAATTGTTTGATTTTCTTTGGTTTCATTCTTATTCCATTTCTTCCCTGAGAGTACAAAGTTAATCAGCAAGACTACCCAGGTGTTAAGAGATCTTTAGTAGTAGAAGGAATCTGTCTTGACAAGATACAGCTTCATCAGGGGCCTGAGATGTAAAATTGCACATCTTCCCTCCAGCCTCAGCTTAGGAGTAAGAATGGTCTGTGGTACTTTTTCTATTCCTTTTTATCTTTTGTGGGGAAGGTGGGTAGCAAGAAGAGTAATAGATACTTGAATGAGCAAAAGCAAATTTGGGATAAAAATAAAGAGCTGGTATTCTGTGGTAAATCTAGTCCTAGGTTGAGAACAAGGCTTTCTACAAGAATTTCCCTAAAGGAGAGTGTGACACTGTACATACTTGTCTTCTCAATCATTCTCTGGTTATTTAGAACGAATTTCTGTTTAAGAATCAATTGATGTCAGGAGCATGGTGGCTCACACTTCCAATCCCAGCACTTTGGCCAAAGTGGGATGATTAATTGACCCCAGGAGTTCGAGACCAACCTGGGCAACATAGCAAGACTCGTTTCAAAAAAAAAAAAAAAAAAAAAAGAGCTGGGCATGGTAGTGTGTGCCTGTGATCCCAGCTACTTGGGAGGCTGAAGCAGGAGGATCACTTGACCCTGGGAGATTGAGGCTTCAGTGAGCTATGATGGTGCCACTGTACTCCAGTCTGGGTGACAGAGCAAGACTCTGTCTCAAAAAGGAAAAAAAAAAAAAAAGAATTGGTTGATGTCAACTTTCCTCACTGATTTACCATATGTAAATTACCCCAGAACTGCTTCCCCTGGTCATCTTCCTAGTCTTCAAGAGAAGGAACATGAGGAAACTTCCACATTTTATTACACAGCAACAGGGAATGTGGTGGGGAGGAACAAGAGAAATGGGAAAGGAAAGAGAAATCACTGCCTTGAAGAGGGTAATGTGGAGAAGGGAGAGGAGACCCCAAATACAATGCTGTAGGGCTTAGGGAGACTACAGTCTCTACTGGAGCCAATTTTGGTCTCAAAGTCACGTTCTTCCATTTCCCGCTTCCTCTCCAGGCAAAATGAAGCTGAATCTGGTGCAGATCTTGTTCATGTTGCTGATGCTGATGCTGGGCCTGGGGATGGGCCTGGGGCTGGGGCTTCAAATGGCTGCAGCAGTCTTGGAGGAGAGTGATCAACCGCTCAATGAATTTTGGTCCAGTGACTCACAGGACGAAACTGAGGCCACTGAGGAGGGAGATGGCACCCAAACCACAGAAACGCTGGTACTTGGCAACAAAGAAGTGGTGCAACCTGGCTGGCTGGAAGATCCCATCCTCAATGAAGATGAGGTTGGAGGAAACAAGATGCTCAGAGCCTCAGCTCTCTTTCAGAGCAACAAAGACTATCTTAGGCTTGACCAGACAGATAGAGAATGCAATGAAATGATGGCACACAAGATGAAGGAGCCCAATCAGAGTTGCATAGCCCAGTATGCATTCATCCATGAGGATCTAAAGACAGTCAAAGCTGTCTGTAACAGTCCTGTCATTGCCTGTGAGCTCAAGGGGGGAAAATGTCACAAAAGCTCCCGACCTTTTGATTTGACATTGTGCGAGCTGTCCAAACCAGACCAGGTCACTCCTAACTGCAATTACCTAACTTCTGTTATAAAAAAGCACATTATTATAACCTGTAATGACGTGAAACTCCAGTTACCCACTGGATAATGAAGCAACTCATCATCTTTTTACTCTTCACCTTCTCCTGTTCCTCTTCCTTTTTTACTTCTTCTTTCGCATGTAGTTCTCCTGGTCTTAGGTATTATGCAGATGTAATTCTTCCTTGCCTTGTGGGTCACCCAACTTGCATTTTGTTCCTAGGATTACAGATGGTGGAATAAGGTGATGATGCCTCGTTTCTCTCAGCTCTCCGTCTCTCCTTTCCCTTACCCTGGAAAGGAGTAAGTGAAGAGCTGCTGTAGTCCCTACTGTAGTCCTGGCCATCGATTTGTTTCCTTTTCTAAGTTTGTCTCTGGATGTGGACTGGAAGAGTTTAGTGTATCCTTTACCCATTCTTCCCTGCTACCCACCCTGAGCCTCTACAACAATCACATAACACTCTTGGGTTTTGCACAATTGCACTTCTGTGTTGTGGATGCAGTTAAAGTGATTCTATCCGTGACGGCTTCTGGAGGACCATGTGGATCAGGCTTCCTTTTCTGAGCTGGCAAAAATTTAGGGACTAGGTTTGGGGGTCTGCTGGGGAGGTGGTGTGCTGCTGTAGACCAAGATAGAACATGGGCTGGAGCAAGGATAGAACTCTTTTTTCTTGACCCTTCACTGCCCTTTTCTCTTTCTTCCCATCTTTTACTACCAGCCTCCTTGCTTTGCTTCTTGTTTTTATCTCTTACCTTTGCTTTTGTCCTTTGCTTCTTTTCTTCGTTTATTTTTCCTGTTTTTCTTTTTTTCTTTTTTTTTTTTTTTTTTTTTTTGAGACAAAGTTTCACTCTTGTTGCCCAGGCTGGAGTGCAATGGCTCGATCTCGGCTCACCACAACCTCAGCCTCCCGGGTTCAAGCGATTCTCCTGCCTCAGCCTCTCGAGTAGCTGGGATTACAGGCATGCGCCACCACGCTCAGCTAATTTTGTATTTTTAGTAGAGACGGGGTTTCTCCATTTTGGCCAGGCTGGTCTCGAACTCCTGACCTCAGGTGATCCACCCACCTCGGCATCCCAAAGTGCTGGGATTACAGGTGTGAGCCACTGCGCCCAGCCTCTCCCTTTCCTCTTCTTTTTCTTTTTGGGCCTTCCCTTCTCTTTATCTGGGTCCTTTTAGAGATTCAGTCAGCTGATACTGATCACTTATGCTATGTTGGTCCTATAGTCAGTCATGTAAGCAGATGTTAGTCCTATAGTCAGAGTCTGGCACAGGGAGTTGGAAGAGGGTGGGTCAAGAGAGTGAGAAAAAGAGAGAGGAAAAGAGAGAAAGAGAAAGTGAGAGTGAGCAATCTTTTGAATTATGTCCAGAAGCAGAATAGTGCTTATATTAGGTGCCCAGTAGATGTGGAATGAATGGGATAAGAGACAGGCTTTTTCTCATTTAGCATTATTTCTGCTTTCTTGCTCTAAAGAACAAGAAAGTTGGTGAAAGAATAATTTCTGCAGAGAAGGTATCACACTTAATCAAGGAGAAGAGAAGCTGTGTGGCTGGATACGTAGAAGATGCAAGTGGCCTCTCCTCAGCCTATTTCCTCTAAATTCAAATGAGAAATAGTGTAGTTAGTCATGCTTAGGGAGGCGAGGAATCTGAGAACATAGCTGTAAGGATTCACTGTGTGACTGGATTTTGAGATTTCCTTCCCTTAGAGTTTTTCTGTGCTTCACATTCCTAGACTATTATAGACTAAGTCAGGGACATACATAAATGGGAGACTGAAGGGAAGAACAGTTTGCTTTACTCTGACCTGGCTTGCATTTTCCTATTCTTTCTTTCTTTATTCTCCAGTTTACTTTATTCTTCCTGTTTTCACAGACAGGCAACCACTCTAGTAACCTCCTAGACTTCCCTGATTCAATATATCCCTTATACCTCTGACTCACTTCCAGCAATAACCTCTTAGGAACAGTGTTGTCTCCCAAGTAATTCTAATAATAGTGGACAGGAAGTATGTGTCCATCTGTGGGCTACCCTGATGTTTTAGAGGTGGTGATGAAGTGGTGAAAGGTGATGACTCAGCCAAGGCAGATTCCTGAGGGCGAATCCCTGTCTGGGGAAAGAGACAAAATGTTATCTAAGGCAAGGGAGAAGAAAATGAGAAATGGGATGGGAAGAGGGGAAAGAAGAATAGGCGTCAGAGAAAATCGGCCATGTTAGTGATCTGTCTGGTAGGTGAACCAAGGATTTAGGAATGAAATGTGAAAGGTCTCCATTGTATGGAGTGAATTATCAAGAGAATGGAATTAGCCAGGGATTAAAGCCTATATTCTGTAGTATTCTGATGTGGCTCCATCCTCTTCAGGTTCCCTCCAGCTTCTCTCCCTAAGGGTTCCGGCGCTGTTTGATGAGTATGCTCATCTCCTCCAGGTCTTCATTTTGGGCAAATCTCAGTGGTCATGTGTTTTTTTGTTTTGTTTTGTTTTCATTTTTCTGTTTAATCTGACCATGTAGACTATCTCAGGAAAGCATTTACAAAATACAGGCCTCTAGTGGCTCAAGCAGGAAAATATAGCTTCCATGGCTGATAATAGGGTGACAAGGCATTGTGGGACCTCACCTCCCAGGGACAGAAAATCAACTCACTGTAGCTCAAATTCTGCCTCATTCACAAGACTTTTGCCAAGTCTTCTAATTCCAATGTCGCTTCCTCTCTATACTTCCAGGATCTATGTTGAGCCCATATGACAGATCCCCAGTCCCTTATCTACAGTACCCAAATCTCTAAAGCTCTGAAAATGGAAAGTTTTTTTTTCAAAGTGGCCCCAAAACTCATTTAGATATGACACCTGACTAGACTGACAATGTGAGGCTATTTATCTTCTTTATTTATGCTATGCGACCATTACATATTTCACTGTGGTAATATCACTGTGTTTTGTTGTGAGTAGGCCCTTCTAAGAGTGTGTTAGTCATATATGATATAAACATACACACTTTAACATACAATGGTGCTTTTTAAAATCTGAAAATGTTGGCCAAAATGCATTGGCCCCAAAAGTTTCAAGTAAGAAATTGTGGGATCTATATATAACTGTTTAATTAGCCCTTAATTAATTTGAGTATACCATATATGATCCTAGTTAGGCCACTAGCATCTTTGTGGAAGGATCTGTATTATAAGTTTCTTCTATATTCTTCTTTGACACATTTATTAATCAATGACTGTCTACTTATTGGCCAAGGGATATCTCCTCTGCTGTTTGGAAGACACTCAAATATTGTCTTCAGAACACTCTGTACAAGTTTTTGGTCAGGTGTGGTGGCTTATGCCTGTAATCCTAACACTTTGGGAGGCTGAGGTGGGAAGAACACTTGAGCCCAGGAGTTCAGGACCAGCCTGGGCAACACAGGGAGACCTCATCTCTACAAAAAATATAAAAATTAGCCAGGCGTGGTGGCACTTGCCTGTGATCCCAGCTATTTGGGAGGCTGAGGTGGGAAGATTGCATGAGCCCCAGAGATAAAGGATGCACTGAGCTATGATTGCACCACCGCACTCCAGCCTGGGTGACAGATTGAGACCCTGTCTCAAAAAAAAAATGTGTTTTAAGTTGTTCTGAACTTTGCTGCTTATTAACATTGCTGGCCAGGCGTGGTGGCTCACGCCTGTAATCCCAACACTTCGGGAGGCCAAGGCAGGTGGATCACCTGAGATCAGGAGTTCAAGACCAGCCTGGCCAACATGGCAAAATCCCATCTCTACTAAAAATACAAAAATTAGCCCGGCATGGTGGCGCAAGCCAGTAGTCCCAGCTACTCGGGAAGCTGAGACAGGAGAATCATTTGAACCTGGGAGGTGGAGGTTGCGGTGAGCCAAGATTGCGCCATTGCACTCCAGCCTGGACGACAGAGCAAGACTCTGTCTCAAAACAAGCAAACAAACAAACAACAACAAAACATTACCTTGGGGAGTTTAAATTTTTTTTAATTAAAAACAATTCCAGGGCCCTCTTCTAGCAATATTGGTTATTTAATTAGTCTGAGTTGGAGTCTAGACATCAGGTGGGGTCCAGGCATCTTGGAGCCTACCAGTTTTTCTGTGAATTAATGTTTCAAAACTGTTAACAAAGATGTTGAATTGCTCAGGTTATTAACTAATCTGATGTGGTGTGCTGTAGGAGAAAAGAACCAATTCTTGGGATAGATGTGAGAATATCTCAGCTTTGCCCCTCGAAAAAAACCAGTTGTGACTCTGGGAATTGCCCTCAGCTCTCAGAATCTGAGGTTTCTTATCAGTAAAGTTAGATAATGATCATACCTACTTTATAGGGTTGTTGTGAGGATTAGACGAGATTGAACAGCCCACGGTAGGGTTCAGTGAATGGCAGCTGCATTTGGTGGTGATGTTGCAGGGCTCACTGCCCATGGTATTTTGACGGAGTCCTTCTGGAAGCAGCACTATAACACGAAGGGCAAGACCGTCAGCACAGGTTTGAGTTTCAGGTTGTTGGCAGTATGCAGATATGTGGGATCTTATTAAATCTCATTCCTTGGATGGCCACAAAATTTATATTCTAGGGCCAGTAGAGTCCTTATACTTGAGCAAGCAGGGCCACTGCCCTCAGGGCTCCCCTATACTTTGGAGTGCCTTCCACATAGGAAGTTCCCCCGCTACAGTATCTGGGACTGGCTGAGGTTCCCCTGCTACAGTATCTGGGACTGGCTGAGGCCAGCAGCCATGTGGTTAGGGTGCTCTGAGCTTAGCCTAGGACCGGTGTGGGCCCGGGTCCCATTTCTCCCCTTTGGAGCACAGTCTCCCCACTGCCATGTGTGATCAACTAGGTGCCACAAAAGAGTTCTGAGATTTGGTCAGGCATGGTGGCTTATGCCTGTAATCCCAACACTTTGGGAGGTTGAGGTGGGTGGATCACCTGAGGTCAGGAGTTCGAGACCGTGCTGGCTAACGTGGTGAAACCACGTCTCTACTAAAAATACAAAAAAAAAAAAAAAAATGCTGGACGTGGTGGCGGATGCCTGTAATCCCAGCTACTTGGGAGGCTGAGGCAGGAGAATTGCTTGGACCTGGAAGGCGGAGGTTACAGTGAGCAGAGATCTCACCACTCCTCTCCAGCCTGGGTTATGGAATGAGGAGGCTCTGTCTCAAAAAAAAAAAAAAAAAAAAAAAAAAAGGAGTTCTTAGACTTGCACCTAAGAGGGTCCTTCTGGGGCCCTAAGGCCAGGGCCTGGTTCCAGGAGGGTGGCCTGGTAAATGGATTTCTCCTTCTGGCTGGTGTGGTATTTTTTTGTGTGTGAGATCACCAGAGTGGACCATCAGAAAGGTGCTAACACTTGATTTTGGATGATTCAAATATATCCTGGACACAGGATGCAACCAGGACTCTGGGCCACCGGTGACCATTTACTACTGATCTTAAGGCTTGAGCTGCATGTGTGGAGGCTTTTGCTGTTTTGCTGGCTTTTGCTAATTCTGGTCTATAGCACCCAGGGGTAGTAGCAGTACATGTTCTTACCCTGTGAACTCCCCACTGCTGACACGCAAACAGTTACTTCATTCCTTTTGTAAGATACATACCATGTGGAGGTGTGGAGTGACTACTCCTGTCTTCTGTAAGGATTTTGAGACTCTTGCTCCTCAGTGCCAATGAGGAATTTCTTCTTTTTTTTTTTTTTTTTTTTTGAGAGGGAGTCTCACTGTGTCGCCCGGGCTGGAGTGCAGTGGCACCATCTTGGCACATTGCAACCTCTGCCTCCCAGGTTCAAGCAATTCTCTGGCCTTGGCCTCCCAAATAGCTGGGATTACAGGCGCATGCCTGGCATGTACAGCTGGACTTGACACCATGTCTGGCTAATTTTTGTATTTTTAGTAGAGACGGGGTTTCACCATGTCTGTATGTGGATACATACAGGCTGGTCTGTATGTATCCTGGCCTCAAGTGATCCACCCACCTTAGCCTCCCAAAATGCTGGGATTACAGGCATGAGCCACCGCTCCCAGCCCCAGTGGGGCATTTCCTATCAATGTTCTCTCTTGCCTCCAACTGGTAGGTGATAACATGCTCTCTTGGGTTGGTCTTAATCTGTGCAAGATGAAGGATAATCACTCCTTGCATGAACGGGATGCTTTTTTCACTCTGCCAACAGGTCCCTTGCTGGTGGCGATGTGTGGAAGGTAGGAATGTGATTAGTTGTGAAAGAGGTCATGTTCTAGGAATGCAGTAATTATGGCTTAAAGAGTTCAAGAGAAAATATGATTAGAAGATATGTTTTATGTTTATACTACAAAATTCCAAATGGCAAATTCTACATTGCCTGAAAATTAATCATCATTCTCATTTTCTTGCATATTCTGGATAAGACTTGCATTTGTGATCATCATCAACAATGTAAAGTAATAAAGTAACCTTTGAGAGAGTCATTGGGAGTTGGTATTTAGGCCATACAGTGGATAATTCCCTGTCATGGGTAACACTATAACCGGCATTAAATGGCACTAGGAAACTACAGAGGCAAGAAGATACAAATTGTTTCAATTTAAATAGGTTTTGAAGAGCTGTAGCAGTGCTATACACTTTTTTCTTGTGGTTGGAGACATGAAATTATTCAAGAATGGTACTTTTCACAATAAAGAGCATGAAGAAATGATTCCTAGATTTAACAGGAAGAGATGATATCTGGACACCCCAAAGAATCTCCATATACACTGATTGGACAATATAGAAATATATATAGTATCTTTTCTTTTCTCATTATTCTAAAACTTCATTGACAAATCATGATACTTCACTTGGGCTCATAAATTTTGTAATATATTTAAACATGAAACTGTTATATAGATAGGGCCCTCTTCCTCACCCTTCCGCCAAAAAAAATTTAGCCCAGGGCCACACACAGTAGAGGCAACTCTGGTTGTGGCTGTATCCAAGGTAATGTCTCATGTGTTATGTCCTTATTAGGCCCTCGACAAGAACTCACCTCCTTGCCTCCCTCAAGTGCTCAGTCTACCAGGCAGGGTAGACTCAGTTGGTTCTTTTCAAGCCTTCTCCTTCCCATGAAACGAAGTTATGTTATCCAGCAGAGATTCATTGCTGGTGGGGTCAAAAGGAACTCCAGGGCACAGAGTTGCCGTCATTTTCAGCAATGCTTTGATTTAGCGTGGAATTTGTTGATGTTCCTGCCTGCATTCCCTGTATCCTACCCGTAGACCTGCCTTTCTCTCCTCTTCACATTTTTGCACTGGGCTGCACTTCGTTTTCAGAAAGTGGTTCACATCCCGGAGATGTCACTTCCAGGAGCAGCTGGGCTGATTCTTTATAAGAATTATGATTCAGAAACCAGGTAAAGTTTGGATTTAGGGGAAAGGTAAGGGGAAGAGGAAAATGGTGGTATTAAGGCTAAGCAACAGGGGCAACGAGGGAAATGTGAGTCTCATGTTGAGACGGAATAGTCCATTTACCTATTGAAATAGGATTTCAGGAAGTACTAGGATATCCCAGTGTTTCAAAATGTCAGCTCGCCAGCACGAGCATGAGGTTAGTGTTTGGAATTATATCCTTCTAAACTTATTGCATAATCCTATACACAAGGATATAAAATTATTAACTTCAAATAATGGGGTCTTCAGCACATTTATAAGGTGACAAGAAGAAAAGAAAAAAGCAAAATAAGCCTTATTCTATGAATGCTTTTGCATGAGTTTGGCACTGTGCTACCTACTTACTGAGTACACAGTCATTAAAACAAAACAAAAGAAACAGGCTTTGCAACATATCCACAAATGAGATCCAGAGGGGAAAATTGTGATAGGAAGAAGGAAGGTGATGTGATTAGAGCCAGCCCTGGGAACTGCGCTGTAAAGCTGGTCTAGCTAAGGACCAAACATACAGCAAGCAACCGTATTAGAATGATAGAAGAACCGTATTAAAATGATATATTTGTAAGGTTGAGAACAGTTGATACATATAGATCTCCCTTACCAGGGAGGTGCAGCCATCCCGCAGCTGCTGAGCGTTCCCTGTCAAGAATTCACAGGTGCCTTCTTCTCCAGAGCATAGCCTCCAGCCTATGGGGGTCTCCTTGTTGACAATGCCTAAAAGGTTATGTCCTTCCTCAGGAGTAGCCCACAGCCAATGACTGGCTGATATGGATGTGTAAGAACTTAGACCTCTTGCCTCAATCTTACGGCATCTGCATGTTTTAGGGCTCCCCATGGGGTCAGGCTTGCGACTAACCTTTAGCTAAAATCACTTCTTTGTTTAGCTTTTTACGTACAGGTTTCTCCTAAGAGCACTCTTTCAATAAATCACTAAATCAAGAATATGCTCTAAGGAAGGAATAGGGAATTCATTTTTCTTGAAGCCCTCCAAGAGCTGAAGGTCAAGGGCCCAGGTTGGAGATCAGTTTAGGCAGGTGGGCAGGGTAGACTCTAGAATGTCAGGGTAGCATAATGGTTAAACACATAGAATCTGGAACTTCAACTGAAAGTTCCAGAACTTTCATTGAAATTGTACTTCTAACATTTACTAGCTTACCTTAGGTAAGTAACTTCAATTGAAAGTTCCAGAACTACATTAAAATTGTAGTTCTAACATTTACTAGCTTATCTTAGGTAAGTAACCTCTCTGGTTATACCCAGTAGAACTAATACAATGCCTTGTGCATTGTAGGTGTTCAATGTGTATATATCTAGTTGAACTCACAATTTTTTTTTTTTATGTAGCCTATTCTCATACATTGACTAATATGCCTGTTTTGTTTTGTTTTGTTTTGATAGAGTCTCGCTGTGTTGCCCAGGCTGGAGTGCAGTGGCACAATCTCAGTTCATTGCAACCTCTGCCTCCCTGGTTCAAGCGATTCTCATGCCTCAGCCTTAGGAGTAGCTGGGATTACAGGCACCTGCCACCAAGCCAGGCTAATTTTTGCATTTTCAGTAGAGACGGGGTTTCACCATGTTGGCCAAACTGTTCTCGAACTCCTGACCTCAGGTGATCTGCCTGCCTCGTCCTCCCGAAGTGCTGGAATTACAGTGCCACTGTGCCCGTCCATGACTTGATCTTCCCTGGTCCAAATATTCTCGCCCCTGAATCAGTGATGTTTTCATTACACTATGTTTCCAACTTTCTTTTTCTAAATGTAAATTTAAAAAATGTTTTAGCCTGGGCACGGCGACTCATGCCTATAATCCCAGCATTTTGGAAGGCCAAGGCAGGAGGATCACCTGAAGTCAGGAGTTCAAGACCAGCCTGGCCAACATGGCGAAACCCTGTCTCTACTAAAAATACAAAATAATTAACCATGCGTGGTGGCACATGCCTGTAATCCCAGCTACTTGGGAGGCTGAGGCAGGAGAATTGCTTGAATCCCCGAGGCGCAGGCTGCAGTGAGCCAAGATTGCACCACTGCATTCCGTCCTGGGCGACAAGAGCGAAACTCAGTCTTAAGAAAAAAAAAATTCTTTTAGAGATAGGGGGCTTTCTATATTGCCTAGGCTGGCCTTAAACTCCTGGCCTCAAGTGATCCTGTTGCCTTGGCCTCCCAAAGTGCTGGGGTTACAAGAGTGAGCCACTGCACCTGACCTTTCTTGGTCTGTGGTTAGTTGGCCATCTGTCATCAATATCTGAGACTACAGAAGCTCTTGATGAGAGCTTCATGTTTTTTAGCTATTATGGTGGCCTTAAAATGTGTCCACACAGTCACTAATGCTCTTCCCTTCAAAAGGTGAGCTTAATCTCTCTCTCCTTCAGTGTGACTGATCTCAGTGAGAGAATCTGCTGGAAATGAATTCACTTCCAATGAACAGAATGTGATCAAAGTGATGGTATGCCTCTTCTAAAATAGGTCCAAAAAAGGATTTGGCTTTCTCCTTGCTCTTGAGCTCACATCACTTGCTCTGGGGGTAAGCTAGGTGCCACATCATGAGAACACTCAAGCAGCACAATGGAGAGACCCATGTGGGAATTGAGGTCTTCTGCCAACACCAGGAAGGAATTAAGACCTCCTCCCAAAGGTCATGTGGGTGAGCCATCTTGCAAGCAGCTCCTCTAACCCCAGTCAAACCTTCAGATGACTGCAGCCCTACCTGACATTTTTACTGCAAGCTTATGGGAGACCCTGAACCAGAACCTATCAGTTAACCTTCTTCTAAACTCTTGACCTTTAGAAACTGCAACATGATACATATTTGTTGCTTTAACTGCTAAGTTTTAGAGTAATTTGTTTCACAGCAATAGATAATATAGTTATGAAATGCAAGATTTTCTGGTCTGGAATGGCTCATTGTAGTGTTTTTTCCATCTCTCCACTTATATCATTTTTTCTTTATCTAGTAACTAAAGAATTATTTTACTTCCTCTCCCCTTCCCCATCTACAGGCTAATAATTGACCTACTAACTTAGTTAAAAACCATAGACTGTTTATCATTTTAGGACATTTATAAGCTTATGAAATGTATTTGCTTATCCAGTTATCTCCAGAAATATTAGAGATTACTGCTTATTCTGATTATTTTAAGTTCCTCACATAGAAAAAAGACACTATTTAACGTTGTCATGGGTTAGGGTACTAGGCTGGTAAGAATATATGCTGATACATACACTTCCTAGAGGGCAATTTGATAATATGCAGCAAAAGTGCTTAATATATATTTTTTAAATCTTTGACCCCAGGATTTTACTTTTCATAATTTATCCTAAGGAATCAATTTGGCAAATGCATAAAGTTGTATGAATAAGAATGTTCATCATAGCATGATTTATAATGGTAAAAGTAAAAAAAATTCTAAGTGTCGAACATCAGGGATTATTTAAATAAATAGTAGTTTAACAATGAAATAGTATTAAATCCCTAAAGGGATAATAAAGGCCTAAATTTGTTGACATGAAAGAATGTAGATGAATTCAGTGAAAAAAATTTATGGTGTATTTATTACGGTTTCATTTTGTGAAAATACATGCCTACCTTTGTAAATAAAGTTATATATGTATTTTTTCTAATGTATATTTAACTTTCTCATACATGCATATATATATGCATGTAAAAAATCCTGGAAGCATAGATGTCAAAATGTCATTGGTGGTTAACTTTCAGTGATGAGATTTAGAGCAATTTTAATTAATTCATTATTTTCAAATTTATTTGTATTTTCTAATGTTTTTCCTAGTGATTTAATGAATAAAAAGAGCAATACAATTCATTGTAAAAAATTAGGAAAATACAGACGAAAAAGGACAAAGTCATGGTCAAATGTAGTCACACTATTTAAGATTAATCACCCTTAATATTTAGGTGCATACTTTTAGTTTTCTATGTGCAAATATACATACAAACATGTATATGTTAAAAAAATTGGAATCAAATATTATTTACAGGGTTGCCTTATCATTTTGAACTGTAATTTTAAATGTTTGAAATAACATCAATCTCACAGAAAAACTGCAAGTACAACACAAGTAACTCTTGTTTATTCCAGAACGGTTTGAGAATAAGTTACTGAATGCGCCTCCACTCCTGAATACTTTGGTGTGCCTTTCTTGTAACAAGGATATTCTCATATATAACTATCAAAATCAGGACATTACTGTTAACATTTACATTATGCTACCATCTAACTCAGACTCTACTCAAATTTTACTATTTGTCTCAATAATGTTCTTTAGAGCAAAAAGATCCAATCAGAATCATGTGTTTCATTTAGTAGTCATGTCTCTTTATTTTTGTTGGGTATCATACAGTTCCGTAGGCTTTCTTAGATTCATGACTTTGACTCTTTTGAAGATTCCAGTCCAGTTATTTTGTAGAATGTCTCTCAATGTGGGTTTGTCCTGATTAGATTTAGATTCTCCATCTTTGGCAGAGGTGTCACAAAAATGGTGCATGTTCTTCCCACTGCATCCTCTAAGTTTCAATTCAACTTCAATTTAAGCCATTATTGATTATGTTTACTTTGTTCACCTGATTAAAATGAAATCTGCCAGCCTTCTCTACTGAAGTTATTATTTTTCTCTTTGGAACTACTAAGTATTTTGTAGTGGATGCATTTTGAAACTATGTAAGTATTTCAGCTGGGCCCGGTGGTTCAGGCCTGTAATCCCAGCACTTTGGGAGGCTGGGGGGTTGGGAGAGGGTGCAGATCACCTGAGATCAGGAGTTCGAGACCAGCCTGGCCAACACGGCAAAACCTCCTCTCTACTAAAATTATAAATATTAGCTGGGCATGATGGTAGGCACCCGTAGTTGCAGCTACTCAGGATGCTGAGGCAGGAGAATCACTTGAACTTGGGAGGCGGAGGTTACTGTGAGTCAAGATTGCCTCACTGCACTCCAAACTGGGTGACAGAGCAAGACTCCATCTCAAAAAGAAGAAGAAGGAGGAGGAGGCAGTAGGAAGGAGGGAGAAGGAGAAGGAGAAGAGGAAGAAGAAGAAGGAGGAGGAGGAGGAGGAGGAGGAGGAAAAGAAAACTATGTAGGTATTTAAATCCTTATTGTATTTTAAAAGTATTCATTTATTTATATAAGTATGGATTCATGGTTTCTATTTTATTCACTGAGTTATAATTTGTCCCAGATTAGCCAGTGGAAGCTGTTTTATAGGGCTTCTCTGTGTTTTTGATGTATCCCTATTCCTCCTCCTCCTCCTCCTCCTCCTCCTCTTCTCCTTCTCCTTCTCCTCCTTCTTCTTCCTCCTTTTCTTCTTCCTTCTCTCTTCTTCTTCTTCTCTTTGCTCTGTTGTCCAGGCTGGAGTACAGGGGTGTGATCATGGCTCACTGCTTTCAAACTCCTGGGCTCAAGCAGTGCTCCCACCTCACCCTCTTGAGTAGCTGAGACTACAGGTGTGCATGACCATGCCCAGCTAATGTTTTCTTTCTTTTCTTTTCTTTCTTTTCTTTCTTTCTTTTTTCTTTCTTTTCTTTTCTTTTTCTGTAGAGACAATGTCTCACTATGTTGCACAGGCTGGTCTCTGAACTTGGCCTCCCAAAGTTCTGAAATTACAGGCATGAGCCACCATGCCCAGCCTCCCCATCATTATTTAAGTAGTTCTTTGCTTTTAGAAACTACAAGATGGCCCAAGCTCATTTTATACTTTCCTTCTCCTGGAACCAGTCATTTTTCTAAGGTGAGCTGGTTGTGTTTAGTGACGAACAGTATTTTGAAACCTGGATCTGGGTGCTAGGTAGTGCTCATTGCTGATGGGGTGAGAGAGCTCTAAGGCTGTCTCAGTGGACATAGTTGGGAATATGGCAAATAGCCAATCACACACACACTCACACTCACATGTATTTGCATGTATTTTCTCTTTTTTCTTTTCTTTCTTTCTTTTTTTTTTCTTATGAACCTTTTTTATTTCTCTCATTTTTGAGAAAATCTGATCCTTCTGAACCTTGAATAAAGATTTCAAATCTATATGCAGCTACGCATAGGCATTATTGTTTTGCGTATGGAAAAATGAGGGTTCAAGTCATAGAAATATATGATGGCAGAGCAGTGAGGAAATCCTGGGCTATTTTCTAACATGATAGAATAGGGTTTCAGACCTCTTGAATTCAGCAGGGATGTAATTTACAAGTAATTACTCCCTTGAAAATCAGAGTAACCACACTTGTAGTGAAATTCATTCCTGATGGTGCTTGCTGCATTCCATTCTGGTGCTGGAAGCTGGACTGGAGACCGACCATGTTCCTTCAAGGATCCTCAGCAATGTACAAGGGAAGCTCCTTTCTGAGGGAACTGTGCTTGCATGTAGACCTTCACAGTAGTGCAACATAACTTCTCAGAGATCAACATGCCACCATTCAGTGAACCTGGGAATTTCAAGAGGAGGCCAAGTGTCAGCACAGCGGCTACTGAAGGGCAATGCCTGCTTCTTAGGAAAGGCAGTAACTCACTAGAAGCAGGCCCTTCAGATCCACAGGTGGACTGAAATGAGGATTATTCCTCAGCCAGAAAGGACTGGTTGAGTGATTGGAAGGTCCGATGGGTCATCATCCTCTTGTTTAATAGCAACATATGGTATTTCCTGTCCCTGGGAGTGTGGCAGAGCAGAGCACCCAAAGTACAAGTGGTGACCTGGCCACTGATGTGCAGTTTCCCATAGATCTCATTAAATCTGGCCACAAGGGCAGGCACATCCTTCACTTTTCCTTCACTTTGGCCAGCACTTCCTCTGAGAATTCATGTCTTTTAACAAATTTTAATAAATTTCCTTCTGCAGCATTTTTTAGTATCTCTATCAGGGTTTCCAACATTATTTGACTGGATATAGATTATAATAGTTAAATTAGTGCAGGCTATGCTTTCTGGATTCATGATTTGAGAAAAAAATGGACATAGCTTTTGCCACCTGGTTCTGATTCAGAGTTCACACCACAAAGAAATGGGATGCTTTCCTGGAGAGAACCTGTCCTTTGAGTAGGGCTTCTTCTCTTAATGTAGAACAGATTTTGAAAGACTCAGGGCTATTCAGTTTGTAGCAAACTGCAAAAGTAAGAACATAGGTATCTTTGGTGAATTTCACACTTTGATTTTTCATCTCTATCAATACTTCCAAAGCACTTTTATATCTGCCTTTGACAACTAACATATCCATCAAAATATTGAATGATGTGGACTCTGAGAAGGAACCTCATAAATGCTGGTCTTTCATGAGCTCCTCAAGATCCAACCCATAACACAGACTCATGACAAATGGTCCAAACTTATATTCCTCCAAAGTGATATTTCCGTTCTCTGCATGGTACCTGTAAATGACATTTTTAGCCAGCTTCACATGGTCCTGGGACCCACACAAATGAAGTAAGGTTATCGACTCCTCCTTCAAGATGAGCTTGTCAATTTTTCTTCCAAATTTCTAAAATAGGTTTCTTTAGTGCCACGAAGATTACACGCAACAGCCACCTTCTTATGCTGAAATTCTTTTAATTTCACAATACTGTCTGTAAGTAGGTATCTGTTAGCAGCCACAGGCAGAGCTGGAACCTCCCACCCCAGGATACACTGAAATCTGCGGTACCTGCAGAAGAGCTCGATTCAAGGGCCTAAGTGCAGCAGCCATACTCACATGTATTTTCTTTTTGTAACTATATTGAAAACCATACATTTATATCAATATCTCAACTCAAATCCAACCCCACAACCTCATATTAGGTTTTCTCTTTCCATATTTGTATCTTAATTTTCTCATTTATAACTTTTTGATTTGTACATTTCTTCTCCCATATTCTTTAATATAGTTGCTTATTCCATCCATCTTCAGTATGTAACCAATCTCACCTTGCTGCTGTCGTTCCCCCTCCCATGTGGATGCCCTTTACCCACTCTGGCTCTGACACTCTGTGCCAGGGCTGCCCCTCTACATAGGTGTCCGCCATTTGGGCCTGGATATCTCACACTAGGCAACCCCTCTGAGTGGATGTCTCCTTTACTTGCTCAGGCTGTGACTCTGCCAGCTGGGTTCCTCTCTCAGCCCCCTCAGACATCCCCCACCATGGACACATCTTCATCTTTCTTGGGTTCTGACTTCTTATTCCCATGCCAGACGGCCCCTCCTCATCAATGTCTATGACCTTGCTCTACCCCACCTGGTGGCTTTAGGACTAAATTGTTTAGAAAGGGAAGGGAGGGAAAGAGGACTTATATCTTTTGAAAATTCTGTTATATAATAGAATTTTCCACATTGTTGAGTAGTCATTAAAAAGTTTTACTAGATATATTTTATTCTATTAATGTAATGTGATAATTATTTAAGTATTCCCTCTTTTGAACATTAAGGTGATTTCCAACCAAAAGTAATTTGGGCCACGTGCTATGGCTCATGCCTGTAATCCCAACACTTTGGGAGGCTGAGGCGGGTGGATCACAAGGTCAGGAGTTCGAGACCAGCGCAGCCAACATGGTGACACCCCATCTCTACTAAAAATACAAAAATTAGCCGGGCGTGGTGGTGACTGCCTGTAATCCCAGCTACTTGGAGGCTGAGGCGGGAGAATTGCTTGAACCCAGGAGGCAGAGGTTGCAGTGAGCTGAGATCGCGCCCCTGCACTCCAGCTTGGGCGACAGAGCAAGACTCTGTCTTAAATAAATAAATAAATAAATAAATAAATAAATTGCAGGCTGTTTTCTCTCACACAAATTCCCTCTAGTGGAATTTGTTTCCCCCCACCACTGTTTGACTCCATTCCAAGTCCTAAGAGGCACTATTACCTCTTGCCTCAGTATCTCTAGGGAAGGTGTCCTCTACTCACTAATTCATCAAAGGTCTGTTGACTTTACAACATATTAAGGTTTAGCTGAACTCCACCTCCCTCCCCTCTTCTACTCCTAATATAGCTATATTTCAGTTCTCTTGTTTACTTTGCTAACTTAATACTATACTAATCATTTTAATATCTTTTTCAGGTAGGCACTGTGTATTTTGAGTTCCTACTTTGTAAAATAAGAATATTAGCATCCTTATCTTTTCCTTCACTCTCTTTTCCTCTATTCTCTTTTCCTCTGTGTCCCACCTTCAGTTAACTATACTTTACTTTTACATTGACTTGACTGTTAATATTAATATTTAATTCTGTAACCAAAATTAAGACTTAAGTTTATTGACTATAAAAGTTGAAAATTGATACAAAATATTTATATTCTTTTATTATTTATTTAATTTTGAGACAGGGTTTCACTCTGTCATCCAGGCTGGAGCATAGTAGTGAGATCTCAACTCACTGCAACCTCCACCTCCCCAGCTCCAGTGATCCTCCCACCTCATCCTCCCAAGTAGCTGGGACTATAGGCATGTACCACCACTCCAGGCTATTTTTTGTGTTTTTTTGTGGAGACATGGTTTTGCCATGTTGCCCACACTGGTCAAACTCCTGCGCTCAAGCGATCCTCCCCGCTCAGCCTCCCAAAGTGCTGGGATTACAGATGTGAGCCACTGTGCCCAGCCTATGTTATTTTATGTTTAGTTTTTAATTTTTGTGTGTACACATTTAGTTTTATTGTAACAAAGCAACTTGTACACTTTTAACATTTAAAACTGAGCATCATCTTTTCTTTCCAGTGAAACAAAAAGAAAATTTAAAAATAAACAGGAACAAAATTACAATCAAGAATGTCAATTCCAAATAAGATCCTACAGGTTCTGCTGATTCTCCCATTGAGGGGTAGGGCTTAGGTCATCATGAGAAGAGAATTTTAAAAGTGTCATCTTAAACTGCAAGGACATCTGTCAAACATCACAAACAGCCCAAAGGAGAAGCCATGCTGTCAAAATGCCCACTTAACCCGGCCAAACATGTCAAAACCACCCTTTGCTGACCTTCTAAAACCCCATTTTTTAAAAGCTTTTTTTTATTTCTTTTTTTAAACGAAAGAAAGTAGACAGATACATGTTGGTAAATGCTAACTGTCCACATTCACATAGAGACACAGTGTACTCTCTGAGCCCAATATATTCAGAAAGTAGGAAAGAAGCTAGACTTCTGTGCACTGCCATGCAGGGCCCTCGCACCCTCCAGCTTCCAGCAGAGCAAAAGGAGCAGATTTTTCTTTTTTCCCACAGAGCTCAGTGGTGTTGATTCTATACAGTTTTTGCTCACACAGGAAGGGATAAAAGTGAATTTAGAATAGAAAGGGGATAGAGGCTCTTCTCCCATTGTATTCTGCTCAAGGTATTTCCCCCCAAAATGTTGAAAACCATGTAGTAGAGAAAAGGGACCACAAGAACAGGGTTACTGAGCACAAGAAGCGGGGTGGGGCAGGGGGAAGACTGCAACTTGCTCCCAGGAACTGGAGAAAATTTCTTTAAAAGGAAGGTTGGAAGCCATCAGTGTTCTATTAGTCATCTTCTCCATCCTCCTCTCCTTCTTCTTCATCACCATCCTCATCTTCTTCACTTTCATCCTCATCTTCTTCTTCAATATCTTCTAATTCTTCCTCCTCCTCCTCCTCGTCGTCTTCTGCTCCTTCTCCATCATCCATATTGGGAACCAAGTAGTACTATAATGGGTTTGGCCAAATATCATCTTTGATGACCTCTCCTAACTCATCAGCACCTTCATCAGAATGGTCAGTAAACCAGGTAGAGAAGCTCTCTGGTGCCTCATGCTGCCTCTTCCTGCTGACTTTATTCTGCATCTGACTTCAATATTTCGTCAAACTTTTTCCAAATTTCCATTTGATTTCAGTGGACTTTGCAGATGGATCACCACTCTCATTCAGATGAAATTCTTTGGAGAGAACTTTGTTTTCAAAGTAAGGATTTTCATCAAAATAAAAATCTGTTCTGTAATCTAATTTAATATTTTCAAATTCTGTCATTTCAACTCTGATCAAATAATGCAGTGCCTCTTTGCCCTCCTCCCCAAGCAGTGCAGACACTTGGAGATGATTGACAAATGTTGTTGCCCCAAAATTTGGGATCTTGACAATCAATTTTGACCTCTTCTGAAAAAATGCTTGGAGGCATTTTTATTATTTCTGTTCTACTTTCAAAATCTCCTCACTGGCTTGTTCATTAAGTCTACTTCTTTTTGTACTTCATCAACATGTTCAATTGCTTCTTGCTGTTCTTTTTCTCCCTTCTCTGGCAAGCCTACAGAGACTGATGTCTCCTCCAGTCTCAGAGCAGGAGATAGTCTTGATTCCTTCTTTTAAGGTGGGAGTGGAGACTGGCATTTGGGGGCCATGCTGCTAGGGAAGTCTAAGAACCAGACCACAAGTCTCCTCACTTGTCAGGAAGCATGCAGAAAACTGTCTACATCATTCGAAATATCCAAACAATGTTTTCTGGAAGTCCAATAACACCATACAGCTTAAAATAACATTATGTGTTTCCCTTTTTTTTTTTTTTTTTGAGACGGAGTCTCGCTTTGTTGCCAGGCTGGAGTGCAGTGGCACAATCTCTGCTTCACCGCAATCTCTGCTTCCCAAGTTCAAGCGATTCTCCTGCCTCAGCCTCCCGAGTAGCTGGGACTACAGGCGCCCACCACCATGCCCGGCTAATTTTTGTATTTTTAGTAGAGGCAGGGTGTCACCATGTTGGCCAGGATGGGCTTAATCTCTTGACCTCATGATTCCCCCTGCCTCAGCCTCCCAAAGTGCTGGGATTACAGGCAGGAGCCACTGCACTAGGCCTATTGTTACCTTTTTAATTTTCTTACACTGTAAGAAAATTGTGCAAGCTGTATATCCTCAAACTCATCTATCTTCTCAATAAAGTTGTGTTTCCCATTAGGTACTTGCGTTTTCCTAGAGATTTTTGTCCTTCAGCCTCTGCCTCAATAAGTCTGCTCTGCAGCTATAATCCTGTAATCAGTGTTACCCAGATCCCATGTTTTCCTTTTCTTTGGTCTACTCTTCTCTGTTTATTCCTAATTTTTTTGGAGCATATCCCCAAGTACATTCATAAGAAAGTGTGCTTGGGAGGTACATTTTGTGTGTTCTTCCATATCTGAAAATGTATTTATTCTATTCTCTGATTTGATTGATAATTTGCCTAAGTATGGAATTATAGAGTTACAATTCCTCTGCAGAATTGTGAAACCGCATTGCTTTAGAGTCATCTGTCATCCAGTTCTATTGTTGAGAAGCCTGATGCCATTTTGAATCTTTGTAAATGATGTTTTCATTCTCCTAGAAAGCTTACAGAATCTTTTTATGTCTGTGTTCTCAATTTTCACAGTGACGTGCTTAGGTATGAGTCATTGTATCCTGCACTGGGGATGGGAGTGGGGTTAATTTGGAAACTCAAATTTTCGGGTATGGGAAATTTACTTCTGTTTCCCTCTCTCCTCTTTTCCTGGAACTCTATTAGTCAAATATTGAATCTCTTGGATTGCTCTACTATATTATCTTTTCTTCTGTTTTTCTCATTTGGAAGTCATTTCTTTGACTTTATCTTTTGAACCTAATACTAATTCTTCCAGTCCTGACATTTTATATATTTTCGAGTATTTGTTCTTTTTTGGTTTCCTTTTACAAGTTTTTATTTGTTTGTTTTGAAAACAATAGTTCCCCAAATAACTTAGAATACTAGAGGTTATTAATAACTAGAGGTTATTAATGCTTTTATCCTGTATTCTCTACTTTGTGATGTTTCTTTCACTTTGTGTTTTTAAATTACAATCTTCAAATAATTATGGAGACAGTTGAGTATGTGCGGAGAATGGACCTTGCAAACAAATAAAACCAATTTTGTAGACTTTGACCAATAAATTTCTCTTTAAGGTAAAGATAACTCAATGTTGTTAAAATTATATACACACATACAGTTCTAAGCACATGGTAGGGGCTGAATTTATGGTAGGTCCAGTATTTTCTCTTTTATGAATCAATTTCTCAAAAATATTAAAACTCGCCAGTGCAGTGACTCACACCTGTAATCCCAGCACTTTGGGAGGTGAAGGTGGGCGGATCACCTGAGCCCAGGAGTTTGAGACCAACCTGGGTAACAGGAAGATTCTGTCTCTACAAGAAAAAAAGAAAGAGAAGAAAGAAAGGACGAAAGGAAGAAAGAAAGAAAGGAAGAAAGAAAGAAAGGAAGAAAGGAAGAAAGAAAGAAAGGAAGAAAGAAAGAAAGAGAGAGATAGAAAGAAGAAAGAAAGAAAGAGAAAGAAAGAAAGACAGAAAGAAAGACAGGAAAAGAGAAAGAAAGAAAGAGTAAGAAGAAAGAGAAAGAAAGAGGGAAAGAGAGAGAAAGAGAAAGAAAGAAAGAAGAGAGAGAAAGAAGGAAAGAAAGAACGAAAGAACGAAAGAACGAAAGAAAGAAAGAAAGAAAGAAAGAAGGAAGGAAGGAAGGAAGGAAGGAAGGAAGGAAGGAAGGAAGGAAGGAAGGAAGGAAAGAAGGAAAGAAGGAAGGAAGGAAGGAGAAAGAAAGAAATGAGCTGGCGTGGTAGTTCATGCCTGTGGTACCAGCTACTTGGGAGGCTGACGTGGGAGGATCACTTGAGCTCAGGAAGTTGAGACTGCAGTGAACTATGATTGTGCCACTGCACTCCAGCCTGAATGGCAGAGCGAGACCCTTGTCTTAAATGATGATGATGTTAAAACCTCCAGTATCTACAGTGTGTGTGAGATGTGCCACCAGATGGCGCCATAATTGAAATTGTAACATGGAAGAACTCCAACTCCTTTAATATTTCTGCAGATTTCTGGTGAGGCTTTTGTCCTTGTGATCTGCTCTGCTTTTGGGATACTCTTTTTGCATGTGAGGTCCCATGTTGACCCCATTCCTGAAACCCAGCTCCTTTCTTAACTCTCTTATTTATACCTGCCCCATTCTGCTACACACACCCCAACTTAGGTAAAGTCTTCAGTAGATTTGGAAGTTAAAGAGTAAATGAGGGTTTATATTTTTGTGTTGAGAAAACTTTTTATTTTAACCAGATTCATTGCCACAGTTCTGGAGGCTGGGAAGTTCAATATCAAGGTGCCGGCAGATTTGGTGTCTGTTGAATGCTCACTCTCTGCTTCAAAGATGGTGCTATCCAGCTGTATCCTCACATGGCGAAGAGGCAAACAATTTCCTTGAAGATTCTTTTCTAAGGGCACTGATGCACTCATGAGGGAAAGCCCTAATGATCTGCTTATCTCCTAAAGGCCCCACCTCTTAATGTTAAATTGGGTATTAGATTCCGACATATAAATTTTGGGGCAACACCAACATTCAGACCTCAGCACTACTAAACAATGGCTATAAAGTATTCAATAGATGATAATTATTACTATAATGAGATTCTTTGACTCCATTTTAGCCCTAAGATCTTTGAATTCTTGACGAGGAAGAGATATAAAATAAAAGAAGTAGAAAGCCTGGTGACTGACTTCTCAATTTTCATTCTCTGCTTATTGATCTAAACCAATCATGACAATCCCTCACAATAGTCAGTAATTGGTTTAGGGATAAGAATTCGTAAGCCAATTTGGGGCAATGAAATGTAGAAAACGCTTAAAAAGAACTTTTACCAAAAAAAGTTCCCTTCTAACTAAGGGCTAGGACTATGAAAAACCCATTTGTATGTAGCTAGACACAAAGACTCACGTTGTCTTGGTTACAGCTAACAGTCATTTCATGACTATTAAGGAAATTCACTTATTACTTAGTCTTCCTCTTTGGATGGATTTCTGAGGGTTTTCTACGTAAATAATTATGTGTCATCTGTAAAATAATTATTTTCTAAATTATATGGTTTTTTTAAAAAAAAAATGCTATAATGAACTGGCTAGATCTATAATGCAATGTTGAATAGAGGTGATAAAAGTGAATGTGTTTACCTTGACTTCAATCTTAAAAGAGCATTAGTTGAGGTTTTTTGTAGATGTCCTTTATCAGATTGAGAAAATACCCTGTCATTCCCTGTTTGATAATTGTTTGTAGAATAAACCAGTGTTCATTTTGACAAATGGGGTTTTTTTTTTCAATTTTTAAAAATTGTGGTCAAATACACATAACATTTACCATCTTAACAATTTTTTTTTCTTTTTTCTTTTTTTTTTTTTTGAGATGGTGTTTCGCTCTTGTTGCCCAGGCTGGAGTGCAATGGCACGATCTTGGCTCACTGCAATCTCCACCTCCAGGGTTCAAGCAATTCTTCTGCCTCAGCCTCCTGCGTAGCTGGGATTACAGGAGCCCTCCACCACGACTGGCTAATTTTTTTGTATTTTTAGTAGAGATGGGGTTTCACCATGTTGGCCAGACTGGTCTCGAACTCCTGATCTCAGGAGATCTGCCTGCCTTGGTCTCCCAAAGTGCTGGGATTACAGGTGTGAGCCACCACACCCAGCCGGTATTAGATACATTTATAGTGTGTAACTATCACCACCATCTATTCCATAACTCTTTTCATCTTAAGAAACTAAAACTGTATACTCATTAAATAGTAACTCCCCATTTCCCCCTTTTCCCAGCTCTTGGCAACCACTATTCTACTTTCTTTAACAAAGGACTTTTTCTGTATCATTTGAAGTGGTCATATGGTTTTTCACCTTTATTCCATTAATAAAGTGGATTATATTGATTCATTTTTATATGTTAAATCAACTTGCATTCTTGAACGAATTCTCTTTTTTCTTTTAAAAGGCAGGGTCTCACTCTATTGCCCAGGCTGGAATGCAGTGGCATGATCATAGCTCACTGTAACCTCAAACTCCTGGGCTCAAGCAATCCTCCTATCTCAGCCTCCCAAGTAGCTAGGACTATAAGTGTGCACAACTAGGCCTGGCTAATTTTTTTAAAAATTTTTTTGTAGAAATGGGGCCTTCCAATGTGGCCTATAGGCTGATCTCAGACTCCCAAGCTCAAGTGATCCTCCCGCATAGGCTCCCCAAAGTTTTGGAATTACAGGCATGAGCCACCTGTCTGGCCCCTTGGGTGAACTATATTTGGTTATGCTGTATTATCCCAATAATATATTGCTAGATTTTATTTGCCAATATTTTATTAAGGAGTTTTGCCTCTGTGTTCATGAGGGTTGCATATAATTTCCTTTTTTAAAAATGTGTTTGTCAGGTTTTGGCATCGGGTTATCCTGGCTTTGTAAAATGAGTTGGGAAGCATTCCCATTTCTATTTTATGAAAGATTTTGTATTGAGTTGGTTTTATTTATCTCCTAAATGTTTGAAAAAATTCACCAGTAGTGCTATCTGGATCTAACTTTTTCTTGTTGGTAAGCTTTAAATTATGAATTTGTGTAGTAGATATATACCTATTCAGATTTTCTGTTTCTGCCTGTGTCTATTTTAGTAATGGATATCTTTTACAACATTTGTGTATTTCTTCTTATTTCTTACAATTATTGAAGAAGTTGTGCAAATGTTGTCCCTTGAAAAATAATATGCCTTCCCCTCCATACTTTTTTCCCTCTGGCTGTTTTAAAGATTTATCTTTTTGGTTTTTATTAGTTTTCCTACGATGTTGTTAAATGTGGTTTTCTTTCTGTGTGGTTTTTAGCCTTTTTTGAAACTATGGCTTCATGTATTTCTACAGTTTAGAAATATTTCAGCCAATTTTTTCAGCCAACTTTTCATAGACTACTTCTTTCCTATTCACTCTCCTCTTTTCTCTGAGACCTCGATTATGTTGGATATGTTATCATAAGTATGTTGGATATCATATGTATGTTGGATATGCCCCATATGTCTCTCACATTTTTTTCTCAGCATTTTTCATGCTTTAAAAAAAATTACTGGTTGTTTTATTCTAATCAATTTTCCAGATCTCTCTCTCTTTTTTAAAGTTGTGTCTATCTGTTTTTAAACCCATGCACTGGGCTTTTTATTTCAGTTGTACTTTTTAGTTCTGGCATTCCATCTGTTTCTTTGGCATTGTTTCTTATTGCCTGCCAAAATTCTCAATCTTGTTACATTAGCTATTTTGTTACTGCATAACAAATTACCACAAACTTATTGGCTTAAAACAACACATATTTATTATCCCACAGTTCTGTGGGTCTGAATTTTGGGTGCAGCTCAACTGGGTTCTCTGCCCAGTATCTAACAGCTGAGTTGCATTCTTATCTGGAGGCTGTGGGGAAGAATTTGCTTCCACGCTCATGCAGGTTGTTGGCAAAATCCAGTCTTTTTGGTTATAAGGCTGAGGTCCTTGTCTTTTAGTTGGCTGTTGGCCAGGGGTCACTCTCAGTAACCTGAGGCTATCAGCTGTTCCCTGCCATGTTGTCCCCTCCATCTTTAAAGCCAGCAATGGAGAATCTCCTTACATCAAATCCCTCCCACACTTCAAATTATTTTTTTTTTCAGCAGCCAGTCCACCTAATTAGGTCAGGCTCACCAAAGATAATATCCCTTTCTTAAATTCAACTGTTCCATAAACCATAACATAATCACAAAATAACTATCCCATCATATTCACAAGTCTTGCTGCACTCAAGGGGAGGAGATGATGTGGGCACATATAACAGGAGTGGGCATTTTGTAGGTCATCGTGTAGGAGCAGGACTAGACTACCACACTGGTCTTTCATGTATTTCAACATAGTCATTTAAAAATTCTTGTCTAATAATTTTTTTCTGGATTATGTGGACATCATTTGCTTTCACTGTCTCTTGTTCTTGGCTTTCATTATGACTTATCTTCTTATATCTTTGATTATTTTTCATTGTATGTTGAGTGTGGCATATATAAAATTATGAAGATATTTGAGGACCTGAAAGATGTTATTTTCTTCCATGAAGTTTCTACCGCTGTCCCTGCCCCACCACCACTACCTCCCACTGTTGCCCAGGCTGGAGTGCAGTGGCACGATCTCAGCTCACTACAACCTCCACCTCGTGGGTTCAAGTGATTCTCCCCCTGACTAGCTGGGATTACAGGCACGTGCTACCATGCCCAGCTAATTTTTGTATTTTTTGTAGAGACAGGGTTTCACCATGTGGCCAGGCTGGTCTCGAACTACTGACCTCAGGCGACCACCCACCTTGGCCTCCCAAAGTACTGGGATTACAGGTGTGTGCCACCGCTCCCGGCCTCTCCGTGATATTTTTCTTTTGAAGCTTGGACCATTAGCAATCCTAATTGAGTTTATTCATCAGAATTTTACATGCCACAGGGCTGGGATTTATTCTCTGTGATGGTAGGTCTTTTTCTGGCTCCTTCTTACTCCTAAGATATAGCTGTCAGCATTCTAATTCAAAGCCTGGGACACTATCAGATGTCTCCTCATTCTTGTCTTAAACTTTAATTTTTATTTCCTCAGCCCTATGGTTCTTATCAAAGCTCTTGTCAGCTTCTCATTTGCCACTTTTGAAATTGACATTGACTTGAAGTGGGGGAAAGCGACCCCAAATACCAGGCTCAGCCTCCCTGCTCCTGAATGCTGGTTACTCAGTTCATCATTACACTGGTGCCCTCTCATGCCTTCAGAAAGATTCAAAAATATTTGTGTTCAGCTCTTCATTATTGTAGCAAGAAGTGGGTATGAAACAACCTATTCCACCATGCCAGAAGCTGCAATAGGAGAATTTCAAACTAGCGGTGACCTATTGGGCTATACTTTAAAAATCAATAGTGTTGGATTTTTACCTCACATCACACACTAAAAAATATATCATATGAATTAAATATTCAAAACATAAAGAATTTAGAAAACGTTATAAAAGTACATGCAGAAAAGGTTGGAAAATGTATTTGTAATGTTAAGGGATATTGCAAACCATTGTTCATAATTTATTATATAAACTTTAAGACTTCTAAGGTGACAAAAATATTACAAATTTGTAAAAGAAACACCTGAATAAGATAAATATTTGCAGCATCTACTAGAAGAAGAATTAATTTTTGTTGTATAAGTGCTCCTAAAGTCAATAAATATATAAAGACATGCAAAAGATATGAATAGGAAAATCACAAAAGGAAATAAATTGCTAGTAAACATATGAGATGTTTAATCTCATTAATAACCAGACCAATATAATTTTATATCTACTAGAAAGGAATATGATATATCTGATAATGTTAAAAGGATTTAGAAATTCTGTTAGACTATGTTTTGATACAGGTTTTTGGAAAAAGATTGTCAATATACATCAAGTTTTAAAATGCAGATTTGCTGATTCCAGAACAACTTTTTTTTTTTTTTTTTTGGTGAGATGGAGTCTTGTTCTGTTGCCCAGGCTGGAGTGCAATGGCACGATCTGGGCTCACTGCAGCCTCCGCCTCCCGCGTTCAAGCAATTCTCCTGACTCAGCCTCCTGAGTAGCTGGGATTACAGGCACGCACCACCAAGCCCGGCTAATTTCTGTATTTTTAGTAGAGACGGGGTTTCACCATCTTGGTCAGATTGGTTTCAAACTCCTGACCTCGTGATCTGCCCACCTCGGCCTCCCAAAGTTCTGGGATTACAGGCATGAGCCACGGCCAATTCCAGAACAATTTTAAACATATTGAAACTGAAGTATAACACAGTTATAGAAAAGTACACAGAACATACATGTACATTTTGGTGACTCTCACTAATCAAATACTCACATAACCCGTGAAGTTTGTTTCTAGGGCTCTATCCTTAGGAAATATTTCCAAAGGCAAACAAACAGGCTTATAAAAAGCTGTTACCTTCAGCATATGTAAGTACTGTTTGAATGTTTTTAAATTCCAATTTTACTTAAATTTAATTTCAAAGACTTTTTCTTTTTCTTTTCTTTTTTTTTTTTTTTTTTTTTTTGAGATGGAGTCTCGTTCTGTGGCCCAGGCTGGAGTGCAGTGGTGCGATCTGGGCTCACTGCAACCTCTGCCCCACTGGTTCATGTGATTCTCCTGCCTCAGCCTCCCGAGTAGCTGGGACCACAGGTGCATGCCAGCACACCCTGCTGATTTTTTGTATTTTTAGTAGAGACGGGATTTCACCATGTTAGCCAGGACGGTCTCCATCTCATGACTTCATGATCCGCCCACGTGATCTGCCCGCCTGGGCCTCCCAAGGTGCTGGGATTACAGGCGTGAGCCACCGCACCCAGACTTCAAAGACTTCCATTTGATCCCAGGTCTGTTCTGAATAATGAAGGGAAAGATATAGTCTATTCTTGTTAGAACTTTATTCATTTATTTATGTATTTTTAACTTATTTTAGGTTCAGGCCACATGCGCAGATTTGTTATATAGGTAAACTTATGTCATGGGGGGCTGCTGTAATAGATTATTTTGTCATCCAAATACTAAGCCTAGTACCCAGTGGTTATTTTTTTTCTGCTCCTCTCCCTTCTCCTACCCTCCACCCTCAAGTAGGCCCCAGTGTCTGTTGTTCCCTTCTTTGTGTTCATGAGTTCTCGTCACTTAGTTCCCACTTATAAGTGAGAACATGCAATATTTGGCTTTCTGTTCCCGTGTTAATTTGCTAAGGATAATGGCCTCCAGCTCCATCCATGTACCCACAAAAGACATGATCTCATTCTTTTTTTATGACAGCTTAGTATTCCATGGTGTATATGTACCACATTTTCTTTATCCAATCTGTTATTGATGGGCATTTAGGTTGATTCCATGTCTTTGCTATTGTAAATGGTGCTACAATGAACATTTCATGTGCGTGTGTGTGTGTGTGTGTGTGTGTAGATGGAATCTTTGCTCTATCGCCTGGGCTGGAATGCAGTGGTATGACATCTCGGCTTGCTGCAATGTCCGCCTCCCGGGTTCAAGTCATTCTCCCACCTCATCCTCCCAAGTAGCTGGGACTACAGGTGTGTGCCACCATGCCCAGCTAATCTTTGTAATTTTAGTGGAGATGGGGTTTGACCATGTTGGCCCAGCTAGCCTTGATCTCCAGACCTAAAGTGATCTGCCCGCCTTGACCTTCCAAAGTGCTGGGATTACAGGCATGAACCACCGCACCCAGCTGCATGTGTTTTTATGATAGAATGATTTATTCATCTGGGTAAATACTCAGCGGGATTGCTGGGTTGAATGGTAGTTCTGTTTTTAGCTCTTTGAGGAATTACCACGCTGCTTTTCACAGTGGTTGAACTAATTTACACTTCCATCAACAGTGTGTAAGTGTTCTCCTTTTCTCTGCAATCTACTCAGCATCTGTTATTTTTTGACCTTTTAATAGCTATTTGAAACTGTATAGTGTATTAACTATAGCCATCCTACCATCATATAGAACACTAGTGCTTATTCCTCTTCTCTAGCTGTAATTTTCTTGAGATATAAAAGTCCAAGGGAAGCAGCAGGGACCTCTCACCTGAAACAGAGGCGATGGGTGATGCCGGAAGCAGCAGCTCCTGTGTGAACAGGCTCAAGATATCCTCTGACAGGACAGTTATGGATATGACCGCTGGACAAGGAGCGCAGCAGGAAGAACTCAAAGGGCCTGTAAGGATGCATGAAGGTAGCAACCCCAGGAAATTCATAAGTTACCGAAGGACGTTAAAGGAAAAGTACATTCCTATCTGGGGATATGGACGTTTGAAGTCTTTAAGTGTTTTTTAAATGAAGGTGTAGCCTTATTTTATACTTACAAGCTGTTGAAGCCTGGACATGTTACTTTCATAATTTGTGTTCTTACTGTGAGAATGAGGTCAATGTGTAATGGACTGCACATATTGGAATGTTCCAAATCTCTTACATAATTTTTCTAAACTATGATTTTATTTATTTATTTATTTTTATTATGCTTTAAGTTCTAGGGTACATGTGCACAAAGTGCAAGTTTGTTACATATGTATACATGTGAAATGTTGGTGTGCTGCACCCATTAACTCGTCAGTTACATTAGGCATATCTCCTAATGCTATCCCTCCCCTCTCCCCCCACCGCACGACAGGCCCCAGTGTGTGATGTTCCCCTTCCTGTGTCCAAGTGTTCTCATAGTTCAATTCCCACTTATGAGTGAGAAATGTGGTGTTTGGTTTTTTGTCCTTGCAATAGTTTGCTGAGAATGATGGTTTCCAGCTTCATCCACGTCCCTACAAAGGACATGAACTCATCCTTTTTTATGGCTGCATAGTATTCCATGGTGTATATGTGCCACATTTTCTTAATCCAGTCTGTCACTGATGGACATTTGGATTGGTTCCAAGTCTTTGCTATTGTGAATAGTGCCACAATAAATATACATGTGCATGTGTGTTTATGGCAGCATGATTTGTAGTCCTTTGGGTATATACCCAGTAATGGGATTACTGTGTCAAATAGTATTTCTAGTTCTAGATCCTTCAGGAATCGCCACACTGTCTTCCACAATGGTTGAACTAGTTTACAGTCCCACCAACAGTGTAAAAGTGTTCCTATTTCTCCACATCCTCTCCAGTACCTGTTGTTGCCTGACTTTTTAATGATCGCCATTCTAACTGGTGTGAGATGGTATCTCATTGTGGTTTTGATTTGCATTTCTCTGATGGCCAGTGATGATGAGCATTTTTTCATGTGTCTGTTGGCTGCATATATGTCTACTTTTGAGAACTGTCTGTTCATATCCAGTGAGATGAACCCGGTACCTCAGTTGGAAATGCAGAAATCACCGTCTTCTGCGTTGCTCACGCTGGGAGCTCTCCTCTTACATAATTTTTTTAACTGATCAACTCTATCCTTTGATCATGCCCAAGCTGTGCCCCAGGGGTTCCCTTGAGTCTGTCAGTAAGTTCTACAGCCATCATTGTATCCTTCTTGGCCCTCAGCCAAAAACAGAAGGCCCAGGGCTGGCTCCAGGGCTCGGATCATGGGGATTTTTCTCTAAACTAAGCACTGAGCAGCGATTGAGGACATGCTGATGTTATCAGGCTATTGCAGAACAGAAGATGCAAAAGAGAAGCGCTGGTGTGAGTTTTCTGGAGCACTCAAAACAGTTTGTTCGGAAAGCCTATTCAGAAGTTTATTTTGGTTTTAGCAATTGGAATTCAAATTGGTTACAATTTAAAAACATAAGACACATAGTTTTTCCTTAGGCTTTTAAATTAATTTGCAAATTTTATTGTTCAATTCACAAATTCGGTAGATATTTGACTGCATTTTGTGTATCTCACAAAGCTTTCTTGTGACCTGTGTTGATAAATCATGATGGATACTGAGGACACCAAGCACTAGGAATCTAGGTTTGGGTCTTAGCTTGGGGCTTAGAGAGGCAGAAGGCTGATTAAAGGGCCTCACTTATGCTTGCAAGAGTTTCAGGACTAAGAAGAATCATCTGAGGCTAATGAAGCATAAATTATTTCTGCAGTCCTCCTGGCTCATAAATAAGTCATAAATAAGGAAATCCCAAACTGTAATTCTCAACTTAAGAGTTGTTCCTTTAGGCCAGCCACGGTGGCTCACGCCTGTAATCCAGCACTTTGGGAGATCAAGGCGGGTGGATCACGGGGTCAGGAGATCGAGACCATCCTGGCTAACATGGTGAAACCCCGTCTGTACTAAAAATACAAAAAACTAGCCGGGCGAGGTGGCGGGCGCCTGTAGTCCCAGCTACTAGGGAGGCTGAGGCAGGAGAATGGCATGAACCTGGGAGGCAGAGCTTGCAGTGAGCCAAGATGGCGCCACCACACTCTAGCCTGGGCGACAGAGTGAGGCTCCATCTCAAAAAAAAAAAAAAGTTCTTTCTTTAATGCATAAAATTTAATTTTGTTGTTGTTGTTCTCCTCCCATGCCAGAATATTTGAGGTAAAGAATGCGGATTGGACAATAACTAGAAGAGGTTCACAATTTCTGTAACGTAGCCTCAACTGTTATGCCTCTGTTTTTATGATTATCTCATTACATGTAGTGATAGAAATTCACGTCAGGCCTCAACTTGGATAACCAAATCTTCTCAGGCCTCACCAGTCTGGAGTTACTGATGGGACCACTTTAATAGTAACCTATATCTCACGAGTTTATTACCATCTCTCCAATTCCTGTATGTATTAATTAGAATTGGTTTGGCAATGACAGAAACTTCACGTAGCAGTGGCTTAACAAAAAAGTGTTTATTTCTCTCATTTCTCTTTATTTTATTTTTTAGAGATGGAATCTCAGTCTGTCACCCGGGCTGAAGTGCAGTAGTATGAGATCATAGCTCACTTCAGCCTTGAACTCCTGGGCACAAGGGATCCTCCTGCCTCAACCTCCTGGACAGCTGGGACTACAAGTGTGTGCCACCACACTTGGCTAATTTAAAAAATGTTTTGTAGAGATGAGGTCTCATGCCCAGGCTAGTCTCAAACTCCAGGCCTCAATTCATTCATTACATGAGTGAGCCACCATGGCCAGCCTTTACACTTTGTTTTCTAAAGTCCAGGGATAGTCAATTTAGGTCTGTTATGGTGTTCCATGGTGTCAGACAGTCAGGCTCTATCTTGTTGCTCTGCTAAATTCAGCATGTGGCTTCCCCATCAGGGTCCAAGATAGCTACTCTAGCTTCAGACATGTCCATTCCAAGGAAAAAGAAAAGAAAAAGCAAATATGGCATTCTCCTTCCCTTCAAGGACACTTCTCAGAGCTTTCACTCAACTTTTCCCCTTCAAGGAAATGTCCCAGACTCTCTTTTTATTTTGGATGGCTATGTGCTCAGGTGAAATTGGAGGTTTCTGTTACAACCCACAAAGGAAGAAAAGAGTTGCAGACGCTTAGAGACAGTGGGTAATGTCTACTCCATCCCTTACAGGTCTCCTTAAAGTCTCACCTGTCTCATCTCTGCCATATCTAGGATTCTCCAGGGGAGCCCTCAAAATGCTCCCAGACAAGTAGGTCAGGTGCATCAGATGGTGTCTTTGATTCTCTTTTTCTTCTGCTTCAGTCTTGATGGTGCCCTTTAGTAACAAAGATACCTGTGGGAGCCTGATCGACATCATGGCTCCAGGAAAACAATAGCATCTGCGCCAAGATGTACTTTCATCCAACAGTGCTGAAACTGTTTAGATGAAGATCTTAGAATTGGGTGGGTTTGGGGGATGGGAGTCAAGTGGATACACTATGCCTTTATCACTCAGTGCTGCCTTTTATCCCCTGAGCACCAAAATAGTATTGTTTGTTTCTCTGTTCTCAGCATCTCTCATAAAAATAACTCCACCACATTCTACTTAAAGCTCCTCTTTCCATAGTATTCAACATTGGTCAAAAAGACAAGGTGCATGTTGTTAGTGTGTATGTGGTGTGTGGGGTGAGGAGGTGGATGGATGTGAAACACCATTCTTGCTTCTCTGCCCCACTATTCATCTTTCTTTTCTTTTCTTTTCTTTTTTTTTTTTGAGACGGAGTCTTGCTCTGTTGCCCAAGCTGGAGTACAGTGGCGCGATCTCCACTCACTGCAAGTTCTGCCTCCTGGGTTCATGCCATTCTCCTGCCTCAGCCTCCCGAGTAGCTGGGACTACAGACGCCCACCACCGCGCCCGGCTAATTTTTGTATTTTTAGTAGAGACGGGGTTTCACCATGTTAACCAGGATGGTCTGGATCTCCTGACCTCGTGATCTGTCCGTCTCAGCCTCCCAAAGTGCTGGGATTACAGGCGTGAGCCACCATGCCCGGCCATCATCTTTCTTTTCTATCATGCAGAATCCTTCCTCTTCATCAATTCTTTTCATGTAACTGGAACCCTTCCAAACACTGCCTTATCAGTTAACTGTGCATACCTGAATCTGTTTGAACTCTGGTTTTAGGAACAACTTAACCTTGAGCCAAGTACCCACATTTTACTTTGTGTGCCCAATGCTGGCAAAGCGACTGGCATGCATAGACACAAAATACATACTTGTTGAATAAATGAATGAACATGTGGTTAAGTAGTGCCAGAGATGGTGTCGTTGAGTTTAACTATGTCTTACTGATTTTCTACCTACTGAATATGTTCATTTATGATACAGCAGTGCTGAAGTCTCCGACTGTAATAGTGGATTCGTCTATTTCTCCTTGCAGGTCTATCATTTTTTACCTTACACATTTTGATGCTCTGTAATTACAATGATGACTTCTTGGAGAATTCTGATGTCTTTAACATGTAACAACCCTCTTCATACCTGATAACTTTCCTTGCTTTGAAGTCTGCTTATCTAAAATGTATATGGCCATTCTCAAATTCTTTTTTAAAAATTAATTATTTTAAATTGACAAAAATTATACATATTTATCACATACAATATGATGTTTTAGAATATGTATGCATTGTGGAGTGGCTAAACTGAGATAATTAACCTATGGTTTTTGTGATAAGAACATACAAAATCCACTCTTTTAGCGATCTTCAAGAATAAAATACATTGTTGTTATTATGATTATCATTATTATTTTTGAGACAGAGTCTCACTCTGTTACCCAGGCTGGAGTGCAGTGGCATGATCTCGGCTCACTGCAACCTCTGCCTCCTGGATTCAAGCAATTTTCCCTGCCTCAGCCTCCCGAGTATCTGGGATTACAGGCGCCCGCCACCATGCCTGGCTAATTTTGGTATTATTTAGTAGAGATGGGGTTTCGTCATGTTGGCCAGGCTGGTCTTGAACTCCTGACCTTAGGAGATCTGCCCACCTCGGCCTCCCAAAGTGCTGGGATTACAGGCATGAGCCACCGCACGCGACCAATAAATTGTTATAAACTATAGTCACCATGTTACACAATAGATCTCTTAAACTAATTGTTCCTGTCTAACTAAAATTTTGTACCCTGTGACCAACATCTCCTTCATCTCCTTACCTTCCCAGCCTCTGGTGACCATTTTCTACTCTGTACTTTTTTTTTAAGTAGCTTTAGGGGTACAAGTGGTTTTGGTTACAGGAACAAATTGTATAGTGATGAAGTCTAGAATTTTAGTGCACCCATCACGTAAGTAGTGCACATTGTATCCCAAAAGGTAGTTTTGCGTCCCTCATCCTCCCCATTTGTCACCCTCCCCACTCTCCCCTCCTCTGAGTCTGCAGTGTCCATTAAGCCACTCTGTATACCTTTGTGTACCCATAGCGTAGTTCCCATTTTCAAGTGAAAACAGGCGGTATCTGGTTTTTGATTCTTGAGTTACTTCACTTGAAATAATGGCCTCCAGTTCCATCCACGTTGCTGCAGAAGACATTCGTCTGTTCTTTCTTATGGCTGAGTAGTGTCCTATGGTATATGTACTGTACATATCGCATTTTCTTTATCCACGCATCGGGTGATGGGCACTTAGGCTGATTCTGTATATTTGCAATTGTGAATTGTGCTGTGATAAACATACATGCGCAGATGCCTTTTTGATATAGTGACTTCTTTTCCTTTGGGTCACCCAGTAGCGAGATTTCTGAATCAAATGGTAGATCTACTATTAGTTATTGAGAAACCTCCATACTATTTTCCGTGGAGGTTGCACTAATTTACATTCCCACCAGCTGTGTATGAGCATTCCTGTGTACGAGCATATCCATGCCAACGTCTGTTGTTTTTTGATTTTTTGATAATGTCCAGTCTAGATGAGGTAAGGTAGTATCTTATTGTTGTGTTAACTTGCATTTGCCTAATGATTAGTGACATCAGGCATTTTTTAATATGTTTGTTGTCCATTTGTATATCTTCTTTACAGAAATGTCTATTCATGTCCTTTGCCCGCTTTTTATTAAGAGTTTTTTTCTTGCTGATTTGTTTGAGTTCCTTGTAGATTCTGGATATAAGTCCTTTATTAGATGTATTATTTGCAAATATTTTCTCCCATTCTGTAGGTTTGTTTGTTTACTCTGTTAAATTTGTCTGTTTACTCTGATGATTATTTCTTTTGCTATGCAGAAGGTTTTTAGTTGTAATTAGGTCCCACTTATTTATTTTTATTTTGGTTGCATTTGCTTTTGGGGTCTTAGTCATGAATTCTTTTACTAAGGCAATCTCTAGAAGAGTTTTTCCTAGATTATCTCCTTGAATTTTTGTGATTTCAGGTCTTAGATTTGTCTTCGATCCATCTTGAGTTGATTTTTATATAAGGTAAGAGATAAGGATCCAGTTTCATTCTTTTACACGTAGCTCTCCAATTTTCCCAGCACCATTTATTGAATAGGGTGTCCTTTCCCTTATTTATGTTTTTGTTTGCTTTGTCAAAGATCAGTTGTTTGTAAGCATTTGGCTTTATTTCTGTGTTCTCTAGTGTGTTTCATTAGTTTGTGTATCTACTTTTATAACAGTACCATGTTGTTTTGTAGTATAATTTGAAGTCAGGTCATGTGATTACTCCAGATTTGTTCTTTTCGTTTAGGATTGCTTTTCGCTTAAGAGCCTGAATAGGAGAGCTCTTTTTTTTTTTTTTTTTGTTCCATGTTAATTTTAAAATTGTTTTTCTACTTCTGTGAAAAATTATGTTGATATTTTGATAGGAATTACATTGAATCTATAGATTGCTTTGGGCAGTATGGTCATTTTACAATATTGATTCGTCCAATCCATGAGCATGGGATGTATTTCCATTTGTTTGTGACATCTACAATTTCTTTCAGCAGTGTTTTGTAGTTCTCCTTGTACATCCTTGGTTAAGTATATCCCTAGGCATTTTATTTTTTGTAGCTATTGTAAAAGGGATTGAATTCTTGATTTGATTCTCATCTTGGTCATTGTTGGTATAACAGTGCAACTAATTTGTGTGTATTGATTTTGTTCCCTGAGAGGTTACTGAATTCATTCATTGGATCGAGAAGTCTTTTGGAGGAGTCTTTAGGGTTTTCTAGGTATAAGATCATATCAAGGTATAAGATCATATCATTGGAAATAGAGATAGTTCAATCTCCTCTTTTCCAAGTTGAATTTCCTTTATCTTTCTCTTGTCTCACTGCTCTAGCTAAGACTTCCAGTACTATGTTGAGTAGAAATGGTGAAAGTGAGCATCCTTGTCTTGTTCCAGTTCTTAGGTGAAATGCTTTCAGCTTTTCCTTGTTCAGTATGATGTTGGCTGTCATTTATGGCTTTTATTATTTTGAGGTGTGTTCCCTCTATGCCTAGTTTGTTGAAGTCTACTCTGTACTTCCATGAGTTCAACCTTTTAGATTTCTAGGCTCCTGGGCTCAAGGATCCTCCTACCTCAGCCTTCTGAGTAGCAGGGATTTTAGGGACACATTGTCATGTCCAGCTTGGATATTTACTTTATTCTGAGTTAAAACTCACAGCAGTGTAGACTTCATGAATGTTTATTCTATTCTGAGTTTACATGCAACACTGTTTTAAAAATGTGTTTATTTACACTTAATCCCCAATGTGATGGTATTTTAAAATTTATTCTGGTGCTAAAATTGTTCCAGCTTTGGTCATTAAGTGCTCCTTCAGGCCCTTATCCTTTTTAGAATATTTCTGTATTTTCTAGAATTACAGGATAGTATAGGCTCATCTCACATTTTCCTTCCCTAGTCCTGAGATTAGTTTCTGTCAAGAAAAAATCTGGCCAGGCACAGAGGTTCATGCCTGTAATCCCAGCATTTTGAGAGGGATTACAAGGAGGGCAGATCACTTGAGCCCAGGAGTTTGAGACTAGCTTGGGCAACATGGTGAGACCCTCACCTCTAAAGAAACAGAAAAAAAATCTGATTTCTCAATTAAGTTGGTAGAAAAACTTAGGATAGCTAGGCCATGCAGTTTACTGTTACTTGCAAGTAAAAGAATTTGACAAGGACAAGCAAAAGAACGCTTTGCCCCATTTCCAGCCAAAACCAGAGGGATGACAATAATGCAATAATGAGAATAGAAGGAGAATATGAGAGCAAAACCATTAGGCATATATCTCTCAATTTCTTCTGGTGAGGCTTAGTCTTGGAGAATGAAAAGTTTCATTACGTAAACTGGAGATGACATTGAGGAAAAAGTCCTTAGGTTACACCCTCATCAGAATAAATAATGAGGCACATCACAGACCGTCAGAGGGGATGCTCAGGCTTCTTGAAATGCTTTCAGGCTCCATGTAGCCTAGATGATAAGTGGAGAGGCAGATAACTTCTCCAAGATAACCCTGCACAATGACGGCTGAATTGGACTTCCAGATGCAGTCATATCACCTATAGGGTGAACCAGACTGCCATAAAGACTCTCATTCCTTGGTATTTTTGTTGTTGTTGTTGTTGTTGTTGTTGTGTTTTGAGATGGAGTCTCACTTTTAATGCCTGAGCTGGAGTGCAGTGGCATGATCTTAGCTCACTGTAACCTCTGCCTCCTGAGTTCAAGTGATTCTCCTGCCTCAGCCTCCTGAGTAGGTGGGAATACAGGCGCCCACTACCATGCCCAGCTCATTTCTATATTTTTAATAGAGACAGGATTTCACCATGTTGACCAGGCTGGTCTCGAACCCCTGACCTCAGAAGATCCACCAGCCACAGCCTCCCAAAGTGCTGGGATTACAGGTGTAGGCCACCGCAGCCAGCCTCCTTGGTTATTTGTAATAGTTTGTTTAATTTCGACCAGAGCAAGGAGAGCTAGCTAGATGTAGAATGTTAATAGCTATTGTCATTCATCTGTGATAGCCTGATGTATACATCTTTAGTATAGGAAAGTTCTTTTTTGGATATAATATCTTCTTGATGGCTTGTTTTAGTATTAGACTTCTGGCATGATGCTAACCAATGATCCAAAGCTCTGGCTGAACCTTTAATTGTCTGTGACACATTAAAAAAATACAGACGGCTAGGTCTTACCCACACATAGTGAATTAAATTTCCAGGAGTGGGCCTGAGCTTTGGCATTTTTGTTAAAAGTTTTACAGGAGACTCTGGTTAATGAGGCGAAGTTGAGAACCAGTGAACCAAGCCTTTGCAGTCAGGTTTCAGCAGTCACTCTCGGCAGAAATTGTTGGCAATGGATTCTGTACTTCTGTTGCAGTTGACTGGGATAAGACCTTGCAAAAGTAGCCAAGACTCTATGTCTCACTAGCAGCCTTACATAGAGCTGCACAGACTAGGAGGCAGTAGAGTAGTGAGTGTGTTCCCAGAATTCCTTCAGAGGTCTAGAGTGGGTCTAGGCAGATGCTTAAAGCTGAATAACAAACAATAAGAAAAAAATTTCAGCCAGGCATGGTGGCTCACGCCTGTAATCCCAACACTTTGGGAGGCCAAGGTGGGTGGGTCACCTGAGGTCAGGAGTTTGAGACCAGCCTGACCAACATGGTGAAACCCCGTCTCCACTAAATACAAAAAAATTAGCCAGGCGTGGTGGCACATGCCCATAATCCCAACTACTTGGAAGGCTGAGGCAAGAGAATCACTTGAACCCAGGAAGTGGAGGTTGCAGTAAATCAAGATTACGTCACTATAGTCCAGCCTGGGCAACAAGAGTGAAACTTCGTGTAAAAAAACAAAAAAAAAAGAAAATTAATTTTATTAGGTAAGATGAAATGTTTGACAGACTGGTAATTGTTTCCCAGGATACATATTCTTCCTTCTAGAACCAGACTAATTTCCCAAACTCCCTACCTTAAACATGTCCATGTCACTATGCTCTGGCCAGGTTGATGTGAGTTGAAAAAATGTGAGCAAATTCTTAGCTATGTCTTCTTTAGAGAAATCTGGTTTCCCTCTACTTTACTTTTTCTTATTCCCATGCACTGAAAGGCAGATAGATCTGTGGTGAGCTGGCTTCAACCAACCAGACCGAGATACACCTCAGCACTGGGAAATGGTAGAATCACGACCTTGATAAACCCCAGTTCCTCAATGATCACATGGAGAAAAGCCAGCTTCCCACCATGACAGATTGCCTTTCCCTGGATTGTTATGTAAGGGAGAAATAAACTTCATTTTTTTTTTTTTTTTTTTAAGACAGAATTGCCCAGGCTGGAGCGCAGTGGCACGATCTTGGCTCACTTACAACCTCTGCCTCCCCGTTTCAAGTGATTCTCCTGCCTCAGCCTTCCAACTAGCTGGGACTACACGCACACACCACCATGCCCAGCTAATTTTTGTATTTTTAGTAGAGACGGGGTTTCACCATGTTGGCCAGGCTGGTCTTGAACTCCTGACCCCAGGTGATCCACCCGCTTTGGCCTCCCAAAGTACTGGGATTACAGGCGTGAGCCACTGGGCTCTGCTGATAAATAAACTTCTATTTGTTTGAACTACTGTGTTTCGGAATGATTGTTGCATTAAATTTTTCTACATTTTAATTACTACAAGCTACAGGACCAGTAGTCTCAGATCTTCACTTACTTGTTGAACTTCTTTCACTAGAAGCTTCTCCAAATGCTGGGCTCAAAATTTCAACAAATGATTCACTAATAAGCTTTCAATGTCCATTTTTCTAAAGTTGCAACCTATATCTTAAGTTGGAATAGATTATGGCAACTATTAAGTTTTCAGTGCCCCACCAAAAATTAACAAGTGAGCATGTGTGCTATTGGAACACAGGCCTGGGACTTTCTTTCTCCCTCTGCCCTCCCCCGTGAACTCCACATTCTCCGTTCAGAAAGGGGCAGGAGGTGTGAAAGCGCAGACATTGGGTAACACTCACTATTGCCTTAGTTCCCATGTACTAGCAGTGCCCCTTTACTGACCTTACTCTTCTTCCTGTCATAAACATCTCTTTAGAGGTCTTTTCATGTCCAACCCTTGGTCATCTTCCATCCTGTTTCTCAAGCAGGGTAAAATCCCTCATTTTCTTACTCTCATTTTCTCTTGAAATTCTTCCTTTTCATATTCTTAATGTTCCCTCCTCCTTAGAAGCCCACTTTCTATTTTGACGTTTGCTGCACAGGTTGCTAGACCAATATGGAAAATCCAAAAATGTGCTGCTCTTCCCTTTGTTGATCTCTAACCTGAACAATGAACACAGTGCATGCTGTGGAATATGCGTAAAAAATTAGTTCATCAAAATGTTTATACAATTGAAAATTCTATATTATATGTAATGTATTCATTCATTTTAAAAGACTTATTGAATATTAAGTGGCAGGCACTAGGCATTGAGGATAGAAAAGAATGAGAGAATGCCAAAATATTATGCATTTCAATATGGAAATACTCGGGCATTGTTACACTAGGGTATATATTGAAGTGATAAGTTGCTTATACCCACTTGTAATGAACATATTTTAAAAACAGAAGGAAGAAAATCTTTGACAGTGGAACAACGTCAAATATTTGATTTTTTGAATTAAGTAAGGCAGCACATTTGTATATATACCCATCACTGCAAATGTTCTTGTTCACTTGAAGTTATAATCTAGTGGTTGGAAAACATCTAAGTATCATCATTCTATCTTATGGGACATGCCCCTGAATTTAAAATCTCACTTGTTTAAACACTAATTTACCTTCAGTTTGATAGGACTCGAGGCACGCTCCAGAGGCTCCAGCTTGCTGCAGGTATCTCCTTTGATCTTTTAAGAAGAACTTGATATTGATGACTAGCTCTTGTAACCTTTCAACTATGGAAACTTAGGTGGAATATTTCTTCTTGTACTCAAAGCAAATGATGCAAGAAATGCATCAAATGTGATGAGGAGGGGATGGGCCATTGCTTCCTTGTGTCCAAAAATATGACAGTTCACAGATGTCATGATCTTATGTCAGAGACATGTGAGAAAGATCCATCTTAGAGAGAGAAAGAAAAGAAAGATTTGGATAAAATACGTGATTTCATTTTTTATCCTTACTTGCTGTGAGACCGGAAAAACAGGAAACAATGGACAGAGAATATGACCCCATTACTTGTGACACAAGAGGTAATGATGAACAGTCAAAGGGTGTATAAAAAACTTCAAACATTTTATATCATAAAGAAGATACAGTGTGAGGTATTGTGACTGCTACATATATATATACACACACATATATATACACATATATATACACACATATATATATGAATAAAAGTTATTGGCTCTGAATTTATCAGGAATATGAATTCAAATTTGTACCAAAATATTACAGGGCAATTGAATAGGATTCAATTTAGTGTCATCGATTTTCAAGGAGCAGCACAGGGATAGTTACTAGCTTTGGTTTTATTCTTTTCCTAATGTCATCTAAGAATATTGTGCTAGAATAGAAAGGTGTGAATGGTTAAATTAGGTGTCAGCTTGATTGTGTTGAAGGATGCCTAGATGGCTGGAGAAGCATTGTTTCTGGGGATGGCTGTGGAGGTGTTTCCAGAGGAGATTGGCAGGTGAGGCAGTTTCCAGAGGAGACTGGCAGATAAGACTGAGAGAGGAAGACCTGCCCTCAATGTGGGCAGGCACCATCCAATTGGCTGCTTGCTCCCCACAACCTCCCCACCCCGTGGCAGCTCTGAGGCCTTCAGCCTCAGACAAGCTTCTCTAACAGCCTTGCTTGCTACCAGTTTCTATCATTCTCTAGCTTTCATATGGCCCATCAGCCTATTGTGGGACTTCGCTTTTAATCATGTGAGCCCATTCTCCCTAATAAATTCCCTTGCATATATCTATCCTATTGATTCTGTTCCCCTGGAGAATCCTGTCAACTAAAGGAAAACAAAAATCCAACTTTTAAATAATTAAAGTTAGTTTTATTCAGAAGTCTTACTGAGGTCTGCAGGCTGGGAGGCCTATAGCTCAGCATTAGCTCTTTAGAGGGGCTCTATCAGATGGCTCCAATGCAGTATTTTAGTTCACAATTTATAGGAGGTAAAGATTCAATATATGCAAAGTCACATCAAAGTTGCCCAGAAGTTACATTAAAGCAGAATCACATCAAGATTTGGATGTAAGAGTACAGCTGGTTATAGATTACAGAAGTATAATCACTAACCTGGTCAGACCTTATTTTGTGAGTAAGAAAACACAAGGACTGGTGTCATTTTCATTGAAATGTCTAAGTGAATAAGGTGCCATCCAACTTTTAGAAATCTCATGACACCTTCTGAAATCCAACCTTTTGTACATGAGCTGAAGAAATTCTGCACATGGGCTAGCCTGGCTATGTTCTACAGACCATAGGAATATAGTGAGTTAGGTAAACAGATATGGAGCATGGGGACCGTGTGCTCTATTCTGAAGTATCTTCAAACATTCTTCTCAAAGAGCTGCAGGTTGTCATAGAGTGAGGGGCTTTGTGAAATTACGCTGGCATGCAGAAATGAGCAAACACGGCATTTATACTTTCTCTCGCAACTTCCACTAACACAAGGGGATAGGAACGACTCTGCTGTCTGTTGATTGGACTGGACTTTTCTCCTCTTTGCTTATTCAATAACATCATATACATTAGAAATGTTCAAAGAGAATACCAGTTGGGTTTATTTTGGTTAGGAAACAAAATGCTGTGTTGATAGTTTTTCTTACTCTTGGGAATGCTTTGCCTACATTCTTTCACTGAGTAAGTATAATTTAAAATTAATATTGCATCACCACTTCATATCCATTGAAATTGCTATTATATATACATAAAAGAAGTATTGAGGGTTTCGAGAAACTGGAACCGTAGTGCACTGCTGATTGGAATGTAAAATGGTTCAGTCACTGTGGAAAAGAGTATAGTAGTTTCTAAAAAAAAAAAAGAAGAATTACCATATGATCCAGCAATTCCACTTACGCATACATACATCAAAAAAAAAAGAAACCAAGGACTCAAACAGATATTTGTATGTCAATGTTCATAGCAGCAACATTTACAGTAGCCAAATGGTGAAAACAACTTAAGCATTCTCAGTGGATGAATGGATTAAAAAAATGTGTTATATACATACAAGGGAATATTATTGAGCCTTTAAAAAGAAAAAAATTACGACACATGAGTAAAACCTGGAGACATCAGGCCAAGTGAAATAAGCAAGTCATAAAAAGACAAATGCTGTATGAGTCTACTTATATGAGGTATCCAGAGCAGTCAAATTCATAGAGACAGAAAGGAGAATGGTGGTTGCCAGAACCTGGTGGAAAGGTTGAAAGGGGAATTATTATTTAAATGAGCAGAGAGTTTTAGTTTTGCAAGATGAAAAAAGTTCTGGAGATGGATCATGGTGATGGTTGCACAACAATGTGAATATACCTAATGCTATTGAGCTGCACACTTAACATGATTAAAGTGGTCAGTTTATGTCAGTTATATTTTACTACAATTAAAATAATTAATGGGGTATCATCTCAAGGAATGCTAGCATAAGTAATAAATTGTTATGTGAGTCCAAGTCGTGTACGATGTTCATTTTAATAATGAAGTTCGATATTATTGAGGATAGAGTGTTAATATATGTTAGACAATAACTATTTGAAATATTACAATCAGTGAAGCTGAAATTACGGTTTGGACTTATCATAGGGAATCTGGTGGATACGGGCCAGGGTCTTGGTTTCTTGTGCAATATTAGACCACAGGGGAAATCTGTGCAAATGAGCCTTATTCTATTTCTACGATTCTAATTCTAAAAGGCATTTGGATCAGATTTTCTATTCTGGAGAAAGAAAAGTTCATCGTGATTGTATTCATGTCTTAGTTATTGTACTATACCATACACTTTCTTTCTTTCTTTTTTTTTTTTTTTTTTTGAGACAGAATCTCTCTCTGTCGCCCAGACTGGAGTGCAGTGGCACAATCTTGGCTTACTGCAACCTCTGCCTCCTGGGTTCAAGTGATTCTCTTGTCTCAGCCTCCTGAGTAGCTGGGATTACAGGCATGGGCCACCACACCTGGCTAATTTTTGTATTTTTAGTAGAGACAGGGTTTCGCCATTTTGGCCAGGCTGGTCTTGAACTCCTGACCTCAGGTGATCTGCCCGCCTCAGCCTCCCAAAGTGCTGGGATTACAGGCATGAGCCACTGTGCCTGGCTGTATTCTTATAAATATATTTTATGTTGTATAACCTCCAAGATCAATGAGATGAGCATGACCCAGAGAGATGGTCTGTAGAACACAGCCAGGCTAGCCCATGTGCAGAATTTCTTCAGCTCACGTACAAAAGGTTGAGTTTTAGAAGCTGTCATGGAGATTTCTAAAAGTTGGATGGTACTTTATTCACTCAGACATTTCAGTGAAAAGCCATGTGCCTCCAAATGAAGACTGGTGCTGTATCAGTCATGGTTCTCCAGAGAAAAAGAACCAATAGAGCATATATCGATACACGGAAAGAGATTTATCATGTGGAATTGGCCCACACAATTATTGAGGCTGAGAAACCCCACAATTTGACATCTGCAAGCTGGGAAGCTGGTGATGGAGTTCCAGTCCAAACCCAAAGGTTCGAGAATCTGGAGAACCAATGTCATAAGTTCTAGTCTGAATATAAAGGCCCAAAAACCAGAAGCACTGATGTCCAAGAGCAGGAGAAAGTGGATGTCTCAGTTCAAGCAGAGAGAGTCCATTTGCCCTTGCTCTGCCTTTTTGTTCCATTTAGGCCCTTAACAGATAGGACGATGCCCACCTGCATGGGTGAGAGAGACCTTTATTCAGTCTATGGATTAAATGCTAACCTTTTCCAGAAACACTCTCACACTTAAACTCAGAAGAAAACGTTTATGTGAGCATCCCCTAACCCAATCAAGTTGACACATAAAATCAACCATCACAAGTGCCTAGAAGCTTGAATTCCTGTGTTCCTCCCATAGACACTAAAATGGGGTCTAGCAGTCCTTAGTTCTAGGCCCTTACTTACATCAACTTATTGATAAATTAGGAGCACAGCTCTGAGTGTAAAGACAGGGGTAAGGAATGGGAGGAGACTAACAGACTGGACTTGGGTAAAGCGTGCAAAGAGCAATGGACACCTCCCTACCATCCCCCATCACTACTATTTATCCCTGTTTCAGAAAGTTTTAAGCAATAATAGTAACATGATGTTAAGAAGTTTGAAGAAGGCCAGGCGCGGTGGCTCATGCCTATAATCGCAGCACTTTGGGAGGCCGAGGTGGGCGTATCACCTGAACGTCGGAGTTCAAGACCAGCCTACTAACATGGAGAAACCCCATTTCTACTAAAAATACAAAGTTAAGCAGGCGTGGTGGCACATGCCTATAATCCCAGCTACTAGGGAGGCTGAGGCAGGAGAATCGCTTGAACCTGGGAGGCGGAGGTTGCAGTGAGCCAAGATAGCGCCATTGCACTCTAGCCTGGGCAACAAGAGCGAAACTCCATCTCAAAAAAAAAACAGAAAAGAAAGAAAGAAAGTTGAAGAAAAGGAGATAATTTTCTCCTTTTCTTTCATCAGACTGATCCTCCAGCCGCTCTCTTGAGGTGATGTATTCTCAGAGGCAGCCACATCTACTAGAAAGTGAGGAAAATAATTGTAGATAATTGTGACTCTTTCTAAAAGTGAGAAACTGTTTGTAATTTTGTAAACACAAACATCTAAGCTAAATTAAAGTAAAGATGTGGGAATTCACACAAATAACACTGGACGACAGAAATGTCCTTTGGGGAGTTTGCCTTCCTAAATATAGAAAGGCTTTATCCTGAGCTGCCCACATCTGAATCTACGTATTGCCCTGTAAGAAAGAATAAGACAAGTGAAAGCGCCACACACACAGCCCTAGAAAGATGTATTACATAAATGGCTGAAAGGGATTTGAGTTCTGTTGGTGCCAAATTGTGTTACAAGGAAGAAAATTCCAAACTGAGAAACCCCACATCACCATACCAGAGCCACTGCACTAGATTGAAGCACTTTTTATTCTTTCTGCTGAACTAGAGAGTCACATGGATGTGTCTTCGGAGCACATTTCAGGCAACCATTTCCTTTTCCTCTTGGTGCCAGTCATCCTTCCACTGCAGGCATCTGTATCCATAACACATTCAAGGCATGCTAACTTGTGGGACCTGCATGAGACCACATCTCAGAGCACTATCTGTGAACCGAGGCTATGGTGCTTTTGTGAGGTGTTGGGAAAGGAAGAAAGGAAGGTGGGTGATTAAAGTGAATGGAAACAAAATTACCATTCTCAACTTTGATCTATAAGGATCGGTATGGAGAGGATTATTCCTCCCACCCTAAGCTCTCAGAGAACACTCTGCTAGGGCGGTATGACAAAGACACCATCCTCATTGAGGAAACTTCTGTGTTTAGGTGGCTCCACGAGATCATTTATAGTATGAGGAATAAGTTTGTGTATTTCATTTTGCCATGCACAGGTGATAAGGACATAGCCCCTCCTATAAAATGATTTATATCTACACCACGGTATTTCATATGCTTCTGTTAAATTACAATACACTCCTTCTACAAGACCCTTGCTCCTGTTGCATTTCCTAACTCCATTCTTACATGGCACAAATCTGTTGTAACAGATTTTTTCCAGCTCGTCATATTGCATAAGGAGGAAGTAATGTTCTGTCACACAACGCAGTTTGTGGTAAACATTTTTTCTCATGATTTCTTCATTACAGTAGTCCCTATCATATAATGGCATTCCAGGTTCAATAATGACACGTCTTTCGACGTTTTCTTTGGTAGGTGGTCTGGTGGGCCCTGTCCTATGAAATTCTTCCAAATACTCTTCAAATTCTTCCATATCATCATCTGGGGAATCAAAATCTGTATCCACCTCTTGAAACTGCACTGGCTGCAGCAGCTGCTGCAGCAATAGAAGCAGGAGCAGTGGGTGTGTGGTGATCGGAGTTCTCATCATTTTTCCAGTAGACACTAAAAGAGATAAGGAGATATGTTCTGTTGGGATAATGTGCTTGCTTCACATTTCCTGTGAGGGGCACATTTATGCCACATATTGCTTTTCTGGGCTCTAAGATTTTGGATCATTTTTAAATCGCCAACTCATAATCGATCTGAATACTTCCAAATTATTCACAGAAATGACCTTACTAGGCCTACAGTTCAGCCTAGAGCTGTGGTAAGAGAAGAAAAGGTGAAAGGAAGGAGAATAAGAATGGAAGAGAAAAAAAGTAAGGAGGAAGAAAAGGAAACAAGGAAGAAATGGAGCAAGAGAGAGATTAAAGGCCGGGCGCGGTGGCTCACGCCTGTAAACCCAGCACTTTGGGAGGCTGAAACGGGCGGATCACGAGGTCAAGAGATTGAGACCATCCTGGCTAACATGGTGAAACCCCATCTCTACTAAAAATACAAAAAATTAGCCGGGCGAGGTGGTGGGCGCCTGTCGTTCCAGCTACTCTGGAGGCTGAGGCAGGAGAATGGCGTGAACCCGGGAGGTGGAGCTTGCAGTGAGCGGAGATCGTGCCACTGCACTCCAGCCTGGGCGGCAAAGCAAGACCCCGCCTCAAAAAAAAAGAGAGATTAAGGAGAGAAGGAAGGAGAAAGGAAATCAAGACAGCAGTGAGGAGAAAGGGAGGGAGGCAGAGAGGAGGCTCACATGCTTCTTCCGTCTGAAACAAATGCATCTTTTTCCGCTTCCAGGAGTTGAGAACTTGCTCTGAAAAGAGCCACCCTCCCCTTTCAAACATTCCACTTTGATAAGAAAAAAATTCCTTAACCGTGTCTTTCTTTCTCCCCTTGCTCTTTTCTGACCATAGATGTCCTTGGAAAAGGGATCAAGGAAGGTTCAATTTTGAGCAGCTGGGATAAATACATTCTTGAAGTCATCCTAAACTAAAAACAATGATACACAGTAATAGCTAGCATAATGAGGAGTTACGTGCCAAGCACTAGACTAAGCACTTTAAGTATATTATCACCATCATCCAAACAACCCTATAATAAATATATTATTTTTAGTATTGTTGTTATAACAATGAATGTTGCAAAAAGAAGGTAAAGTTATTAATATCTCTCTGTGAAGGGAAGTTGCTTAAAATCTTACATTAGATCTGGCAGACTCCTGGTTCAAGCCTATTTTTGTCTAATTTCCACATATCTGTTCTTAGCTGGTATTCTATGGCCTCTATCAGTCTGGTTTCCCTTCCTAAGGCTAGACTGTATCTCCTTCTCCAGGCTGTCAAACACAGTGACTACTGAAATGGCCAATCTTAAAACTGAATTTGAGCCCCTAGAGTGCTTTGACAAATTGGTCCACACTCCACGAAGAACCAACTGTTTTATTGCAGAAGCAATCTCCTGAGTTTTCTTACCTTACCAAGTTCTTTGTAAAAGAAGTCCTACTTGGTGGCAACCTGAGTGATTCTCTAACAGTCGTTCCCTGGAGACCTTGATCTATCAGTGATGGAGATGGACAACCTCCTGTTCTAGGCTCGATACTGAGTTTGTTCATATGTGTGTAGAAAGGTTAGAGAATGATGGAATTAAAGAGAGGTGGATGTTGGGGGACACATCAGAAAGTGGAGACAATATGAAAGTTGAGCATAGGAGTGCAAAGAATGGAAAAGAAAAGAAAAAGCTGCGTAAAATAGTGATGTGAGAATGGACACTCTGGGGTGGCCGTGTGCCACACTGTCCCTCCCCTCCCTGCTTTTCCTCCCATCCCTGCTTTCACACTCTCATCAGTGTCTTCCAGGAAGTCTCTTCAGAAGAGTGATCCCATGGTGACAGGCCAGAGAGCTCAGAACATATTCTCACGAGAACGTGGAGCCTCTGCAACATCTTGATCTGGAGAGAACATGGACAGTACACGTGTGAGAAGCAGAATTCAGGCAGCTGTGGCCCTGCCCTTTCTACTGCCCTAGAACATGCATAGGGCCTGTCCAGAATACTGTCTTGTTTTTTAAATCTGCAACCTTCTTAATTCTTGGTTTATGAATTCAATTGTGGTTTCGTTCTTCTCAAAATCCTTTCTCATCTCAAAGTATGGTATGTGTACTTTTTTTTGTACTCCATTCTGTTACTCTTACAGATTTTTAGAAATCTTTCAACCATCTGGAATTTATTTTAATTTATAGTAAGAAGTTAGTGTGGTCTTTTTTCACATGGTTTATACGTAATCTCAGCATCAATTATATGGGAAAAAAGCTATTGTCTCATCTCTAATTTTAAAAGCTACTTTCTATATTTCATAATTCTGTTTCTGAACACTTTTTTCTCTTTTGATATGCCATAATATGCTGTTTTACTTATTATAATTTTACTGGGTTTTTTTTTAAGAGTCATGGTCTCACAATGTTGGCTGGCTTGACTCAGAACTCCTGGGTTCAAGGAATCCTCCCACAGCCTACCAAGTAGCTTGGACTACCGGTGCACTCCACTGTACCCGTACTTGTTATCATTTTATGAAACATTTTGATATCTCATAAAGCAATCTACACTCATTCCTCTTCTTATTCAAATGTTCACTACGGAGACAAGCAGAAAGTAGATTATAGGGTGCCTGGGAGGTGGTAGAAATGAGGATTAACAGTAAATGAGAGAAAGAGAGACAGAGGAGAGAGACAGAGAGAGATAGACAGGGTGGCAGTGAGGGAGGGAGGGAGAACACAGAATAAATAGTGTTGAAACAAGATCACTCAGTGTTTCTGAAGTTTTTGCCTGGTAATCTCACACAGCAGAAACTCCTGGCCTACCTGGGGAATATAGGCGTCTTGGTTTTTCCTGGGTTCTCACTAATTGAAATTTCTGTGGATGAATCCAGAAATTTGCATTTTAAACAAATTTAAAGGTGATTCTTAGTTCACTAAAGTTGAAGGAGGAATTTCTTAATATGCATTAAAATGAACTTCTGAAAAAGAAAACATCAGAAAACAGTAGGGAAAATGTTTGGCCTTTTCAGCAAATGTTCTTGGAAGAAGAATGGGATGAGTCGCTTCCTTCTTTGGGCTATTGTGAATCATGTTGCTATGAACATGGGCACACAATTACCTGTTCAAGTCCCTGCTTTTCCTCCCTGTTTTTACACTTGCTTGGAAGGTTTATTGCAACTTAGATTTGCAGACTGAGAAAGGCCTTGGAAAGGTTGTCTATCTAGTTTCTCTTCCTAAAATGCAATTCTGAGCCCCAGATCAGAACTCTGTATTTAACCACACACATAAGAAGTTTACAGTAAAAAGAAAAGATTGGAATAAGTAATGGGCTTGTAGGTGGACCAATGTATTTCAGAAGGATTATTAAGTGGTATTTTAAATTTTTAAATTTAAGAGTAAAATGTAAATTTAAAACTGATTTAGATTAAATTAATTTAAAAAAATTTTTTGAACACCTTATATAATGAAGCATCAATAAATCACAATCATATAATAATTATATAGCCTTAATCACAAAAGGAAAAACTAAATTAAATCTTTTAAATTGACAATAATTGTAATAATTTACAAACTCAGTGCTGATGAAAGTGTGATGAGATGTTTCTGTCAGAAAGAAATTGTTATAATTTTTTGGAAAATTTGAGAAATACAATAAAAAGAATAGCTGATACTTTCCTCTAGCATTTCAATAGCTAGAATTCTAAGTTGCAATAATTTATATTGAAAGACAAACAGCAAATTTTACTTAAAAGGGAAAAAAACTGAAATTTTAAAATATAAATATCCAAGAAGGTAGGAAAGGGAAAGGTTAAAATGAGTCCGATGTGTTTATAGAAATCACAATAAACATTGCAACAATAATTATTATTATAAGAGCTAATATTTATTGGGACAGTCAGTATTTTATGTTCATAGAATTCCATATTCTTAGAATGGGCTATTTTTCAGAATTTACAAATTTATTAATCAATAAAATTTTAGATCACCTGAGAAACAAAAAGAATAGAAAAAAAGAAAAGAATTAAAAATTTTAGAGATATTAAATATTTTGTGATATAATATTATAGTAGTAGGACTCCCTGGTTGACAGTGAGAAAAATTCCAAACAAATTACCTTAAATGCAAGGGGCACTGTATTGACTCACAGAAGTTGGAAGTCCAAGAGGTAGGGCAGGAGACAGAAATCAAATTCTTGACTAGACTCTTGTTCCTACTCTCTCCCACTCTACTCTCCTTTGTACATTCACTTTATTCTCACGTAGGGTCTCTCCATGTAATGAGAGACCCTACGCAGTCATTACATGGAGAGACACTGCCCCTTTGTGGCCTTATATTTAGGGTCACAGTAGGAAGTGCCATTTTCTCCCACCTTCACCCAACATGGAAAATAACTTTTCTGATTGGCCGTGCTTCTGCCACATGAATAAATCCAGGGATGTGGGGCACTCTGATTGGCTACCTGAAACACATGTCCTCTTTCAGAGGTAAAGGCAAAACTACACAATTAAAACCCAACAGAATTCCAATTGTCGACAGAAGGGCGGTTCCCTATTACACAAAAAAGGAATAGAGACCAAATCTGAAAGTAATAAATGTGCTTTGCTGTTTAGCTGGGGGAAAATCAAAACTCTCCATCTATAGCATGTTCCCAATTAACAGAAATATAGATTACATGGGAAAGAAAAGAAAAAAAATAGAAAATAAGTTGTTATTTCTGAATGATATATTTCTGGTTAATTTTTTATTCTAATCTTTAAAATAGACAATTTTACAAATTCAAGAAAATAACAAAATGTCATTGAAGAAGTGAAGTTTTAAGATCTGGATTGGGCATGTTCTTAAATATGAAGTGCTATTTTTCCAGACTCCCACATGTTTATATCAGTAATCTCAATTTTCTTCAGCATCAGGAAAATCTATGCCTCAGTTTGAGTGGTTGAGAAAAGACAGATTATAAAACTTCAAAACTTAGAATTAGACTAACCTTTGTGAATAAATCCCAGGGTGTCTCTTAGTTAAATCCGGTAGAAAAAATATAAGTTTTAACAGCTTTAAATTTTCACAAACATTTTGAGGCAATATTTATGTCTCAAACCTTTACACCCATGATTGAACTGAGAATGGTACCTGTCATGCACGTCCGTGTGAAGAGAACACCAAACAGGCTTTGTGTGAGCAATAAAGCTTTTTAATCACCTGGGTGCAGGCAGGCTAAATTGGAAAAGAGAGTCAGCGAAGGGAGATAAGGGTGGGGCCATTTTATAGGATTTGGGTAGGTAAAGGAAAATTAGTCAAAGGGGGGTTGTTCTCCGGCGGGCAGAAGTGGGGGTTACAAGGTGCTCAGTGGAGGAGATTTTTGAGCCAGATTGAGCCAGGAAAAGGACTTTCACAAGATAATATCATCGCTTAAAGCAAGGACCGGCCATTTTCACTTCTTTTGTGGTGGAATGTCATCAGTTAAGGCGGGGCAGGGCATTTGACTTCTTTTGTGATTCCTCAGTTACCTCAGGCCATCTGGGCGTATAAGTGCAAGTCACAGGGGATGCGATGGCTCGGCTGGGGCTCAGAGGCCTAACATTATTCATAGTTTTTGAGTAAATAAAAGATGTTCTTATTTAAAAAAAAAAAAAGAGCACATTCACAAAGAAAATTACTGAAATACTTGATTACACACACATAAACTGAATCGCATACCACATACATGAGTGCATAGAAAATTTCACCATAAACAAAAAACAATATAAGAATCTCTAAAGACACCAAATATAAGATTCAAAGACCACAAATAGTTTAAAAATACCTTCTAAACATGTGCAGTGTGAATGAGCTTCTCAAACTCAGGTGTAAATAAAATGTTAATTCCTTCTCTAAATCCAACATATCTGTACCGAAACCCCAACTATTGAAGGTGGCAGCAAAATGTAGCTCAGTTATTACTCTAGGTGTCTTCCACCTTTCTTACCGAATCAGAGAAACCCAGGAATCTGCAGTTGTCCTAGTACAAAAAGTTCAGTACCTTATATGTGAGTGCTGATTGGCATTATCAAAGTTTCTCTTTCTGTTATAAATGGCCTAAAGATTGAGCAGAGGTTTTCCTCTGTCTTTCAGGTATCTAAGAATGTAATGCTAATGCTATTAACTTCCACTTGAACCATCAAGGCCCAAAGATATGACAACTTCTTGTGTTGTAGAAACAAAGAAGTTCTCCCTTTCTTTTCCAGTCTTCTACAGCAATAAAAGCTAAATGCCAATCTATAACATATGACAAGGTAGAAAATGGCACTTTAAGAGGGCTGCATAATATAGTTCATATTATGCTCACTGTCAGTCTTTATTCAGATTGTATTCAATGTGAGCCAGTCACTCTAGTCTCTTCCTTCCTTCCTCTGCGTCTGAAAGGACACAAATAGATGTGTACCCGCCCTCCACCCGCTACACCCTTTTTCTGCTCTCTAATCTTTGCACATACCAGAGATTTTGTAAGTTCTGTGAGTACCTGGTTTTCTGCACGTACCAGAGATTTTGTTTTGCACATACCAGAGATTTTGTAAGTTCTGAGGCAAGGTCACAAGACGTGTTTAAGTAAGATAAACTCTTGCTGCCATAAACCTGCTCTCCCGCCTCAAAGGTTGAACCGAAATATCAGAAATGGCGGGAACCAATCATAGTTAGCCAAATCGCCTTGTTCAAACACTAGCCAATCATATATCTTACTTGTATAATAACTCTATGCCCACTTTTCTTAGACTATATAACACTGCTCGGAGCTCAGTGAGGGAGCTCTCCTGCCCGTCTCGTTTCACGAGCGAGGGAGAGTTCCAGGTTCGAACCTGTAATAAAGATCCTTGCTGCTTAGCTTTGACTCTGGACTCTGGTGGTCTTCTTCGGGGAATACACGGTCTGGGCATAACAAATGGGGGCTGGTCCGGGATTTCCCCCAAGCCCACCAGACCCCCAAGTCAATGGATCTTAATCTGTAGGTAAGCCGGCTTTGTCACTGTCTCTGTCTTTGTCTCTGTCTGTCTCCCTGAAATTTCCTGAAATCGTAATCTGTAATCTGTATTGGTCTGTTTTATAAGTGGCATGGTCTTGGCGGACGCGCTAAAAGACAGCACTCGGGACTGGTGGGAGACGTCCCCCAGTGCCCATCTGGGGGCCTCCATCCTTGGTTGCCCCGTCTGACTCAGGTCGGAAGTCCGACACGCGCTCGCGAAGGCTCATCGTTTCTCACTGTCTGTCCCGTTATTGTTAAGTGTTAAGTGTAAGTCCAAAACGAAACATAAAACCTTTTCTTCCCCTTCCAGGACCGGACCTGTCGGATACTCCCCTCTGCTTCACACTCATTTTCGTCCCTCCTTCTCTTTGTAGGAGCAGTCCAAAGATGGGCAACAACCAGAGCACGCCGCTCTCACTCCTTGTTACCAATTTTAAGGATGTGAAGGCTCGGGGGCGTAACTTAAGCGTAGAACTAAAGAAAGGAAAGCTAGTTACTTTCTGCCGTTCGGAGTGGCCCTCTTTCGGCGTAGGGTGGCCCTCTGAAGGAACTTTCTGTCTCTCTATTATTACTAAGGTAAAAACTAAGATTTTCCTGCCAGGGCAGTCAGGACATCCTGATCAAATTCCTTTATATTCTAGTGTGGCAAAATCTTGTGGAAGACCCACCACCCTGGATAACTCCATTCATCCTTGAGCCTTGCAAGGTCCTAGTAATGCGACCTACAAGACAAAGGACTCCCTCTGCTCCCTCGGCCCCTGTGCTGCCAGACAGCCAGGACCCCCTAACATTAGAACCCACACTTCCCCCACCATATCCGCACCTTATCCCGCAGGATCCAGTCCCCCAGGGTGGTGCTTCCATAGAGGGAAACCGAGAAGCGGAAGCAGCCGAGAGCGAAAGTAACCGGGGGGGGGGCCGGCCGGCCGAACACGAGGCCGCGTACTGCGGGACCAAGCTTCGTGACTCCCTGACTCCACCGTAGCCCTGCCTCTCAGAGAAATAGGATCGCTCGATGATACCGGGCTCTCCCGTCTCATGTATTGGCCTTTTTCCACTAGTGATTTATACAATTGGAAGTCCCAAAATGCTCGGTTCTCCAATAATCCCAAAGATCTAACCTTGTTGTTAGACAGTGTCATGTTTACTCACCAGCCAACCTGGGATGACTGTCAACAGCTCCTCCAAATCCTGTTCACAATGGAGGAGCGGGAAAGAATCCAAGTTGAGGCCAGAAAGCTGGTTCCAGGAGATGACGGCCAGCCAACTGCAAATCCTGACCTCATTAACGCGGCTTTTCCTTTGACCCGGCCCAGATGGGACTACAACACGGCAGAAGGTAGGGGACGACTGCTCATTTATCGCCAGACTGTAATGGCGGGTCTCCGGGCTGCAGCTCACAAGCCCACCAATTTGGCTAAAGTATATTCTGTGTTACAAGGTAAGACAGAAAGCCCCGCTGTGTATTTAGAGAGATCAATGGAAGCTTTCAGACAGTATACCCCTATGGACCCGGAAGCACCGGAAAATCAGGCTGCGGTAGTAATGTCCTTTGTAAACCAGGCAGCATCAGATATTAGAAGAAAACTCCAGAAATTAGAAGGTTTAGAGGGAAAGCAGATTCAGGACCTCCTTCAGATGGCCCAGCGAGTTTATAATAATAGGGATACTCCAGAAGAAAAACAGTTCAAGGCAACCAAAGAAATGACCAAAGTTTTAGTAGCAGCTTTCCCCCAGGCAGGGAATGGCCAAAGCAGAAAGCAGACAAAGCAAGGCTCTAGGCAAGGATTAGAAAAGGATCAGTGTGCTTATTGCAAGGAACGTGGTCACTGGATTAAAGACTGCCCAAAGAAACGGAGACCAGCTAACCCTACCTCCGTACTCGTTACCCAGGACTCTGACTAGGGAAGACGGGGTTCGGACCCCCTCCCCGAACCCAGGGTAACTTTGCAAGTGGAGGGGTCCCCAGTTCGTTTCTTGGTCGATACTGGGGCGGAACGCTCAGTCCTAACCAAACCAATTGGAAAAATGTCTAAGAAAACATCCTGGGTGCACGGGGCCACAGGCATCAAAAAATACCCCTGGACAACCCAGAGGACTGTAGACTTAGGAACGGGAAAAATCTCCCATTCCTTCCTAGTCATCCCAGAGAGCCCCTGCCCTCTACTAGGGAGGGACTTGCTGACAAAAATGGGGGCCCAAATCCACTTTGAGCCAGAAGGGCCCAAGATAACTGATTCCCAAAACAGGCCAATATCTATCCTGACTGTCACCTTAGAAGATGAGTACAGACTCCATCAAGAGCAAAAGCCCCCCAATCAGGAAATTGACTCTTGGCTCCAGCGTTTCCCTGAAGCGTGGGCAGAAACTGGGGGCTTAGGGCTAGCTAAACATCGACCTGCCATATTTGTGGAAGTTAAGCCAGGGACGGACCCGGTTCGGGTTCGGCAATATCCTATGCCCCTGGAGGCAAGAGAAGGAATTACGCCCCATATCCACCGACTCCTAGACCAGGGAGTCCTACGGGCTTGCCACTCATCCTGGAATACTCCACTGTTACCTGTTCATAAACCCAACAGTACGGACTACAGGCCAGTACAGCATTTAAGAGAAGTTTTTTTTTTTTTTTTTTTTTTTTTTTTGAGACGGAGTCTCGCTCTGTCGCCCAGGCTGGAGTGCAGTGGCGCGATCTCGGCTCACTGCAAGCTCCGCCTCCTGGGTTCACGCCATTCTCCTGCCTCAGCCTCCTGAGTAGCTGGGACTACAGGCGCCCACAACCGCGCCCAGCTAATTTTTTGTATTTTTAGTAGAGATGGGGTTTCACCGTGGTCTCGATCTCCTGACCTTGTGATCCGCCTGCCTCGGCCTCCCAAAGTGCTGGGATTACAGGCGTGAGCCACCGCGCCCGGCCATACACCCTTCTGAGTGCTTTACATCCCGAAAAACAGTGGTATACCGTTCTTGATCTAAAAGTTGCTTTCTTCAGCCTTCCTCTGGCTCCCAAAAGTCAAGGACTCTTTGCATTTCAATGGACGGATCCTGAGAGGGGCATCAACGGTCAGCTAACATGGACCAGGATGCCACAAGGGTTCAAGAACTCGCCAACCCTGTTCGATGAAGCCCTTCATGAAGATCTGGGTGAGTACCGGCGGCAACACCCTGAAATAACTCTTTTGCAATATGTTGATGATCTCTTAATAGCAGCCAGATCCCCGGAAACTTGTGTTCAAGGGACTGAGGACCTCTTGAAGACTCTGGGGGAGCTAGGCTACTGAGCCTCAGCAACAAAGGCTCAGATCGGCAAGTCGGAGGTAACTTATCTGGGGTACCTATTAAAAGGGGGGCAACGCTGGCTAACCAAAGCCTGAAAGGAAACAGTCCTATGCATCCCTAGACCCCAGTCGACACGGCAAGTGAGAGAATTCCTGGGGTCAGCAGGGTTCTGTAGGTTATGGATACCCAGATTTGCTGAGTTAGCCAAGCCCCTATACCAGGCAACAAAGGAACGGCAGCCCTTTAATTGGACGGAAGAGGCTGAGCTGGCCTTTCAACAGATCAAAACTGCCTTGTTGTCAGCCCCCGCGTTAGGGCTCCCTGATGTCTCCAAGCCCTTCCACTTATACGTGGATGAAAGTAAGGGTGTTGCAAAACCCGTGTTAACGGAGTACCTAGGCCCCTGGCAGAGGCCAGTTGCCTATTTGTCAAAGAAATTAGATTCAGTGGCTGCCGGCTGGCCACCCTGCCTCTGGATAATCGCAGCAACTGCCCTAATCGTCCAGGACGCTGATAAGCTTATCATGGGGCAAGAGTTGCGTGTTACCACCCCGCATGCCATTGAAGGTGTCCTCCGGCAGCCGCCGGACCGATGGATAAGTAACGCCCGGCTCACCCACTATCAAGGACTGCTGTTAAACCCCCTCAGAATAACTTTTCTGCCCCCAATCTCTTTAAAACCTGCTTCACTGCTGCCAAATCCAGACTTGGACGCCCCGTCCCATGAGTGCACTGAGATACTGGCTCAAGTGCATGGGGTGCGGGAGGACCTGCAAGATTGTCCGCTCCCTGACACAGAACTCATCTGGTTCACTGATGGCAGCAGCTACATCCACCAGGGCCAGCGGTATGCAGAAGCGGCTGTAACATCAGACACTGAGGTAATCTGGGCAGAACCCTTGCCTCCAGGGACATTGGCCCAAAGAGCCGAACTGATAGCACTCACACAGGCCCTCACCCTAGGGGCAGAGAAAAAACTAACAGTATACACGGATAGCCGCTATGCTTTCACTACTGCACACATACATGGGGCCATCTACAGAGAGAGGGGACTATTAACAGCTGAAGGCAAAGAAATAAAAAACAAACAAGAGACCCTAGCTCTATTAACTGCTTTGTGGAAACCAAAGAAATTGGCTATCGTACATTGCCCTGGGCATCAGAAACCAACTACGCCAATTGCTTGAGGCAACTCCTTAGCCGACCAAACCGCAAGGAGCATAGCAAGAGCTCCCAGTCAGCTCCTCGCACTCCAGCTCCCTGATCCTGGCCCAAGAAATTTGCCATGTTTTCCCGACTATACCAAACAGGATCGTGAATGGATGGACATGCTTCCCCTAAAACAGGTTCAAAATGGGTGGTGGACTGATATAAATGACCAAACCATCCTACCAGAAAAATTAGGACGGCAGGTGTTGGAACATATCCAGCAGACAACCCACCTAGGTGCCCGGCGAATGATAGTCTTAATCAGGCATGCCAAGTTCAGAATCAGGCATATTACTGAATTGGCCAGCGATGTCACAACAAATTGCAAAGCCTGCCAACTGAACAACGCTTGCCCCCAAACCCAGACCGCTGCAGGAAATAGGTATAGAGGAACTAAGCCTGGCGTCTATTGGGAAATAGACTTCACTGAAATAAAGCCTGGAAAATATGGGTATCAGGAAGAAATCCTCCCCAGGTATGGCTTTCCCATCCAGATAGGGTCAGACAATGGACCAGCCTTCGTTGCTAATGTAAGTCAGGATTTGGCTTCCATTCTTGGGGCAAATTGGAAATTACATTGTGCTTATAGACCCCAAAGCTCAGGACAGGTAGAAAGGATGAATCGGACTCTAAAAGAGACTTTAACTAAATTGACCATGGAGACTGGTGCTAATTGGGTAGTACTTCTCCCCTACGCTCTGTTCCGGGCCCGAAATACCCCTTATAGACTGGGCCTCACACCATATGAAATCATGTATGGCAGACCCCCACCCCTGGTCCCCAGTCTAAAAGATGACTTACTCAAACCTGAAACTGAAAATGTCTCTGAGCTCTTGTTCTCCTTACAAGCCTTACAGAAAATTCACCAGGAAATTTGGCCCAGACTACGAGAACTATATGAAGCAGGACCTCCGCCGACACCCCATCCGTTCCAGCCAGGAGACTGGGTCCTAGTCAAGCGCCACCGGCAAGAAACTCTTCAACCCAGGTGGAAAGGACCACTGCAAGTACTCCTAACTACTCCCACCGCTCTCAAGGTAGAAGGCATCGCTTCGTGGATCCACTACACACACGTCAAGCCGGTGGACCCATCATCCGACCTTCTTGAGCCATCTGGAGCACCGGTTGCATGGACTATAGACAAAGCTAAGAACAATCCCTTAAAGTTAACCCTGCGCCGTCATCCCCATAGCCATAACCATGTTTAGCTCACCTATGCTTTTATGCCTTATGCATCTGACTCTCCTCACTGCTGCGCCATCTAATCCCTATGTTTGGAGGTTCTGGCTCTATGAAAACAAAACTCATCCTGGGGAAACCCCCCAGGCGGGTAAACTGCTGGCTAGTGCAGATTGCCCCCCCTCAGGGTGTAATACTATAGTTTACCTCAATTTCACTAAGTTCCAGATTGCCCAACCAGCAATACCCATGATCTGTTTTGAATATGATCAGACTAAATCTAATTATAAAAATTATTGGTGGCACCAGAGTGCAGGTTGCCCATATAGCTACTGTAAGACGCACTCTGTCTGATACTGGAGAGAACAACAAGGGTGGTATTTTTACCAAACTGAGTCTCCCGTCACTTACACTTGGATAATTAGAGACCCATGGGACTCTCGGTGGACAACCCCGCAACATGGAGGAGTATATTACTCATCAACTAGTACCTGGCCCAGTAGCCACTTATATCTGTGGAGAAGTTTAGTCCAGATTCAACCCTTAATCCATACACAAATCCACAGGCAAGAAACCAAGCTATCACAAGACTTACAGCCCTTCTCCTGGCTAACCCCACTACAGGAAGGGCTAGCATTCGCCAACCTCACCGGTTGAGGTGACCTGTCCTCTTGCTTTATGTGTGCAACCCTAGGAAGACCACCATTAACCGCTGTTCCCCTATCCTCCCCTCCCACAAACTATACAGATTTTAATTCATCAACAGTCACAATACCTGATGTGGCCCTGTACCGTGACCCATACCAAGAGAAATATCCCTACTGTTATTCGGCATTTAGCAACAGCCTTTGCAACCAATCGGCTGCATACCCTAATAGTCCCATATATGCTCCCCCTGGTGTGTTCTTCTGGTGTAATATGACTCTGTTAAAGACTCTGTCCAAAAGCATCTCTGACGGACAGTTGTGTATCCCTGTTACCCTAGTTCCCCAACTGACACTGCTAACCCCGGCAGAGTTCATAGGCTGGGCAGGGACCGCCCCAACTGAAACTGCGCGACATAGATGAGCAGTTTTTCTACCACTAATTGCCGGAATATCCTTAACCACCTCTGTCGTCACAGCGGGGTTAGCAGGAGGGGCCCTACAACACTCCATGATAGAAAACGACAAGCTGTTACAACAATTCTCTGTTGCTATGGAAGACTCTGCCTATTCCCTAGCCTCCCTTCAGCGGCAGCTCACCTCCCTAGCACAGGACACCCTTCAAAACCGCAGAGCCTTAGACTTACTCACGGCTAAAAAAGGAGGTACCTATATGTTCCTCAAAGAAGAATGCTGTTTCTATATAAATGAGTCAGGGTTAGTTGAGGAAAGAGTCCAACGCCTACACAAACTAAGCTTAGAGATGAAAAAGCAACAATTCACTACAGCCGCTAACAATTGGTGGAGCTTTTCAATGTTTTCCCTTCTGGCACCCCTTTTAGGCCCACTAATGTCTTTACTGCTTCTATTCACTATAGGCCCCTGTGTAGTAAATAAGATTTTACAATTTGTCAGAGAAAGGTTTGATACCACCCAACTAATGGTCCTCCGTAGCCATCACCAGCCTCTCCTGCACCCAGAAAGTGAGGCTACATTATAAGCCTCTGGAAATCCAAGATTGGACATCCAGTTACTTATGAGAGGGGGAAATGAAAGGACACAAAGACAGATGTGTACCCGCCCCCCCCCCCCGCTACACCCTTTGTTCTGCTCTCTAATCTTTTCACATACCAGAGATTTTGTAAGTTCTGTGAGTACCTGGTTTTCTGCACGTACCAGAGATTTTGTTTTGCACATACCAGAGATTTTGTAAGTTCTGAGGCAAGGTCACAAGACGTGTTTAAGTAAGATAAACTCTTGCTGCCATAAACCTGCTCTCCCGCCTCAAAGGTTGAACCGAAATATCAGAAATGGCGGGAACCAATCATAGTTAGCCAAATCGCCTTGTTCAAACACTAGCCAATCATATATCTGATTTGTATAATAACTCTATGCCCACTTTTCTTAGACTATATAACACTGCTCGGAGCTCAGTGGGGGAGCTCTCCTGCCCGTCTCGTTTCGCGAGCGAGTGAGAGTTCCAGGTTCGAACCTGTAATAAAGATCCTTGCTGCTTAGCTTTGACTCTGGACTCTGGTGGTCTTCTTCGGGGAATAAACGGTCTGGGCATAACAGGACCACCTGGGGTGAATTGAGGTGCTGACTGCAGTGACTGGCACATGAATCATGGTGTCTACTCAGTGCTCCAAACAGTGAGGATACCCCACTGAAGAGACTGGCTGGCATCATAGCACCACAGGGGGCACAATCTGTGGGAAGGCCCAAATTCCTAGCCAGGTTTTTCACAAAGCCCAGGAGCTCACTTGGAGTCTTCCTCTGGTCTGGAAACAACTAAAAGATCAGGATTAAGTTGCAGTGCTTGCTTATGTCTTTCTCAGACTGGGAGAAATGACTGGACAGTGATTTCTTTCTAGAGCAGTGTTTAAGTTCCAGTGTTCTCTGCAAATCTTCCCCTAACTAGAAAACAATGCCAGGGCAACAAGTTAGTTCTAGTGCACTGTTTTAATTCTGGTGCTCACTATAAGTCTCCCCCAGAACCAGAAGCAACAACAAGCCATATTTAAGTTTTGATACAAAGAAGTAAAGCCCTAAGACCACCAAAGAACAACTACATAAAGCTGTAAGACATAGCTATCTCCTCAAATGCACAGACACGAAAGTGAATCAATAATCAAGAACAAAAATCTTATGATCACGTTAATGGATGCAAAAAAAACGCATTTGTTAAAATTCAACATCTTTTCATGATGAAAACTTACACAAACAGGGTGTAGAAGGAATATGTCTGAAAACAATAAAGGTTATATATGACAAACCCACAGCTCATATCATACTGATGGGAAAAAAACAGAAAGTCTTTCTTTTAATATCTGAAACAAGCCAGGGATGCCCACTTTTGTCACTTTTATTCAACATAGTACTGGAAGTCCTAGCCAGACAAATTAGGCAAGAAAAAGATACACAAATAAAGGGCATCCAAATTGGAAAGGAAAAAGTCAAGTTATCCTTGTTTGCAGGTGACATAATCTTATACCTAGAAAAACCTAAAGATTCCACCAAAAAGCTGTTAAAACTGATAAATGAATTCAGTAAGTTTGCAGGACACAAAATGAACATACAAAAATCAATAGCACTTTTATACATCAACAACAAACAATCTGAAAAAGGAAGCAATCACATTCACAATAGCTGCAAAATATTATAATATAATTGAAATAAGTTTAACCAAAGAAATAAAAGATCTCTAAAGTGAAAACTATAAATCATGGATTAAAAAAATGAAAAAGGACACCAAAAAATCCGAAGACATCCCTTTCCATGGATTGGAAGAATTAGTATTAATAACATGTCCATATTACCCAAAATGATCTACAGATACAATGCAAGGTCTATCAAAATACCAGTGACATTCTACATAGAAACAGAAAAGATAATATTAAGATAAGTGTGAAGACACAAAGGATCCAGAATAATCAAAATATTGCAGAGCAAAAAGAATAAACTCCCCTTTATACATAAACATCTATCCTATTCGTTCTGTCCCTCTAGGGAACTCTGACTAATACAAATTTTGGTACCGGGAGTGGTTCTAGTGGAAGAGAATATTAAGGATCGAATTCTTTTATTGGTTTTGGGGATTCTGGAGTTAGCTGCTTAATATGATTAGACCCCAAAATGCTAAGGACTGTACTTCTAGTAGTATGGAAAACACTGATAGTCCTTGGCATTAACTGTTTAGAGACTTATGCAACATAAATGCACTTGACACTCCTGATTCACCACTCAGGAGAGGCAAGGAGTTTAGTGACTCTATACATAATACCTTTGATTATATGTGGAGAGCCAAGGAACTTAATGAAGCTGTTAGTTGTTCCTAAGTTCAGTGAACAAAGTGATGAAAGATAATCATGAACTCAGGGATTCTGTCTCCTAGTTTCAGAAGCAGGTACTGAGCCTCAAATCTGCTAAGATTGCTTTGAGTGAGAGTCTTATCTCCTGTACAAAAAGAGCTGAAATAGTGGAAAAACAGACACAGATTTTTATCATGCAAGTGCTTGACCTGCCACAAAAGGGGCACACACAGCCTTGCCAGGTATCTACTGTTAAAGTGAGGGCATTGACTGGAATGGGACCCTGCAACTTGGAATGGGGATGTGTGGGAGGACCCTGATGAAGCTGGGGACACGGAGTTTGTAAACTGTGATGAAACTTTTTTGCCAGAAGAAACAGCTTTCCCATCCCTAGTAGTTATAACATCCCCTCCCCAACCCATGCTGCCATCAGCCTTTCCACTTTTGTCTGAGGAGATAAACCCTGTGCTGTCTGAGACAATTGTGATGGCCCCCCATGAGGCAGTTGCCAGACTAAATAATGTTGATTCACCTCAGGAGCCACCTTTAACACTCCTGTCTGCTTCTAGACCTATAACTAGACTAAAGTACCAGAGGGCCCCTAGAGGTGATGTTGAGAGTGTGACCCATGAGGAGGTATGCTATACTTGAAAAGAACTGCTTGAGTTCTCTAATTTCTATAAAGAGCAACCTGGAGGGAATGGGAATGGATATTAAGGGTATGGGATAATGGTGGAAAGAAACATAGAGCTGGATCAGGCTGAATTTATTGATTTGAGCCCACTAAGTAGGGACTGTGCATTTAACATTGCAGCTCAGGGTGTTAAAAAGAGTTCTAATAGTTTATTTGCTTGGTTAGCTGAAATACAGATTAAAAGATGGCCCACTGCGAGCAAACTGGAAATGCATGATCTCCCTTGGTTTAACATAGAGGAAGGAATCCAAAGGCTTAGGGAGATTGGGATGGTGGAGTGGATTCATCACTTTAGACCTACTCATCCCAGCTGGGAGGGTCCAGGAGATATACCCTTGATCAATGCCTTGCAAAATAGATTTGTAAGGGCAGCACCTGCGTCTTTGAAGAACCCTGTACTTGCTCTTCTCTGTATGTCAGGTCTAACAGTGGGAACCACAGTCACTCAACTACAAAATGTAAATACAGTGGGAATAATTGGATCCTGAGGTGGCAGAAGCCAAGTGGCATCACTCAACCATCAAAGGCAGGGTGGGTGTAGCTATCGTAAAGGACAGCAGAGGCAAAGCAACAATAAGAATAGCCTGACTCATGTAGAGCTCTGGCATTGGCTAATTAATCACAGTGTTCCTAGAAATGAAATTGATAGGAATTTGATTCCTACTTAATTTATATAAGGAGAAAACTTCTAGGTCGAATGGACAAAAGACTAATTTGAATTATAAAAACAGAGAGTCACGGCCCCTAAATCAATGTCCAGACATGAGCTAGTTTACAGACCCAGAACTTCTTGAATGAAAGGGAGGCTGGGTCCTTTTGAGGGAGGATTTCACTACATTACTGACAATTTATGCAGTGAATCTTTCTCCCATCCTTCCCCAAGAAGACCTCCAGCCTTCTACCAGGGTAACTGTACATTGGGAAAGTGCAATGAGCAGGCATTTTGGGGACTACTGGACACGGGGTCTGAACTGATGTTTATTCCAGGAGACCCAAAACATCATTGTGGTCCTCCAGTTAAAGTAGGGGCTTATGGAGGTCAGATAAATAATGGAGTTTCAACTCAGGTCTGACTTACAGTGGGTCCCCAGACTCACCCTATAGTCATTTCCTTAGTGCCAACATGCATAACTGGCATACACATACTTAGCAGCTGGGAGAACCCCCACATTGGCTCCCTGGCTGGTAGGGCGAGGACTATTATGGAGGAAAAGGCCAAATGGAAGCCATTAGACATACCTCTACCTAGAAAAACAGTAAATCAGCAATAATATTGTATCCCTGGAAGGAGGGCAGAGATTAGTGCCACCTTCAAGGAATGGAAAGATGCAGGGATGAGGATTCCCACCACATTCGCATTCAGCTCTCTCATTTGGCCTGTGCAGAGGACAGATGGATCTTGAAGAATGACAGTGGATTATTGTAAGCTTCACCAAGTGGTGACTCCAATTGCAGCTACTGTACCGGATATGGTTTTCTTGCTTGAGCAAATTAACACATCTCCTGATACCTGGTATGCAGCCATTGACTTGGTAAATGCCTTTTTCTCCATTCCGGTCCATGAGGCCCAGCAGAAGCAATTTGCCTTCAGTTGGCAAGGCCAGCAATATACCTTTACTGTCCTACCTCAGGGGTATATCAACTCTCCAGCTCTGTGTCATAATCTTATTCAAAGAGACCTTGATCACTTTTCACTTCTGCAAGATATCACACTGCTGGTCCACTACATTGATGACATTATGCTGAATTGATCCAGTGAGCAAGAAGTAGCAAATGCACTGGACTTATTGGTGAGACATTTGCATGCCAGAGGATGGGAAATACATCTGACTAAAATTCAGGGAACTTCTACCTCAGTAAAATTTCTGGGGGTCCAGTGGTGTGGGGCCTGTCAAGACAGTCCTAAGGTGAAGGATAAGTTGCTGCATTTGGCCCTTCCTACAACTAAGAAAGAGGCACAATGCCTAGTGGGCCTATTTGGATTTTGGAGGCAGCACATTCTTTATTTGGGTGTGTTACTCCAGCCCATTTGTTGAGTGACCCGAAAGGCTGCCAGTTTTGAGTGGGGTCCAGAACAGGAGAAGGCTCTGAAACAGGTCCAGGCTGCTGTGCAAGCTGCTCTGCCATTGGGCCATATGACCCAGCAGATCTAATGGTGCTTGAAGTGTCAGTGGTAGATAGGGATGCTGTTTGGAACCTTTGGCAGGTCCCCATATGTGAATCACAGTGGAGGACTCTAGGGTTTTTGGAGCAAGGCACTGTCATCTTCTGCAGGTAACTACTCTTCTTTTGAGAGACAGCTCTTGGCTGCCACGTGTCCCATCCCGCGGGATCATCAATGTAGACTCTAGAAGAGGGAGTGGGAACTCGGGGGGACAAGAGACACGAGAAATGGAGACAAGACAGTATCCTGATCAAGTCTTGTTTATTGCTGGCAGCATAATGCCTTATATAGACCAGCAGGGGCGGAGGTTGGGCCAGGGCGATGACGGTGGCCCTACGGTGGGCGTGGCCACGTAGGTTTCGGTTTCTTCGGTCGGAGGTCATGTTGCACCTGTGCCGTCAGTTGGTAATTTTCCCAGGTGCGGAATGGCGCCTGCGCTGTAAGTTGATCATCTTCCCGGGCGCGGGAAGATGGGTGGTGAAGAAGCCAGAAGTATGCCATTTTGTAGTGGCGTATGAGATATCAGTACAGGGAAGAAAGTAAATCTAGGGAGGAGGCATAGAGTAGAAACTCATAGAGCTCAGGCATCAGTTGTCAATTATTATTGCTATGGCCGGGCCACGTGGCTCCAGACAATATTGAACCTCTTTCATCATGGAAAGGGCAAAGGTTTGTCCTCACTGGGATAGACAATTACTCCCTATATGGATTTGCCTATCCTGCATGCAATGCTTCTGCCAAGACTGCCATCTGTGGACTCCAAGAATGCCTTATTCACTGCCATGGCATTCCACACAGCATTGCCTCTGACCAAGGCAATCACTTCATGGCTAAAACAGTGTGGCAGTGGGCTTATTCTCATGGATTTCACTGGTCTTACCATGTTCCCCATATCCTGAAGCATCTTGATTGATAGAATGGTGGAATGGCCTTTTGAAGTCACAATTACAATGCCAACTAGGTGACAATACTTTGGAGGGCTGGGGCAAAGTTCTCCAGAAGGCCATGTATGCTTTGAATCAGCTTCCAAAATACGGTACTGTTTCTCCCATAGCCAGGATTCACGGGTCCAGGAATCAATGGGTGGAAGTGGAAGTGGCACCATTCACCATCAACCGTAGTGATTCACTAGCAAAATATTTGCTTCCTATTCCCACAACATTACATTCCGTTGGCCTAGACGTCTTAGTTCCAGAGGGAGGAACACTGTCACCAGGAGACACACAATGATTCCATTAAAGTGGAAGTTAAGATTGACACCTGGGCTTTGGGCACCTCCTACCTTTAAGCCTAAGAAGGCTAAGTTATAGTGTTGACTGGGGTGATTGACTCTGGCTATCGAGATGAAATCGGTCTACTACTCCACAACAGAGGTAAGGAAAGAGTATACATGGAATACAGGAGATTCATTAGGAAGTCTCTTAGTATTACCATGCCCTGTGATTAAGGTCAATGAAAAATCACAACAGCACAATTCAGGCAGGACTACAAATGGCCCAGACCCCTCAGGAATGAAGGTTTGGGTCACTCCACCAGGAAAAAAAACTGCGACCTGCTGAGGTGCTTGCTGAAGGCAAAGGGAATAGAGAATGGGTAGTAGAAGGTCATCAATACCAGCCAGGACCATGCGACCAGATGCAGAAATGAGGACTATAACTGTCATGAGTATTTCCTCCTTCTTTTGTTAAATGCATGTTTGTGCATGTATGCACTATTACTAGGAAAATATCTTCATTTTATTTCCTTTTCCGTTATCATGTGACATAAGATTGATTGACTTCATATCAGCATGTAAGTATTGTTAACTTTATGTAATAGTATTTAGATTGGGGATTGGTGCGTTTCCGGTTGTACGAAGGACAGTTGTATTATGTCAGGCGTAATTATAACCTTATTATTGTCTTTATTTGAAGATTATGTGTGTTCTCAGGAGATGTGTATGGGTTCAAGTTGACAAGGGGTGGACTTGTGACGGTTAATACTGAGTGCCAACTTGATTGGATTGAAGGATGCAAAGTATTGATCCTGGGTGCTGTCAAAGGAAAATGACTTTTGAGTCAGTGGGCTGTAGGGGGGCAGACTCACCCTTAATCTGGTGGTCACAATCTAATCAGCAGACAGAAAAATGTGAAAAGGTGAGACTGGCCTAGGCTCCCAGCCTACATCTTTCTCCTGTGCTGGATGCTTCCTGCCCTCGGGCATCAGACTCCAGGCTCTTCAGTTTTGAGATTCAGACTGGCTTTCCTTGCTGCTCAAGCTTGCAGACAGCCTATTGTGGGATCTTGTGATCATGTTAGTTAATACTTAATAAACCGTTAATTGTCTGTGACACATTAAAAAAATACAGGGCCGGGCACGGTGGCTCACGCCTGTAATCCCTGCACTTTGGGAGGCCGAGGCGGGCGGATCACGAGGTCAGGAGATCGAGACCATCCTGGCTAACACGGTGAAACCCCGTCTCTACTAAAATACAAAAAATTAGCCGGGCGCGGTGGCGGGCGCCTGTAGTCCCAGCTACTCGGGAGGCTGAGGCAGGAGAATGGCGTAAACCCGGGAGGCGAAGCTTGCAGTGAGCCGAGATGGTGCCACTGCACTCCAGCCTGGGCGACAGAGTGAAGACTCCGCCTCAAAAAAAAAAATAAATAAAAATAAAAATAAAAATAAAAAAATACACATGGCTAGGTCTTACCCACACATAGTGAATTAAATCTTCAGGAGTGGGCCTGAGCTTTGGCATTTTTGTTAAAAGTTTTACAGGAGACTCTGGTTAATGAGGCGAAGTTGAGAACCAGTGAACCAAGCCTTTGCAGTCAGGTTTCAGCAGTCACTCTCGGCAGAAATTGTTGGCAATGGATTCTGTACTTCTGTTGCAGTTGACTGGGATAAGACCTTGCAAAAGTAGCCAAGACTCTATGTCTCACTAGCAGCCTTACATAGAGCTGCACAGACTAGGAGGCAGTAGAGTAGTGAGTGTGTTCCCAGAATTCCTTCAGAGGTCTAGAGTGGGTCTAGGCAGATGCTTAAAGCTGAATAACAAACAATAAGAAAAAAAATTTTCAGCCAGGCATGGTGGCTCATGCCTGTAATCCCAGCACTTTGGGAGACCAAGGTGGGTGGGTCACCTGAGGTCAGGAGTTTCAGACCAGCCTGACGAACGTGGTGAAACCCCATCTCCATTAAATTCAAAAAATTAGCCAGGCGTGGTGGCACATGCCCGTAATCCCAACTACTTGGAAGGCTGAGGCAAGAGAATCACTTGAACCCAGGAAGTGGAGGTTGCAGTGAGCCAAGATTGTGTCACTATAGTCCAGCCTGGGCAACAAGAGTGAAACTTCGTGTAAAAAAAAAAAAAATACATTTTATTAGGTAAGATGAAATGTTTGACAGACTGGTAATTGTTTCCCAGGGTACATATTCTTCCTTCTAGAACCAGACTGAATTTCCCAAACTCCCTACCTTAAACATGTCCATGTCACTATGCTCTGGCCAGGTTGATGTGAGTTGAAAAAATGTGAGCAAATTCTTAGCTATGTCTTCTTTAGAGAAATCTGGTTTTCCTCTACTTTACTTTTTCTTATTCCCATGCACTGAAAGGCAGATAGATCTGTGGTGAGCTGGCTTCAACCAACCAGACCGAGATACACTTCAGAACTGGGAAATGGTAGAATCACGACCTTGATAAACCCCAGTTCCTCAATGATCACATGGAGAAAAGCCAGCTTCCCACCATGACAGATTGCCTTTCCCTGGATTGTTATGTAAGGGAGAAATAAACTTCTTTTTTTTTTTTTTTTTTTGAGACAGAATTTCCCAGGCTGGAGCGCAGTGGCATGATCTTGGCTCACTTACAACCTCTGCCTCCTAGTTTCAAGTGATTCTCCTGCCTCAGCCTTCTGACTAGCTGGAACTACAGGCACACACCACCATGCCCAGCTAATTTTTGTATATTTAGTAGAGACGGGGTTTCACCATGTTGGCCAGGCTGGTCTTGAACTCCTGACCCCAGGTGATCCACCCGCTTTGGCCTCCCAAAGTACTGAGATTACAGGCGTGAGCCACTGGGCCTGCTGATAAATAAACTCCTCTTTATTTGAACTACTGTGTTTTGGAATCATTGCTGCATTAATTTTTTTTACATCTTAATTACTACAAGCTA